>NC_041226.1:67640471-67651385 GCF_002837175.3 Physeter macrocephalus
ATGTGGGATCCTCCCGGACCGGGGCGCGAACCCGGTTCCCCTGCATCGGCAGGCGGACGCGCAACCGCTGCGCCACCCGGGAAGCCCTGTCCAAATGATTAACTTACTTTATCTGTTCAACAGTGACCTCTGAACCTCAGTTTTGCTCTTTTTCTAAAAAGAGAGTACCGATTGCTATCTCTCAGAGTTGCTGTGAGGACTGAGTAGTGTGCTACACGGTTTAGACAGTACTGGCTGTGTGGGACAAGCAGCAATGGGGCAAGCAGCCTCTTCTCAACCAGAGGATGTTGCACACCTGTAGAGCAGGTGCCACATCTTTCATCTCTTTATGGGGCTTTGTACAGGTTGTTACATAGTTAAGAAGTATTTTTTATTATTATTTTCCATGGTCAGGATATGTAAGGTGACTTAGCAGTTGAATTGAATTTTAGATGAAGAGTTGTGAAACAGATATGGTAAGTTTAGGGATTTTTAAGTATGTTGTACATCTTCATCTGCAGAGATAATTTTTGTGTGGATGTGTTGAGTTGCAGCCAACCCTTGGTTATTCTTGGTGAGGGTTGCAATGTGTTTTATCACCCAGACCGGTATGCTTTTCAGAGTGAAAGAGTGTGCTATAGATATTTACTCCCAGACTGCTGTTGACATCAGGAATTGTCCCAGGCAAACAGAGATAGATAGATGGTCACTCTGTTCGTGGCTGATCTTCTTCATTTGGAATCTTGTTTAATTTAAGGTGGAGCAGTTCTCCAAAGCACCCCCTGCTTCCGTTGAATTAATGTCATAACTACATTCTAAGCATGAGTGGACATCTTCCTGAGGATGGTGTTTCGCGGAAGTGTTTGTGATCTTTCTGGAAGCAGGTGTTTAGCACTGCTTGACTGTTCTTAATTGAGTGATGGTACCAGGACCTTGAGATTAATGAGTTTATCAGGAGATCAGAGGATTCCCCTCTCCCAATCCTAATACCCCTGGTCCCTGAAGAGCCTTCCTCATCTGCCTCCTGTGTATCCACTAGAGGTGTTTATTAGTCTTGCAGTAGCACCTGGAATGTAAAGCTCTGTGATTCAAAGCCAAAGATCATTCAGATGTTATTTGCAGTTTCCCAATGGTCCATATTAATATTCCTTTCCAGGATTGCTATATGGATTAGCATATTTATCTGAGCGATAGTCTAGCCTGGTGGTTAGAGCCAAGACTCTAGCTGCCAGATGGCCTGGGTTTGAACCCTTGCTCTGCCCACATCAATTTTGTGACCCTTGGCAAGTGACTTAATTTCTCCCCTTCAATTTCTTCATCAATAATATGGGGATAATAATAGTACTTACCTCATAGCGATGTTGCAGGGATTAAATGAATTAATACTTGTAAAATGCTTATAACAGTGTGATACAAGAACTATATAAATGTTTGTAAGCAAAAAATATGTTAAACTTCTACATGGAATCCAGTGCTGGTGATACTAAGCTTGAGATGCTCACAGGCATAAATATAGGAGTAAAGGAAAGAACAAAAGAAAGTGAGGGCTGTAGATAGCACTGGGGTAATTGAGAGAAGAACAGTAGGAAATACATTCCTCAGGAGATTTAAAGTTGGAAATGTCTCTCTTATAAGATCCAGTATATTATTGGGCATAATGAACCTGAGAATCAAATGTAATTTTTCCTTTGCTTTATTCTTTGGGTGCCATTGAGTTTTGCAAGGATGCCACTGAAGTCATTTTTGTTATTGTTAGTATCGTCATCATCAATATTTTAATCAGTTATAAAATATTAAACCTTATTTGATTTTGGCATTCCACTATATCATTTAAATACAGTGGTCCAGCCTCAGGACTCAGAGGTTTTGAAATGATAGTTCTTTATTGAAGTCTGGATGAGACCATAGTGGATTAGTATGTCTATTGTTGAGTTCTCTGAATGAAACAAGAAAATGGAAACATTCATAGATTTGACAGCACAGCAAAATCTGGCAATGGACTGCTTCTAAATCCTGGATAGATTGATCCGAGAATCATTGCTTCAGAGTGAGCTGAAGAAAGATACAAAGATACCCAAGAAAGATACAAAGACACAGAAGAAAGGGCTGTGATCTTTGGCATGAGGTAGAATTGTATTCAGATTCTGGCTTTGGGCTCGATTGTATGGGCCTAAATAACTTGTTAAGCTTTTAGAGCCTATCTCTGAAATGGGATTGACATTCCTCGTATAGTCAGAGTAAGGATTAAATGAGATCATATATGTCAAAGCAGCTGTTCTTAGTGGCACTTGGTATAGGCATTTTCCTTTTCCCTGCCATTCACTAGACTATTTCTTTATCATAGAGATCATGTCTTTTTATTAGTAGTCTCCAACATCCCACACAATGTCTGCATATAGTAGATCTTAAACGTATATATATTCAATACTGAATGAATAATGGTCTAACTAAATCCATTAATTTATCAACCATTAATTGAGTAACCATTCTATGTTAGTGACTATGCTAAGGACTTGGGAAACAGAGATGGACATGGTGTGGTCCCCTCCCCACAGGGGCTTATAGGCTGGAAAGAGAGAATATACATTGTCCTGAGTGCGTTGCAGAGTTTGTATAAGGTGCTCTGGGTGTACGAATGAGGAAGCACCCCACTCTAACACGGGGAGTCTGGGAAAGTTTCACAGAAGATGAGATATTTGACTAAAGTCCACTCTCTGTAGAGGGCGCTCTACACAGAGGGAACTGCGTGTGCAAGAACTCAGGGGGAGGAAAGAGCTGTGTCCTGTGAACTGCAGGTGTTTTCACTTATCTGGAAAGGAGAGAGAGAGTGTGTGTGTGTGTTTGGGGGCTGGGGAAGGTGGGAACGTGGTGGAATCTGGGGTGAAAGCTAGGCAGGGGGGCAAGTCATGGCAGCTCTTGTAAGACATGTTCAGGCACCTGAACACCTTATCCTAAAGGTGATGGAGAGAGCCTTCAGAGGATTTCAAGCCAGGACGGGCAGGACCGGATTTAGAAAGGGCCCTCTGGCTGCCACACGGAGGGTCAGCTAGGTGACGATTGTGGTTTTCCACGTGAGACGGAGGAGGATATGGGAGCTGCAGTGGCTCTGGGAGGAGCACCGGGGTAGGAGTCAAAAGATCTTAGGGTGCGAGAATGATAGGATTTGGGGACTGATTGCGTGTAACATCTAGAGAAGTCCAGTTGTGATTTGAATTGTGTCAAGTAGAGATCCGTCTATACTTTAAGAGCCATGGAAAATATTTTATATCTAAGACTTTCTAATTTAGCTATCAAGATAGTGTTTTAACGTCTGGAAGCCACCACTCTTATCATTTCTGTATTAAATGTGCACGAACACAAGAAAACACAGTGGTTCTACGTTGAGGGCGAGGAGATGGCATGGTGAAGTGGGAAAAGCACAGAAATGTGTTTTCCTCAGCTCTGGCAGCTGAATGAGTTTGCATGATTCACTCAAGCTGTTTAGGGCGACCTTTCTTGTCCATGAAATCAGGAGAATGAAACAGTTGAACTTTAAGGTCTTTAAAAATGTTATTCTTCAAAGCTTGGTAAGTGGTGTGAAGATAGAAATATGTAGTGCCTATGGATCTATATGGAAAATGTTTCCTGGTGGGTTTTTTTGACATTGAAATATGAAAAAAAGAGGTATTTTATGGTACTAGACTAATCCACTTCAGCTAGGGCTGGTAAATGTGTTAGGAATTTACAGCAAATACAGAGGTCACTTGAACCAAATATCTCGTAGAAGAAACTGAGAGAAGGATCAACTGCATTTATAAAGCTTTATTGGAAGTCCTAGAATCATCTTAGAAAGTAAGTGTACATCACCATGACAGTGAGGAGATTTATCCCTTGATATGTTTATTTGGGGTGAATGGAGGTCATCAGAATGGTGAAGCACAACTGTCATTCAGGCATGTTTCAGAAGTAAGATGTCAACATCACGACTAGGTACCTTCATTCCCAGGACGTTAGGGCCATTTAACTATTTGGCTCTACTGAAATGAAGGTGAAGAAGAAAAAAAAAATTTTAGTAGGTGAAAAATAGAAAAATAGGATTAACAGAAGGCAAACATTTTCTTTCTTTCTTTCTTTCTTTTTTTTTAACTTTTAGGGCAGAGGACCTTTTGTCCTAGTCTGGAATTTTGGGTTGAACAATCAGACACAGGCTTTTAAGTGTCTGGGTAATTCTGATACCCATGAGGAGTCAAGGTGCATATTTTTGCCCTCTGTGACTTCTGAGTCTGAGGATAGCAGGTGCTTCACTGGGGAAAAATCAAGGAAATTATGACCAAACCTTGATTGTAATTGTTCCTTTACACAATAAGTGATTTGGTCCTCAACCAGCTTTAATGAAATGAAAAATCAGGCAGCAAAGAATACAAGAGGAAGAGTCTCTGCAAATAGTCTTTATGAGCAGGATGGTCAGTTATGTATTCATTTCCCCATCCTGAGTTTATCATGGCAGAAATTTATCCTTATCCAACCCACCTAACTTGTACCATGCATCCACCAGAGAGCTGGGAAGGTCCCTCTCTCTTCAACTTTCAAGAGAGAATACCACTGAAAAGAACTAGAACTAAAGAGAATTGAAATCTGCAGTTAACTCACAATGGGTCCCAAGATATTATCAAATATTGTTTATTTAAGCATTTGAGTATAGAAAGTTTTTTGGGGCATTATCTCCCTGCATTTATTTATGTTATTAAATATGAGTGTTTAACAGTATTCTTAACCTGTTCTGTACCTTGGATCTCTATGTTGGTCTATAGATGTCTCAGAAGAATGTTTTTCAAGGGCATAAAATAAAAACACAGGATAACAAAATAAATCATTACATATTAAAATATTGTTTTCAAAATGTACAAAACAAGCAACTAAATTTAATAATACTATAGTGAATATTTGAAAATTGCTAAGAGAGTAGATCTTAAAAGTTTTCATCACAAGAAAAAAATTTGTAACTAGGTGTAGTAATGGATGTTAACTAGACTTATTGTGGTGATCATTTATCAATATAAACATATCAAATCATTATCTTTTATACCGGAAACTAATATAATGTTATATGCTAATTACACCTTAATAAAATGCAAATTTTAAAAATTATTTTTATAAAGTAATAAAAATTTATAAATGAAAAATATTGTACAAAATAAAAATGTGATATGGGGTAGATGTCTTTCAAGTACCATGATTTTGACGTAATGATAATATAATTGGTATTGTGAGACAGCTGTTACAACCTAATGTGTTATGGAAATATACATGAATTCTACTGGTGACACAGTTATAGGATTGACTAACACTGTGATGACGTGTTGCCTACATTTATAATTGAAAGAAATGTTAAATTTCCACCGGAGGTAGAGAAAATAAAGATGTAATTTTTTTTTCCTATCCAAATCAATGGATTTCCTGGTTTCTATCCCTGTACCCCTTGAGAATTCAAGGACCCCAAGTTAAGAACCATTCGCGTAGAAGATTTCCCAGTCTGTACTCTACAGTTGACTTAACTTTCACAGAAGAGGGGAGAGTGGGTATAAATGCCCACATTAATAAAATAAGTGGAAAGTAAATCAATCCTTGACTATTTTTTAAAAATAAATTTATTTATTTATTTATGGCTGCATTGGGTCTTCGTTGCTGTGTGTGGGCTTTCTCTCGTTGTAGCAAGCGGGGGTTACTCTTTGTTGCGGTGCGAGGGCTTTTCATTGCCTTGGCTTCTCTTGTTGCAGAGCATGAGCTCTAGGCACGTGGGCTTCAGTAGTTGTGGTGTTCAGGCTTCAGTAGTTGTGGCTCGTGGGCTCTGGAGCACAGGCTTGGTAGTTGTGGCGCACGGGCTTTGTTGCTCCACAGCATGTGGGATCTTCCTGGACCAGGGCTTGAACCTGCTTCCCCTGCATTGGCAGGCGGATTCTTAACCACTGTGCCACCAGGGAAGCCCAATCCGTTACTATTTATTATAATCAGAATACTAGATCCTGACAGAAAATGTTGATGTGGTTAGATATACCTCTCTATTCCTAACTTTCTCATTAAGATACAAGACCATCAGTATAGCTTGGGCTAGTAAAAAAAAACTGTGAACAAACTTTCAGGAAATGAGGATTTTTTTCTTACATTTGATGGATAGTTTTTAAATATTTAATGAATCACAAAAGACTTGATATAGACTATAGATGTCAGGAGCCAAGATTCAGACATTAATTACATGGAGTAGACTATTGGCTTACAGACAACAGATCTGGACAAGAACAGAGCAGCCACTGACCCAGGTCCAGGTCTGGATACTTCATTCTGGTTTACGATGTTGTCTTGATTAATATGTTCCCAAGGGGAATGTATTCTTTGACAAAGAGGTCCTAGTCGGTGAAGGACTGGGGAATTCCCTGTGGTGACAGCCACATGTCAGGGCTCAGGATGGAGCCTGGTGTCCTGTGGAATGAGAACCACTTTGTGGGCCACCTCATGGGACTAGGAGCCAGCCAGGGTGGAAGATGCATCTGCATCCTCCTCCTCACCTCTAGCTGTTTGAGAGTGTTGGGGAGTTAGTGGCTTCATCTGGGTGGTTGGATGAGGTGTAGTTGGGTGGACATCATACCCGGAACACAAACCCATGCCTATGATAATTTTTTAAAATCTCAAATAATGCAGTTTCTCCTAGTAAAGAATGTTAAGAATCCACCTTCCCCATTCATACCAATATCACTATCGCTCCATGAACTGGCTGTACAAATACTGGAAGAGGCGTGGAGGTGAGGAGATGGGTGAGATCTCCAGAATAAAGATCATGGAAGGAAATGTGCCTTCTGTTCATGTGCAGACATTTTTTAAAACTCACTTTCACTGAAAGGTGCTCCCAGGCTGTACACCAAAGTGCCAGCTTCTCCCTAGCTACAGAAAACCCTCAGATTTCTAGGGAAGTGTTTCTACCGGTCCTGGCTTGTCCACACCTGAGGGGCAATTCACAAAGCACATAGATCACAGCCAATTAGATTACTTCTATTTCTGGTCCCACCAAATAATGAACAACCTGGTCTCTCTTTAAAGACACCCTATCTATAAAGGAGAGCTTGACCCTCATGGATGGCTGGAAACAGAAAGTAAACTGATGAACTCTGAACTCAAACCAGTGGAACTGCAGTTCAAGCCCTTTTCTCAGCTTTATTTTACAGTACAGGGCAGTGAGCTCTGGGGAGATGAGAGGCTTTCCAGTTCTCCGAAGCCAACCAGTGTCACCATGGGTTATTTCTAAAAGGTGAAGATATAAGGCTTTGAAGTTTGCACAGCTTCAAATAAATTATTTGCAAGTGTTACAAGTTGACATTTCAAAATGCTGAAATTTGAAAATAACTTTTAAAAAGTTCTAATTAAGCAATAATAAGTGGGAATTGACATTTTCTATCATTCACTGAGAAGTTACCCAGCTAATAACCCCCCCTCTTTTCAAATTCCCAACCTAAAGCCACTGTATAAATATAGAATGGCATTATGGTGCCGGGTAGGAAATCGGGGTCTTAGCATCTAACCTATTCCCACCCCTCTCTTAGTCCACCTGCAGAGCACTATTGATATCAACCTAAATAGAAAAAGGGTTTACCGTTTCCTGGAAATTTTAAATAGAAATTGACTTTCAGCAATTCTAATTTAATTAATACACCACAACACTATGGACTCTAATTCACTTAGAATCCCTTGAAACACTCCTGCTACTTTTATAGTACGCAATGTGAAATTTTGTACCTAGGAATCTTAAGAATTACAGACATATAGCCTGATCCAAAAGCAGTAAAGCTTTATGATCGGGTGATTTAGGATTATGGGGAACTCGCAGACATGCTCTATTGGAGGGAGGGATCCAGGGGCAGGACCAGGGTGATCTTCTTCCAGTTTTGCCCAGGACAGAGCCAGCTTAAGCTTGTTGTCACAGTTCTTTCATTCTCAAAAAGTGTCCTCATTTGGGTGATGAAATACTGGGTTGGCTAAAAAGTTCGTTTGGGTTTTTCCATAAGATGTTACAGAAAAATCCGAACAAACTTTTTGGCCAACCCAAAAGATGGTCGTCCCATTTAATTGTTCAATGAATTCCATGGTTTCACAAGGAGAACTGAAGTAGAATCAAACTATCTGGCTTCTAATCTCTACTGAGGGACATGAGGCAGTTTGCTTAAATTCTCTGTGGCTTTTTCTTTATCTCTAAAATGGAGAGAACAATCCCTACCTCATAGAATAGTCCAGATATTTACATGATAAACATGTATGCAAGAACACCACAGTAATGCTTGGCTAATACTGGACACAAAGTGTTTTAGTTTGGTTGGTCTGAATCTACTGCCAATTATTGGGACCCAGGGCACTCATATGTTGATTCATCTGATATTCTAGAGAAAATATAAGTTGTTAATTCCTCTTCCTTGGACAGAACTCCATGGTTGTTTAATTTACAGAACTTAGGACCGGGAGACTCAAGTTTCAAGTCTGCCTCTATCTCCCTGTTTGACTATGGGCACATCACTTGAGATTTCTAAGATCTTTCTCACTTTCAGTAATTATGAGGATTGGCTAAAATGGATACACTGTAACCAACATATTTGACTTTAGATTTTGAATAGGCCTTTATTCATTCAACAAATGTTTATTGTATGTCTGTTCAGTAAATGTCTGTCTGCCACATACATTCCAGTTACTGATAAATCAAAAGTGAACAAAGTAAATATGGTGCCTGCCTCAAAGGAATTGTCAGTCTGGCTGTCCTGAGTTATATTTCCTAAGCATTTCTGATAGACAAGCATGTCTCTCCTTATACATCAACAGGATATTTTAGATTTCTTCATTTAATCCTATATAACAGTTTCTAAATCTTTAAATCTAACTAAAACTCCTCTGGTTTCTACTTAAGTATTTTTCTTTCTGCTTTTTCTCAGCGGGAAAGGAGAAAATCTGCTCTTCTGACTACGTGAATATCTTTTATGTTAGTAAAAATCTGTCAGGCTTTGTCAAGACACTGCACTGTGTAATACCAACCATTTGATTACCTTAAGTACCATAATGAACTCAACTATTAGGTTGCATCTTTTAATTTTCTTCATGCTAATATAAACAGTTTTGTAAAATTTAGAGTATGAGACTGATTTTGTCAGTGCTATATTGTAACATTTGCAAGATGTTAGGAAAGTTAGCGTGAGAAATTGTGTAGGCTGAAACATCAAGAAGTGTGTGTGTGTGTGTGTGTGTGTGTGTGTGTCCCTGCTAGGAGATTGGTTACTTTTGCAAAGATCATGTGAGGACCTTACTGATAGGAAGGAATGGAGATGGAGCAGATTCTGGGTCCAAGAGTCAAAGGGAATGGGCTTACCAAGAGACAGGGTGAGAGTAGAGAGAGAATCAGGCTTTAAGACAGATAACCAGGTATAGCTGGGTTCCCACCATTGACCTAAGAACACAGTCTGGTTGCCCTTGGCTGCCTTTTGATAAATCTTGCTGGGAGGAGGGGATTGTGTACAGGGAGCCAGAGACCAACAAGGCTTATCAAGTGATTCTCCGAGTGGCTGAGGTAGTTGATTAGAGCAGAGGGGGTAGGCTCAACAAAAGATAAAATCTAACATAGTTATGTGTTGAACTGCCAAGAATTACCTTCATTTATCATACTGCAAAGTACATCAGATCATCTCACTTATCCTCTTGCTTCTTGGCAAAAAATTGCACATTAATGATTCTGGAAGGAGGTGTGTCTCACATATCAGATGACTTTAGAACAGAAGCTCAGCTAGAGCTAAAGACAGCTTCCCTTTGGGTCTGTATTTCCTATATCATTTTGTTGATTCCATCCTGGTGCTACTTCAAAGAAATGGACACAATTTTTCTATTATAGATTATTTAAACAATCACAGAGATGTACACTTCTGAACAGGCAGGTACAAATGTTTCATGAAAAGAGGCACAATCAGTCCCCCCGCCCTGTCTCTGGGTTAGCAAGAGGTCCATGCTTCTCGGCTGTACGCATACATGAGGCAGTCATATCTTATGTGAGGAATAGGTTCATAAAGACCTTGCGTTTTTCAAAACACATGTAATTCAACACTAATTTTCCTATTGTAATAAATGTGTAACGTGGGGGGATATGTTCCCAGACTTCATAAATCAATATTTCTAGTGTAATTTTACTTTTAAATATACTTTTTACGTATATCAAATAACATAAAAACACATGAATAAAGAAAACTATAAAACCTTGACCCTTTTCATAGCTTTTTATCACATCTAATTTCACTCCATAGCTTTTGTTTTTAAATTTTATTTATTTATTTATTTATTTATTTATGGCTGCGTTGGGTCTTCGTTGCTGCGTGTGGGCATTCTCTAGTTGTGTCAAGCGAGGGCTACTCTTTCTTGCAGTGCACGGGCTCTAGGCACACGGGCTTCAGTAGTTTGCGCTTCAGTAGTTGTGGTGCGCGGGCTTAGTTACTCTGTGGCATGTGGGATCTTCCCGGAGCAGGGATTGAACCCGTGTCCTCTGCACTGGCAGGCGGATTCTTAACCACTGCGCCACCAGGGAAGTTCCCACTCCATGACTTTTGATTTGAGGGGTGCATTTAACAGCATCACCATTCAATGCATTCTGGGATGCTGTTATGGGATATAAAAACAATTATAAATTATAATAGCACTGAACATTAAAAGAATAGTACAATAGTCACAAAATAAATCCAGGAATGTCCCCAGGCTATAAATCCCAGTGTTATACAAAGGGTAATTTTATTTCTGATATTTCTGCTTACCAGCCAAAGTGCTGCTGCCTTGTGGGAATGAAAGAGATGCTGTTTGTGGTCAGCCTACTGCCAGCTTTGAAGGGACGTGATTCAGTGATGTTTTTAAAGTATGTGTGTGTGTATGTGTGTGTGTGTGTGTGTGTGT
>NC_041226.1:67651395-67698570 GCF_002837175.3 Physeter macrocephalus
GTGTGTGTGTGTGTGTGTGTGTGTGTGTTTGTGTGTGTGTAGGGTTGTATTACTTCAAATTTTTCATGTTATATATAATAGTATATAAGATGTAGTATATATAATATAAAAACTAAATTATAACATTTCAAGCTGGCATATTTCAGTTTTGTGTAATAAAGAATGTCTTATATCTATATCCAGTAATAGCTATCATGATTATTGACGTAATTTTAGAAGCAATCTCTTTCTATTGTTGAACCAAAAATCTGATGTGTATTCTTATATTATGTCCCCCCCACCCGCCAGTATCCACATGTTGAAGTCCTAACCCTCCATGTGACTGTATTGGAAATAGGGCCTTTAAGAAGGTGATTAAGATTAAATGAGATCATGAGGGTGAAGCCATGATCCAATGGACAGGGCTGGTGTCTTTATAAAAGAGGATGAGATACCAGAGATCCCTCTCTCTCTCCACTTGTGCACAAACACTAAGAAGAGGTCTTGTGAGCACATGGTGAGAAGGTGACTGCCTACAAGTCAAGAGAAGAGGCCTCAAAATGAAACCTACCTTTCAGCATCTTGATCTTGGACTTCCCAGCCTCCAGAATTGTGAGAAGTAGATTTCCGTTGTTTAAGCCCCTCTGGTCTATTGTATTTTGTTATGGCAGCCCAAGCAGACTAAAGTACATATCGTCCTTTAATATTGAATATGTTTAAGTTATTAGTTCAGTTTTTATTTTTCTAACTTATAAATAATTAGTGCTTATATATATTTGATTATCTCTTTTCACTTAAAACTTATTCTTTCTCTTTAAAAAGTTGAGTTATGAATTTTGTCTTCATTTCTGGGAATTTATTCATGCTTACTGAATTTAGTGTTATGAGGATTCATCCAGTCACTCACTTAGAAATATGCTCAGGGGATGTAAGAAGCTGAGGTAGGCACCTGGCAATGGGAAAATGAAGAAGACATGGTCTCTGTCTTCAACAAAATTGTCTGCTGGGTGACAGGGAAAAGAAATGCACAAGTAACAGCAGCACATGGCAGACCATGGTGACTGGCAAGGAAGGAAGTCTGGACAGAATGGAGCTAAATGACAGACCTCTCTCTTTGCATTCTTCTCTCTCCATTAGCTTTTCAGCCGTCTGCCAGGACCAAGATCTTTCCCTCCTCACAGAGTTCAGACATGCTTTTCCTTTCCCTGCAGTGCTCTTCCCTTCTCCTTCACCTAACCGACTGGTAGAGCTCAACTCAGGTATCAATTCCTTGTGGAAGTTTCCTTGAAACCCCTGGTTATGGTGGAGTCTTCCAGTTCTGTGCTAATATGTACTTATATTTCTGGTACTCATCACAGTTACTAGTGGTGTTTTGGTAAATGTTTAACAACCAGCTCTGTGGGATAGGGGATGCTTTGATTTTTAGTGTTTGCTGATTTCAGTGATGTAAATGCTCTCAGTTCAGCGATATCAAGCTACCACTGTGATGTCATTGAAAGTAGAGTTGAGAAGATGTGCAGTAGTAAACCAGGATGTAGAATTTCCATGAGAAAGGTGCAAATATATATTTAAGTAATTTCAAGAGTGTAGAAAACAGTAAATTAGAAAATGGTGAGCTTATTTATTACTTTTGGTTTTCATATAATTAATTGAAAGTTGATGTAGTTTAATTTTTAATATTGACTGTGTTTAATGACTGGCTTGCACAATTCTAAAAATTTAGCAAACAGATCTGACAACTGGCAGAAGCTGGCTCCTGCACACCACTGACCATTACATCGTTATGTGTGTAATCGGTTGCTTAAATGTCTGTCTTCTCCATGAGAATGTAAGCATGTAAAGGCAGGGACTGTGTTTGCCTTGCTCTATCAATAATTTGGGGAAGGGACAACAAAAGCCACCTAGGAATCAAAATAGGAAGGGCTTTATGCAAGGAACTAGAGGCTTACACCACCTTGGAAGGTCATGGAAGAAGATGGTTGGGTGTAGTTGACTTTCAGGAACTGACACAGAAACTATCTCAACTTCTCCCAGTCTCAGTGGGAACTGCTACTGCTGATCCTAGGGATTCTCAAGAACTAGCCTTTTGCCCATGAGTCTTCCTGCATCTTCCAGCAGAGATGACCAAATCCCACGTGGGCTCCTCTCATTGGATGACTCTAACCTGGTTCCTTGCTGGGAAGGGCTGAAGAATCTGGCCTCAGCGTTCTCCTCTGCAATGCAGAGAATCTGCAGAAGGGAGCAGAGAGGACACCAAGTTGCTCTATCTTTCTCTCTTGCTCACCGCATATCACCAGCACGTAGAATATTCTCTTAGGCCTAGAAGGTACTCAGTATGTGTTGGTTAAATGATTGACTCCCAGGTGTTGAAAGTATATAACACAACCACGATAAATGACTATACTACCCAAAGCAATCTACAGATTCAATGTAATCCCTATCAAATTACCAATGCCATTCTTCACATGATTAGAACAAAAAATGTTACAATTTGTATGGAAACACAAAAGACCCTGAATAGCCAAAGCAATCTTGAGAAAGAAAAACAGAACTGGAGGAATCAGACTCCTAGACTGAAGACCATACTACAAATCTACAGTAATCAAGACAGTATGGTACTGGCACAAAAACAGAAATATAGATCAATGGAACAGGATAGAAAGCCCAGAGATAAACCCATGCACCTATGGTCACCTTATCTTTGAAAAAGGAGGCAAGAATATACAGTGGACAAAAGACAGCTTCTTCAATAAGTGGTGCTGGGAAAACTGGACAGCTACATGGAAAAGAATAAAATTAGAATACTCCCTAACACCATACACAAAAATAAACTCAAAATGGATTAAAGACCTAAATGTAAGACTGGACACTATAAAACTCTTGGAGGACAACATAGGAAAAACACTGTTTGACATAAGTCAAAGCAAGATCTTTTTTGACCTACCTCCTAGAGTAATGAGAATAAAAACGAAAATAAACAAATGGGACCTAATTAAAAGCTTTTGCACAACAAAGGAAACCATAAATAAGATGAAAAGACAATCCTCAGAATGGGAGAAAATATTTTCAAATGAAGCAATGGACAAAGGATTAATCTCCAAAGTGTACAAACAGCTCGTGTAGCTCAATATGAAAAAAAAAACAAACAACCCAGTCAAAAAATGAGTAGAAGACATAAACAGACATCTCTCCAAAGCAGACATACAGATGGCCAAGAGACAAATGAAAAGATGCTCAACATCACTAATTAGAGAAATGGAAATCAAAACTACAATGGGGTATCACCTCACACCTGTCAGAGTGGCCATCATCACAAAATCTTCAAACAATAAATGCTGGAGAGGGTGTGGAGAAAAGGGAACCCTCTTGCACTGTTGGTGGGAATGTAAATTGATACAGCTACTATGGAGAACAGTATGGAGATTCCTTAAAAAACTAAAGATATGACCGGCAATCCCAATGATGGTCATATACCCTGAGAAAACCATAATTCAAAAAGAGACATGTACCACAGTGTTCATTCCAGCACTGTTTACAATAGCCAAGACATGGAAACAACCCAAATGTCCAATGACAGATGAATGGATAAAGAAGATGTGGCACATATATACAATGGAATATTACTCTATACAAACAGCTCGTGTAGCTCAATATGAAAAAAAAACAACCCAGTTAAAAAATGAGTAGAAGACATAAACAGACATCTCTCCAAAGCAGACATACAGATGGCCAAGAGACAAATGAAAAGATGCTCAACATCACTAATTAGAGAAATGGAAATCAAAACTACAATGGGGTATCACCTCACACCTGTCAGAGTGGCCATCATCACAAAATCTTCAAACAATAAATGCTGGAGAGGGTGTGGAGAAAAGGGAACCCTCTTGCACTGTTGGTGGGAATGTAAATTGATACAGCTACTATGGAGAACAGTATGGAGATTCCTTAAAAAACTAAAGATATGACCGGCAATCCCAATGATGGTCATATACCCTGAGAAAACCATAATTCAAAAAGAGACATGTACCACAGTGTTCATTCCAGCACTGTTTACAATAGCCAAGACATGGAAACAACCCAAATGTCCAATGACAGATGAATGGATAAAGAAGATGTGGCACATATATACAATGGAATATTACTCAGCCATAAAAAGGAATGAGATTGTGTCATTTGTAGAGACGTGGATGGACCTAGAGTCTGTCATACAGAGAATTAAGTCAGAAAGAGAAAAACAGACATTGTATATTAATGCATATATGTGGAATCCAGAAAAATGGTACAGATGAACCTATTTCCATGGCAAGAATAGAGATGCAGACGTAGAGAATGGAATGTGGACACAGTGCGGGAAGGGGATGGTGGGGCAAATTGGGAGATTAGGATTGACATATATACACTACTATGTGTAAAATAGATAGCTAGTGGGAACCTGCTATAAAGCACAGGAAGCTCAGCTCCGTGCTCTGTGATGACCTAGATGGGGGGGAGGGATGGGAGGAGGAGGGAGGTCCAAGAGGGAGGGGATATATGTATACATATAGCTAATTCACTTCATTGTACAGCAGAAACTAATGGAACATTGTAAAGCAATTATACTCCAATAAAAAAAAAGTACTTGACTTTAAAGCAGAGGATTTGGACATCTTATTCAATTATACTCCTCTAGTACCTGTAAACCAACTTATGAAATAGTATTCTGAAAGTTAAAGTATAACTTAGTTGCTTGAAATTTAAAGCATATTTCTGCCCATAAATGGTGCTGAGGTCTCTAGACTGGTCCATAAAAGCCCATTTCACTCATAATGTTGCTGAAATGTAACACTAATAATATAATAGCTCACCACCTTATAGAATATTCTGTGAGAAAATGTACTTCAAGTTCCAGTTCTGGTGCCCAGACCCACATTTTCTGCTTTTGCATTTCTGGCAACAAGTATAGGAATTTCTCGTCTCCAATTCCTTTTTAGACTTTAAGCAACAGGAATAGGAAGATCTTGATGTAGATTCAGCTTTAGTAATGACAAGGAAAGTTAAGTTCTGAGTTTCCTAGTCATAGGAGATAGAAATTCTGTGTGGAGGAGTTCTAGCGGCTATAATGGAAAAGTAAATTATATGTAAGGGACTTTATGTAGAGCTATGATATTACATAGAGCAAAGCAAGTGCTTTATATTAGGATTTTCTGTATTACGCTTATTTAATTAAAATCAGAGTTTTCATTGCAAAAGAATATAAGCTATATTAAAATTAAATTGGAAGAATAAGCTATATGAAATTTGCATAGAGATTTTCTATAGTAGGTCTTAACAGGTGAGTGAACCATACCTTGGGGTTATTAACTCCGGCAGTTCTTAAAGAAATCACTTAGTAAATTACTAGTATGATGAACTAAAATATACTCTAAAGAATACAAAAAACTGCTTTAAGTTTCTGGCAGCAGGGATCATGTCTTAATCACTGTGTTATCCTTCAAGAGTTAGCACTATGTTTAACAAACAGGCATACAATGATTGTCAAATGAAATAGTGCAGATTGTCAGAGAGAGAAATTTAGAAAAGGAAGCGTATGTTAAAATAATCTAATCTAATCTCAGGACCCATATAATAGACCATCAGAAAAAATGAGTACGAATTGTAGATTTACAAATAGGAAAACTGATTTACAATAGGACAGAGTTAGAGTTTGGGTGTAATTAATGCTCTTCACCACAAGAGTTGAATTCTTGTCCCCAGGCCATGAGGTGGGGCTGTGCCTAGCTCTTGGCCAATGAGTTGTTAGGAGACAGGACATTTCTAGTTGATGCTTCTAGTCTGGTTTAACATACTAGAAATTTCTTTTCCTTCTACTATGTTGACTGACAATGTTCCAGATAGTGACCATTCTATCAGCCTGGGTCTTCTGTGATGGATAAGTAAAATAAATGAGAAATAAATTATGTGACTGCAGAATTTTTCATTCAAACAAGATCACTTTCAAGACTTAGAGGAGGCTCTGTTAATAATTTGGCTGAGACAAGACACATAAACTAGAAATGTCCTAAGCAAACAGAGACACATAATCACTTTAGAACTAATTCTCTGTTATCTTAAGCTCCTGAGATTGGGGTTGTTTGTTACTGCAGTGTAATGATACATGGAGTCAATGCCAGAACTGAAAATGACAATCTCATTTTTGATGTGTTGCCTTTCAATGAGTATTTGTGTGTTATTTGGATTGCAAGTGACAGAAACTGAAACTCATTGAGGCAAAGCAAAGGAATTTTGTAGCACTCGAAATCCAAGAAAGACTAAAAAATAAAACAATACTAGGGTACAAATGGAGCTGAGCTTCAGCCACAACCAGAGTGGGGGATGGAATGGGATGCTGTCACCTCCACCTTCTGTTTCTACTTCTCTGTGTGTGGAGCCTACCTGCTTTTCACTAAAGCCAAATTTCTTCCATTGCAGGGCAAACCATGGCCACCAGTGGCTGCTAAATTCTAAATCTGACTGTTTCCATCATCAAGAGGGAAAGACTTACAAATGTTCTCTGAAGCCAGTTTCAAAAATCCCAAGCAAGGATTTCTGTTTGGCTCAGATTTGGAAAGGTGTCAGCCTTTTAACCAATCAGCTGAGACCAGAAAGTTGAGTCATGTAGGACCAGGGCAGTATCCCTGAGAACTACATTGGGATAAGGAGAGGAACAGCTTTGAGAAGAAGAACGGGGTGCTAGGAAGACAAAACACACTAGATGTATACTTCATTGTACTCATGGATGTGGGTAGACACCATTAGTAAGGCACATGCTTAGAGCTTTCCTAGGGTTATTGCTGAAACTTGTAAAAAAAATTTGACATTCTTCCCCTACTCCCCTACTCTCTTTTGTGATTCCTTTTAGATAAAAGCCTCACATTTGAAAATAGCTGGGTGGAAAAATGATGAGTTGTAGGGCCAAGGGACTGAGTCAAGCTAACTGACCCACCTGGGCACTGAACCAGAAGTTCTGCTCTTCGTAGAATTATATTCTAATCAACCAAGCTGAGCTGTGGGAACATAAATGACACAGTGACATTCAAAGTGACTTTTTTTTTTCTCTAAACTTTTGAGATCACCTTTATTTTTAAACATCTTTATTGGAGTATAATTGCTTTACAATGGTGTGTTAGTTTCTGCTGTATAACAAAGTGAGTCAGTTATACATATACATATGTCCCCATATCTCCTCCCTCTGGCGTCTCTCTCTCTCCCACCCTCCCTATCCCACCCCTCTAGGTGGTCACTGATCATAAACTTCTATTATCTACAATTAGTTAACTTAGTCCTTAAAAAATAAAAAAAGGAAAAAACCTAAAGAGTTAGATTACATCATCTTAAGTCTGCCTTCAAAGGTTAGATTACGGGGTTCATTACTCAGTTGAAAGCTCCAGCACTGGGTTCATGACCTACTGTCCTCCTCTTCTGCCTCATCTGAGCAGTGACATTCGTATTTTCAATGTAAATTTGAGGCATACAGTAGAAAGCCTACTCCCAACTAAGTTACCAGCCAAACTCTCCTATGGCTCTGAAGGTACCTATGATTAAGGTCTGTGTCGTGATGAAAATAATTGCTTTAATTAGCCATTAAACAGGCTCCGGGGTCAACATAACAATGGGTTTCTTTCTGTGTTTGATTTAATGGAAGCAGCTAATGATTTTGTTTTTATTATCTTAACCCCCTGTTTCAGAATTATTTACTTAAGCACATGGAAGGCAATGGATATTTGTTATTATAAAATCAATTTCATGCCTGACTAGACCATCTCTTCCACCTTTGTCATTACTCTTTGAGCTTTGGGTGTTATCTTGGGCTCATTTATGTTTATACAACTAGATGGCAATGGACCCTACCAATAATTATTTGGGGAATTTGAGCCATACAGCAAGAGGCAGTGCATTTTCATTCTAATTTTCAGAGTATTTTGTGTATTCATTTCCCTCCATTTCCATTAAAATTTCTAATCAATAGAATAATGTTTCTCAAGTAAAAGTATTACATCGTACTTTCTCTAGTTATCTACATGATAAGAATGGATTATGTACTTTTTACTCTAGATTATTATCTAGAGTAAAAATTCAATATGTAAAAGGACTGAAACACACATCCAGAAGCTATCATTTTGGTTAAAAGCATTCGTCTTTGAAATCTTTGTTTACTGAAGTCGTGTTCCTTTGTTTTCCCTAGCTTTTATGTGAGGCTCAAGGTGACAATCATGGCTTTTCTGAAATGTCAGTAGCTGTGAAGTTGAATAACCTAAATGCCAGTAACATTTTTCTTCTTCTTCTTCTTTTTTTTTTTTTTTTTTTGGTGGTGGTGGTTCTGAATTAATTCTCAAACACACATAAAATTAGATCTGCAAAGTCTCTTTATGCCTGTTAAACACAGCCTAGATATAGCCTTGTGGGTGTGGGGTAGGAGCGAGTTGTACTGGTTCTGATAGGATCAGCCCACTGGTTCCATCATGCCTTGATGCCGTCAGTTGCTGACAGGACCCAGAACACTACCCTGACTGGTACCTTACTCCCAAGAGGTCAGTTATCTAGGAACCATAATGCCACTCTCTGATCGCATCACCTAATTTTTCCCACGGACTAGCTTTGACCTTCAACACCCAACAAACATTTATTAAGCATGTACCCAAACCTGGCTAGGAGCTCTAGCTCAGCACCTTACTGACTGTGTGATGCTCAGCAAATTAAACATTAGTTTTCATATTTAGAAAATGGGACTAATAGAAACATTCACCTTATCTACCTCACAACAAATGTTGTAAGGACTCAAACAGTAAACCATGTAAATATATCTTGTATAAGCTGCTGTATAGAGGTTAGTTATTTTGTTTCATCGGAGGTATACATCTAGATTTCTGTTGAAAAATAATATCTCTAATCTTGATCAGCTAATTTCTCCTAGAAAATTGTATGCTGGTGTTATAGTTTAACATTTGGCATATGTTATGTAGAAAGTGCTTATGCTTTTATACATATCAGAATCATCTGAGGTGCTTTATAGCGGTAAATCCCAGTGTCCCATGCCCAGAGATTCTAGTTTTAGGTTTGCCTTGGGGCTCAGAAACATGAATTTTTAACAAGCACCATGGAGATTTGTTTCCTGTTGTGTTTACCACAACAAGGTAGCATGAACTGGGTGGTTTGAACAACAGAAATTTATTGTCTCACAGTCTGAAGTCAAGAAGTTCCCAGACCAAGCTGTTGGTAGGGTTGGTTCCTTCTCAGGGCTGTGAGGGAGAATCTGTTCCAGGCCTCTTCTCTGGCTTCTGGTGCTTTGCTGGCAATCTTTGGTGTTCCTTGGCTTGCAGATGTATCACCCCAATCTCCGTCTTCCTGTTCACGTGGCATTCTCCTGATGTGCACGTGTCTCCAAATTTCCTCTTTTTATAAGGACACAGTCATATTGGATTAGGGCCCCTCCTAATGATCTTTCTTTTATTTCTTGAAATACACTTGACATAGAATATTATGTTAGTTTCAGGTGTACTACGTAATAACTTGACATTTATATACATTATGAAATGATCACTACAATAAGTCTTGTAACCGTCTGTCCCCAAAGTTATTACAATATCATTGACCATAATCCTTATGCTGTATATTACATCCCTGTGACTTATTTACTATATAACTGGAGGTTTGTACCTCTTAATCCTCTATATCTATTTTGCCTACCCCCACTCTCCTCCCCTTTGGTAACCACCCATTTGTTCTCTATATTTGTGAGTCTGTTTTTCTTTTGTTTTGTTTATTTGTTTTGTTTTTTAGATTCCACACATAAATGAGATCATGTGGTATTTGTCTGTCAATTTTCATAACATGTCTATGCCACCTTTTGTCTGTATGTAAAAAAAAAAAGAGTACCATGACACATAACAGAGGGTTATGATATTTCATTGTCAACCCCCAAACTCAAACAGGCTTTCTTCAATGTCCACATAGCAGAAAATGCCACCACTATTCACCAAGCTGCTCAGAACAGAAATCCTTGGTCTGATCCATGAGCCCTACCTTTCCTATCAACCATGATCTTCATCAGCTCAACTTGTCTAGGCCACCAATATCTCTCTTCTAGACCATATTATTAACCTTCAAATTGTTCCCCCCATGACTCTTTTTATCTGATAATCTGTATGCCACATAGATGCTAGAGTTGTTTTTTTAAATTAGAAATGACCTTTATTAACTTCATCTGCATAGACTCTATTTCCAGATAATGTCACTTTCTGAGGTACTGGCAAACTTCAACATATGAAATTTGGACTTCATTATATGAATTTTGAGGGGACATAATTCAACCTAAAACATACCCTAAGTGTTTCTCCTTATGTACTGCCTCACACCCTATGGCCCTACCTAGGACAGGTAACTAGAGCCTTCTAGCTGGGTGCCTCAGTTGAGGAGAGATGACACATAGGCATTGGAAAATCATGGAAGATATAATAATTAGAAAGACTAGTCTGTAAATATATGAAAGAAACAATAGATTTGAAAAAATGTGTTATGATATAAAACCAAGTTTTTCCTGCCTCAGAAGAGATGTAGGTCCTACAGAATGGGAAGAGGACAGGAGAACTGGAGAAGAATCCAGCTAGATGGGGGCAGCTCTCCAAGAGAAAGGGCTCTCTCCTTATTTCACCCCCTTCCTTAGGTTAGGTCATAACCCAAGACCCAAACATAATCATTTTGATTTTTATGTCTATTTTTACTTTTATGTGGTAGCAGTTTATACACCATTTTATATTTTGTGTTCTACTTAACAATATATGATGAATATTTTCCATGTTGTGGTATTCTTCATATTTTAATGCCTAAAAAATAGACCATCAGGTGGTTGTACCCTAATTACGTTGTGAGTTATGCCTATGTATTGCAGTGATTGTAATGAAACTACGCAATGAAGGGAAAGACCTGAGGAATTGGTAAGGGAGGAATTGCTCGTGAGTCTTTACCTCCCTGCCCACTCTTGTTGGACAAACATTGCCAAGAGAGTGGGTTTACTCATCAACCCAGTTTTCTGTCCCTGAGTCCCGTTAACCCTCACAAAGGAAAGGATGAAATGCCCACTTACAGGTCCAATTCTGCTTCAGCCTGGGACAGATTTCACCACTCTTGCCAAGGCCCCTGTCTTGACACAAATAACCTTTTCCCCTTCTGGAATGCCCTTCCTATATCTCTCTACCCATCCAAACACACTCTCTTCATATTTCCAGGCTCCACACAACTTCAACCTACCCAGAGAAGGCTTTCTTTACTAGCTCAAGGGATCTAGCTTCCCCCTGAAGTCTTGGTTGTGTTTTATCCTCTGCTTTTGTCTTATCTAGTCTGCTCTATTATAAATTGGTTGCAATCAGGGATCATGTGTTAGCCTTTTGGGAACTTCTTACCACTTCTGTTATAATGTGGAGCCTATATTAGGTGTTCAGCAAACACCATCTTTCAAAGAACTGAAGTCTTCAGGAAGGTGACAGATTTTCCAAGTGTCCTGGGAAAAGACTGATGATTAAGTATATTGTACTAATTAAATGGAACATATGCATTCATTAAAGTTATAACTATGATGATTATATATTAACATGAAAATTTCACAGATTCTATTTTAATTTTGAAGAATATAGTACATAAAATTATATTTATACTGCAATTACAGCTATGAAAAAACGTGAATAAAGGCTGGGAGAGAATGCAAATATGAAGACAGTTATATTTAGGTGATAGATTAATGGGTAAATTACTTTCTTTTAATACTGAGATGCTATTTTCCTAATAACTAAAAAACATACAGTGATAGTTTGGATTTGGGACAGCTATGGAGAAAAAATACTCAGTTTCTGAAAATGGAAAATAAAATGAGTTATATAGAGACTTCAAGAGCCTTCAATGCATGAGCTAATTCTGATAGCCTTGTGCTTTAGTTTTTATCTTAACCAATAATGAACACTCAATATAGGAGATATTTTAAAGACCTGGTTACCATGTCTTAGGAGATCCATTTTGTAATCCTGCCATTTATATAATAACTCCAATTTCAATTTCCCCCCAAAAGTAGAACTGCCAGTAAGATATATGAAATTCAAGACCTATGACAATCTTAATTACTTCAACTTCTTTTGTTCAAGATCCCCATATTTTTAGACTCTTGTATTTTGTTTGTGTGACAAGAAACAGTTTCCGGTGTTTGAATCATGTTCTTTCCCCACACAACAATGTCCTATGGGGTTTTCAACAGGGAAGAAAAGGCAGCACACTGGAGTAAGATTTTGCTATGATTATCTCATCATCTCTTTTCATGTGCAGTGCCATTGGCAAAACTCTTTTTTAAAGAAGGTTCAGTGAAATGATTGGCACTTGGTAAGTGGTTGATATTGAATAGGAAAAGCCAAGAGCTAATTTGAAGTCTTTATATAATGTTCTTTGTTTTAAAAATATGAAGAGAAAAAATCCAAAATTAGACTACTAAGAACTAGAGCAGTCTTACACCTTACTGTTTTAATTGGTGGTTGCTCATGAGAAGAATCAATAATTTCTTTTGAAGTTTCACATCGACTGATTAATTTTGATCAACTCATAATTAATCATCTGTGAATAAAATGAATCAACTGTAATTTTAACCTTCGTTTTTTTAAAAAATAGCTACAATGATATAAGTAATTGGTTATCTAACCTTATTCAAAGCCTTGTAAATGATTTTAGCTGTATTTTGGAGAAACTACAGCTTATCAATTTGCTCATGAGTTTCAGCAATCACATTTTCAATACCTTTGCAGAACATATTTATTGAAATGTTAATGTAATTTTGTGTTCTTCAGGTATTTTACCTGTTTTATTTTAACTGCCAAGGAATAAAATAGTAGTACCCAGTGTATTTCCAGATACCATGGAGGCAGAGAAGTGAGTCAAAAGCATCATAGGGTGTTGGAGCCTATTCTCAAAGACGGTACAATATAAATGGAGGAACAGACAGACTGGACATATACAAAATAATCAGAGAATAACTGACTTTCAAACTGTCATGTTAACTGATAGTAGATAAAATAATTTCAGAAAAGTAAGGAAGCTGGAGTAGTCTTTGAGTTCCTTGGAGGACATGGAACTTGAGTGGATACTTCAGGGATAGTGTGGCTGAGACTGCTAGTTTTCCCCAATATCTGTTCTTCCCTCCTAGATAGGAAGAGAACCTAGCTGGCCAGGAGGGCTACAGTTAGGCTTCTTGCATATATGGGTAGCCATGGGTCCAAGTTCTGTGCAGTGAGTTGTAAGCAGAACAGCATGTAAATTTTAGATCATGCCATTAAGACAAGAAGTATGCCCACCTGTTACTGCTTTTTGTCCATCTTACTGGGAGGGACACAGATAAAATAGCTAGAGCTGGAGCAGCCATCTCAGGCCATGATATTAGAGTCATGTGAATATGGCAGAGAACAAGATGGAGCCTGAGCCCCTGTCACCCTCATCAAACAGAGTTGTCAAGTAAGCTGGTAATTTTATATGTAAGAGAAATAAATGAATATCTTGTTTAAGCCATTATTATTTGGGGTCTCCCTATTAGAGTAGCCAACCCTATATCCCAATATAGATGGATAGAATGTAGATCACCAGAACAATAGAGGGCACATTTCATCTAAGGAAAAAGCAGGAACAGAGACCCTGGATAGGGATTATTTTCTACCTCAGAGTGTCTCTACATATGTTAAAGAGTGAAGAAAGTTATAGGTATTACTTATTTATCTTCATTGTGGTCAGAGAATACACTTTATATAATTTGAATCCTTTAAAATTTATTGAGACTTGCTTTATGTTCTAACATATGGTTTATCCTTCTGTACTGGGGAAGAGTGTGTATTCTGCTGTTGTTTTATGGAGTGTTCTGTAGAGTCTGCTTGGTCTAGTTTGTTTACAGTATTGTTCAAAATTTTCTGTTTCTTTATCTTTTGTCTAGTTGTTCTATCCATTATTGAAAGTGGGATATTGAGTTCTCCAGCTGTTATTGCTGAATTGTCTATTTCTCCCTTCACTTCTGTCAGGTTTTGCTTCATGTGTTTTGAAGCTCCGTTAAGTTCATATATGTTTATAATTTCTCATATATTTATATATTGTGATTTCTTATAATTTCTTATATTTTCTTGATGGATTGACCCTTTTACCATTATAAAATATCATGCATTGTTTCTACTAACAGTTTTTGTTTTAAATCTATTTTATTTGACATTAGTATAGTCATTCCAGCTTTCTTTTGATTTAAACCCTACCACATGAGTAATTACATTAAATGTAAGTGGATTGAATCCTCCAAATAAAGGCAAAGATTGTTTCTAGTTTTTAGTTTTCTATATGCCTTGTCATTTTTGTTTCTCTGTTCCTCCATTACTGCCTTCTTTTGTGTTAAGTATTTTTCTAGTGTACCATTTTAATTCCCTTGTCATTTCTTTTACTGTATATTTTTGAATTACTTTCTTAGTGGTTGGCCTGGGGATTACACTTATAAAATCATAATTTATAACAATCTAATTTGGATTAATACCAACTTAATTTCAATATTGTAAAACAACTTTACTCCTATTATTCCTATATAGCTCCATTTCCCACTCCCTTTTTTCTGCAGTTCTCCATATATATACACATGCACACGTGTGTGTCTGCACACACACACACATTTTGTACCCATTAACACAGGTTTATAACCGTTGCTTTATGTATTTGGCTTTTAAGTCAGATAAGAAAAAAATGTGTCGCCAACAAAAATACATTTCTGCTTTTATATTTACTTATGTAGTTTCCTTTACCAGTATTCTTTATTTAGTTATGTAGATGTGAGTTACTCTTTCTTTTATTTCAGCCTGAAGTATTTAGTGTTTCTTGGAATGCAAATCTGCTAGTGATGAATCCTTCCAGGTTTTGTTTATCTGCAAATGTCTTAATTTCAACTTTATTTTTGAAGATAGTTTTGTTGGACATAGAATTCTTGTTTGATAGGGTTTTTTTTTTGTCTTTTACACACTGACTGAATATATCACCCCACTGTTTTTAGCCTTCATGGTTTCTGATGAGGAATTAGCTGTTAGTCTTATTGAGGCTCCTTTGTAAATATGTGATGAATTACTTCTCTCAGTACTATCAAGATTGTGTCTTTGTCTTTCAGATGTTTGATTATGATGTGTCTAGGTGTGATTCTTTTTGCATTTATCCTATTTGAAATTTGTTGAGTTTCTTACATGTGGAGATTAATATTTTTTATTAAATTGGGGAAATTTTAAACAATTATTTATTCAAATATTCTTTCTGCCTCTTTCTCCCTTTCCTCTCCATTTGGGTCATGCCATATGCACATGTTGGTATGCTTGATGGTGTCCCACAGGTCTCTGAGGCTCTGGTTCATTTTTCTTCATTATTTTTCTATCTGTTACTCAGACTGGATAATTTCAATTGACCTATCTTCAAGTTCACTGATTTGTTCTTCTTTCTGCTGAAATCTAGTGTTGAGCTCCTCTAATGAATTTTTCATTTCAGTTATTGTAGTTTTCAACCTCCAGAATGCCTGTGTGGTCCTTTTTATAATTTTGATCTCACTCTACCTGGTGAGGCATCATTCTCATATTTAAAAAAATTTTTAAACATGGTTTCCTTTGATTCTTTAAACATATTTATAATAGTTGACTTAAAATCTTTGTAGTAAGTCCAACATCTGGCCTATCTCAGAGACATCTTCTATTGATTGACTTCTTTCCTGTGTATGCACCATGCATTCTTACTTCTTTGCATGTTTCACATTTTGTTGAAAATTGAATAATTTATATATTATAATATAATATGGCAAATCAGGAAATTGGATTCCCTCCACCTTCTGCAGGAATTATTGTTGGTATTGTTTGTTGTGGTATTTGTTTGTTTAGTGATTTTTCTGAAGGAATTCTGTAAACTGTATTTTTTGTGATGTACATTCTCTGGAGTTTCTGACAAGTTAGCTTAACCATCAGCAAACTATTGGTCAGAGATTTCCTTAAATCCCTGGAATCAATGACTCTCCCAGGTTTTGCCTGGGTGGTCTGTGTGTGTGTTGGGGTATGCCTTCACCACTCAGCTAGCAGTTTATATCTCTGCCTTAGTCTTCACTTCCTGCTTGCTTAGAGCCTCCAGATCAGCCAGAAGTGAGAGCTTCATGTGTGTTTCCTGAGCACACATTCAGCCCTGGACATATGCACAGCTCTACATATGTACATGGCCTTCTAGTTTACTAGGAATATGTTGGAGCTTTTCAAATCCCCTATGGGCATCTCATTCCCCAGATTATCCTTTTAGGCTTTTTAGTTAGTCTATTATTTCCTCCAATTGTTGTCCACCACTTCAGGCAGCCACAAAGTTGAACGATTTTCTGTAACTGCTGATGAAAAACGTCCTCAAAAGAAAAGAATTTGGGGGGAAGTTTTTTCCTCTGAGTGAGCTTTGAGTCAGATCAAATACAGAAGACAGATTTTCAAGGGGGTTTCCCAGGGAAGCACCAGCCCGGTCACATAAGGACAATTCTTTGGAAATGTGGTGTTGAATGAGCTCCAGCTTTCCTCTGGTGGCTTCCAGGCTGCTGATTTTCAACCCAAATGTGACCTCCCCATGTTGGGGAATTGCAACATGGCATTTCATCCATGTTGTCACAAATGGAGGGCAGGGGATGGCAAGTAAAATGCCACAAAATTATTACTGATATTCAGCTGTTCTTGAAGAAATGCTTTCCATGTTCTTGTGAGCATTTGGGTAATTTGCAGAGTTCTGAGAAAGTTATTTTTGACATTTTTTGCCAATTTTCTCATTACTTTTATGGAAGAGAGAATTTTTGGAAGTCTTTACCATTTTTGCTACAGTCACCCTCTCATCCACTTTTATGGCTTTTTCTAGGTATTACTTATTATTGTTTGGGCATATTGAGGTAATTTTTCACAAGTTATTTGAAATCTCATTGGAGGAATTTTACTTTTATTCTTTACAATTATATTGGGTAGAACATGTGTTGTTGGTAGTAGTAGTCCATTGTACTTGGGAATACCAAATTTGGGTTTACAGTTAATATATTTAAAAATTCAATTCTTATTGTTTACAAACAAATATGTCTTATTAACATTCAAATATAATTACTTAACTAATACTCATTTAGTGATTAATATGGCTATTTACTGTTCTAATCACTTTACAAATATTGATGTGTTTAATTCTCATAACCCTGTAAGGAAAATACCATTATTAACTTCATTTACACTAAGGAAACAAAGTCACAGGTAGATTAAGAAACTTTCCAAAGTTCATATAGATAGTGAATGACAAAAACAGAATTTAAGGGGCTTCCCTGGTGGCGCAGTGGTTAAGAATCTGCCTGCCAATGCAGGACACACGGGTTCGAGCCCTGGTCCGGGAAGATCCCACATGCCGCAGAGCAACTAAGCCCGTGCGCCGCAACTACTGAGCCTGCGCTCTAGAGCCCGCGAGCCACAACTGCTGAAGCCCACGCCCCTGGAGCCCATGCTCAGCAACAAGAGAAGCCACCGCAATGAGAAGCCTGCACAACGAAGAGTAGCCCCCACTCTCTGCAACTAGAGAAAGCAAAGACCCAAGGCAGCCAAAAATAAATAAAAATAAAATAAATTTATATTTAAAAAAAAAACTTGTTTAAAAAAAAAAACCCAGAATTCAAATCCAGGCCGTCAGGCTCTAGAGTTTTTGCTTTTAATTATTATGCTATGCTGCCTCTCCAAATAGTTATATTAATGATTATATTTAATTCATTTATTCTAATATTTATTGAACATATATACTATATGCTAGGTACTGTGGATTTGGAGATAGGTTTGGTCTCTACCATTGTGGAGCTTATAATTGAGGGGTAGAAGATTATAAACATTAAACAAATAATTATACAAATTACAAGTGATACAAAGGGTAAGTTTCAGGTTGTATGAGAGCATCCTGAAAGTGTTATGTGGAAAACTTAATCTCGTGTAGAGGGGCCAGAAAAGGTTTGTTTCAGAAAGTAAATTGCCAAATTGAGAACTAAAACCAAGTAGGATTTGTCTAGACCCCAGGTATGGTAGTTCTTTCCAATGAATTCTGCTGTTTCTGTTAGCTGCCAGTGTATTTTCTTCCCTGCTTTATTCTCCTTTCTTCTTTCTTGTCCTCTTTATCTCATAACTTCCCTTTTGTCTTTTGACTATCACATAAAAGGGTAGTCATTTGTCTTTCTCTGTCTGACTTATTTCACTTAGCATAATACCTTCTAGATTCATCCATGTTGTCACAAATGGCAACAACTCATTCTTTTTTATGGCTGAGTAATAGTTCATTGTATATATATATATATATACCACATCTTCTTTATCCACTCATCTATTGATGGACACTTAGGTTACTTCCATATCTTGGCTACTGTAAATAGTGCTTCAACAAGCAAAACAAAACAGAAACTGACTCACAGATCCAGAGAACAAACTGGTTGTTGCCAGAAGGCAGAGGGGTGGAGGGTTGGGCAATATAGGTGAATGGGATTAAGAGGTACAAACTTCCAGTTATAAAAGAAATATCACAGGAATGTAATATATAGCATAAGGAATATAGTCAATAACACTATAATAACTTTATATGCTGCCAGATGGTTACTAGATTTGCGGGGATCATTTTGTAATGTATTTAAATGTTGAATCACTAGGTTGTACACCTGAAACTGGCATAATACTGTACATCAACTATACTCCAATTTATAAAAAGGTAGTAATTGGCATTCAGTCAGTATGTGTCTTTCATTCTGTGTTGGGCATTATTTGGTAGTGGCTGGAAATTCTCAATTGTGTCTGCAGTTGTTTGGTACTTAGGGGTTTCTTCTCAGTGTCACCTCATTCATATATTTGTGCTACTTTAATTTTAATTTTTTAACGTTATTCATATTTCACTTTTCTAAGAGATCTAATACAGTTTGGAAATGGTTAAATTGTAAAAAAAATGACAGGGAATTACAACTCCCTAAATTGTGAATTTTTGCTCTTTTGGCTTCAAGTGTATGAGGACATAGCTTCTGGGTTTGTCAGTTCTTTGCCTTGGTGTCCTCAATAGCTTGGCAGCATTTTACACTGGCAGGTTCTTTTCGTCTGTCAACACAAGCTTGTTTTGTGCTCAGTGTTAGCTCTTGGATGGTCCTGCAAAAGTGATGTGTCACTGAAATTTTCTTTTTTGACATGTCTCTTACCTGGTGGTTAATGGCTGTGATGAAATATTTTTCCTTCAAGAAATGAACCACTTCTCTTTGGCTGTATATTCTAGTCTTTGATGTTACATTTGCCAAAAATTGCCAGTGAAACGTTCTTTATTTTCTGTTCATTTAAAAAATATCTACCATTTCTCCATTCTATGTTTATTATTTCTATCCATGAAGTGATGTGTAGCTGTAATTTATCAGGCATTATATTGTAAACCAACTGATTGATTAACTTCAACATGAGGGACTTAGAGTAGAGAAAGAAAAGATAACAAATTCAGGATGTGTGCCATTCAACAACAAATGAAATAGAAAGTAGATTTCTACTAAATTGTTTGAACAATCAGAGAGCTGTGGGGGAGTATATATTTTGTAATCAATATAAAGTGAATTATGTTTTTGTCTGTCTTGTGTCACATAACACAAAACCTGGTGGATGTATTTTTAGCTGGAGCATAATCTAGAGGATAGGTCTAGTATAGTCTATCTTAAAAGAAGCTTTGTGTCCTAAGCAAAATTTATCCTGTTTTACTTCAATACCATAGTCATTTTCTGAAACGACAGCTAATATTGAGATAGAATAAGAGGTCTATGTGATTGACATTCCAGAGAGACAAAACACACATATTCAGACACCATATCTTTGTAAAACAAAGGGTGGGTTCAATATAAGATTCAGATCAAAGAAAGGACTGGTGTTCTTGAAGATATTTATTTCTGATAGTGCTGCTTCTCCCAAGGGCAGCTCTGTTTAGCATGCTCCAGTGTAGCAACAGAAGTTTATATCTTTAAGGGTAGTTAATACCTTGAGCTCTGAGAGGAAAACCAGCCAGTTTCTCGTAAATCTGAGTATTGCATGGGTGAGGAGTAAAAACAAAGGTGCATGCTTTTTTCAGTACTAACAGAAATAAATAGGTAAAATTGCAATAAGAGTGATTTAGGGAACTGTGAGGAGAAAGACCAGTAGTAATATCACTCTAGCACTACAACAGAATTCAGAGGGACACTGTGGAAGTTTTGTTCTGAAGTTTTGTTAAATTGCCTGTATTCAGATGTATTTGCTAGACATCATAAAATTACCGGAATTATTTTTAGACTGAGACCTAGATTCTACTTCTGGTTCTGGTATATAATCATAGGTATATTTCCAAAATGGAAAACAAGGGAGTTATATTGGATTCTCTCCGAGGTTAATTAGACCTGTGAGTTCTTTTGGATTTCCCTTATGAAGCATCAGATAACTCTGGTCATTGTATTTTGCATAACTGCCTGTTGTTCTCACAACAGTTAATATTATATCTAATCAATGCTCCAGGAAAAAATCAGAAAGTTTGCAATAAGAATCTTCCACTTGGTGACATAGCTGGACTTAGGGCCTCTGGTCATGATAATACTTATGTGAAGTCCTAAAATTCTGTCACAGTTAGGAAAGTCATTTATTTAAATAAATTTTATGAATGCTATGGACAGGTTAATCTTTGCTGTATTTTAATCTCCTAATTCTTCTCAGTACCTATTCTAAATTTTTCAAAATGCCTTCACACCTAACATCTACTTCAGTATGCACAAACGAGTCTGGGAATAAAGGATGCCGTGAGTCCTCACCTGGAGCCAGTTCTACCTAGTCATGGGAGATCTTAATAGGGGTGGAAGGATGAGGTCGCTCTTCTGGAGTCAGTCTCCCATGGAGAGAAAGAGGGTCAGTGGTCATGAAGTCCAACCAAGGTGAGACAGCCAGGAGTCCAGCTGTGTGTGCTTTGGCAGGAGCAAAAACTAACAACAGGTGAAGGTCAACATCCAAGAGATCAAGAAATAGTGAAGCAGATGAAGATCAGAGAAGACGTTTCAGTAGATATATCTATGTCTAAGGAATGTGGAGTCCACATGTTCAAAAAAAGCTTGCTTTACTCAGTTAACCAATCAGGAACACATGAGGGTTAGTGGGGTCAACCAACTTACCCAAGGTTCTTCTTCCCCATGAAATGGGATGCCAAGAATTAAACCTACATCTTTTGAGTACAGTATCTATTTAGTTTCTCCTCTACCTCTCATTGTCAGGATTAGGGTACTGTATGGATGTTAAAGAATATGTAAATTCTCATGTAAAGATTTTATGAGGAACTTGGGATCCATGGTTTGAAGATTCACTTTCTCATGAGACACCAGAGCTGAAAGCAAGTGTTGTGAAGCAATGTGCAAGTTAGGATGTGTATCATGAAAACCTGAGGCTGCATGTTTGCTTACTCAGGTTGCTTTCCTCGTAAGCAGAGTGTTAGAATTCAGGGTTTGCATGAAGGGCTGTTATGAGCATGAATTTTTAAAATGTGTTATTGTTTAACGCAAAATCGCAAATAAGGAACACATGCCTGGTTACCTGAGGGCATCATTGTTGGCTGGAAAAATCCATTTGCTCCACAGCTGTCCCTAGTTCCAAAAGCCCCTGATGGATAACCTGGCTCAGCATCTCTTGAATATCTCTTTCTCACCGTGCTCCAAGCATCTGCTGTTCCAGACGCGCCATTTGCTTCTCGTGTTTTAGAGAGATGTTAGTGATGGAGGGTGGTTTTTTTTTAATTTAAGAAGAATACAAACAAATGTTTGATCTATCAGTTTATATTGTTACCTCTCCATTCTTCAGTAATAAAGCATTCTTTATTACTCACCTGGATTAAATCATTGTTCTTGCTTCATAATGCCCTACAACGCTAAGTAAGTCCTTTTCAATTCTCCATAGACCTGGCCTGTGCAAAAGCTGTTATTTTATGACTGCAAAACATGATTTTCGTTCCAGTTGACGTTATATTTTCTCACTTTAGGAAGTGTTTATTATGTAATATTTGAATATACAAAATATATGTAGCATAATAATAAAAAAACACCTGTAAATCCACCCTTTCAATTATGAACTAGAATGACACTTGTCTTATCTTGTCCTCCTTTCCTACTCTACCTCTGTACCTCCTCTACCTCCAGAGGTAGCTAATGTCCTAAATTGCTTTGTAATTTATTTATTTTTATCGCCTAAGTCTGAATCTCTAAACAATATACCATTTAGTTTCATTTATTTTATAATCTCAAAATGGATATTGATGTGTGTAATTTCTATGGTTTGCTTATTTCTTAAACAAAATTATGTTTCTAAGAAACCTCCATGATTTGCTCCTTGTAGAGCAGGGCTTTTTGATGTGCACCCAACTCACCTTGAGAGCATGTTAGCATCGGGGTCCTGATTCAGTACATTCATAGAGGGACCTGAGGCTCTGCATTTCTAACAGGCTACCAGGTCTTGTTCATGCTGCTTGTCTGTGTCACGCTTTGATCAACAAAGTTATAGAGGGCACGGAATATTCCCAATTAATAGATGGTGCCTTACTCTAAATAAGGTTAGGCATACTTTCGGAAAACATACACTTTCATTACATTTATTTCTCCCCCAAACCTTAGTGGAAAGATGGATATTGTGAAAAGAATTATGGGTCTGGCTCCTTTTGACCTAAAAACAATGATGAGCAATGGCCTTGTCTAAGAACCACTTGGGTAACATTAAAACAAGTTTCCCCCTGTGGTTGCTTGCTTGGATGCTTTTCTATCATAGGTCCTGTAGGGAGAATACTGGTCATCATTTTTTTGAAAGCTGGGATTTTCAGGCAATTATAATGTGTGCTGGCTATGTATGGCTTGATATATAAGGGCTTTAGGACCGAAGGTATGTTTTTACTTGTTAGTCATGCACTCACTTCATGAATCTTTGGCTTTGGTGAGGTCCTAATAGTATAAGACAATCAACCTGGAAGGGAAGAACAGAAAGCCGTGTGACACAACTTTGAGCCCCTCTTCAATGTGATTCAGCTGAAAGATCCACAGTGCTGATAGGCAGATGATCGATCGTCCTTGTATTCCCCAGTGCACAGATTTCAAGGAGCAGCTGCCTCTTCTGATTCTCTTAAAGATACTATTTAGCAATAATTTTACTTTCAGAGAGATGAAAAGATTCTTGTTACTTAGTGCTATTTATTCTGCTTCTGAATTCACAGTGTTAGACTGTAAAACTACAATCACCTTCCACTTTCAGAAGAGCCATTGAGCCTTTGAGAAATGGAAAGTATGGGCACATATTTCATGTTACTTAATAAAGTGGTAGAGAATAGGGAATTGGGCTCTTTGGCTCTAATGGGTGTCTGCCTTGGTGAGAGAAATTAGTGTTCTGACGAAAAAGTCATGAATTACTTCACACAGTATTTGCCATTATTCTAAATAATGATGAATTTGATAAGTGTGTTCTGGTTTTGAGGGTCTTTGTAGCTTGTTTAGAGATACAAGAGTTGAAATTTAATGAAGGGACAAGGTGTCTTTTTATTGCAAGTGACAGAAACCCATCTCAAATCAAAAGCCAAAAGGGGAATGTCTATGCTCATATGACTGGTAAATTCTTATGGTTGTCCAGCTTTAGGGGTAGATAGATCCAGGGCTTAATCAAGTTATCAGCTCGCTCTCTCTGAAGCTCAGTTCTATTTTCCTTGGGGTTGGCTTCATTCTTCCCAGGGAGTGGCCAAGCTGGCCGTCTACAGCTTGAGCCTGGCATTGTCTGCGAAGGGCCAACCTCGGAGAGCAGAGAGTGAGGGGCTTTCCGAGTAGCTTAACCAGTCAGTGCTTTCCTTTTTATCCTTTGTTGTAACCTCTTCTCTTCTTCTCCTTTAACTGTTTAACTCTTAATCCTTTATTTAACCCTTAAATCACTCTCATTTACAATGTCTTTGTTTCCTCCCTTAATTACTCCCTCTCTTTCTCTGCGTACCTAAGATGGTTGAAAGCTCTGGATGTGTGTGTGGGTAGGGAGAGATAGTGTGTGTTGATGTAGCCATTTAACATACTATTATATAATAGTATATAATATCATGTAAAAATGTTCACAATTTATAAGTAAAAAGGCTGATTCCCAAATACCTGTAGACTATGATATCTTTTAAAACACAAGTAGAATATCTAGATGTATAGGCATAGTGATATACAAATAATAGCAAAGATATCCAGTAGGATATACTCTAAAGAGTTAACGTTGATTATAGCCAAGTAAATGTTAATTCCAAAAATTTAGCTTAGTAGCCTTAAGTCTTTTCTCTGGAACAGTTCACACTTCCCAGAAAAGGTCCCTTCACTCTCTTAGTGGAAGATATGCTTGTATATTTGGTTCCATTACCCTAGGAGCTGAGTGTAGAGGAAGACTGGGAGTTTTAATACTGGGTATGTAAACTTTCACTTAATGCTTCTGATTTCAGGATGGTACAAGCACCTGCCCTTAGCTCTGCCTGAAGAGAGATGGGGTATGTGCGTGTGCATGCATGTGTGTGCATGTGTGTGCGTGCGTGCGTGTATGTGGGAGGAGGTGCCAGGCTGAACTGCGCAAAGCGGGGAGAGAGCTGGAGAGAAATCGAATTCCCCAGCCCCTCTGGCAGCTCCCCAGGGCCAAGCCTCTTCTCCGGAGGACCTCAGAACACAGAGATCTTTGTTGCCAAGGTACAATGTAGTAGAAATTGACTCCAGTGGTCATATTCCCTAATCTCCGATGTTTCTCAGAAAAGTAAATCAGATGAGCGTCTGTATAACATCCTACAAGTCCCTGTCCAATTCCTAATTAAAAATCTAAATGAATCTTTTTTATTAAGGTATACTTCCAAATGTTTAATATCTAGGAAGTAAATCTGAGTTACTTCATTTTAAGTAGTTTCAAGCATAAAAATATACAGGAAATTTTTATATAGTACTTTGAAATATTTGAATATTTGGCTATTTTAAGATCCTTAAGGAGCATTATCTCTTTAGAGATATTTTAAGATCATTAACGAGCATTATCCACATACAGCTCTATATGTCATTACTTAATATCGAGCTATGTGTGAAAAATAGTTTAGTGAAAATTTCAAAATGGAATAATACCTCACTGCATACAGGGATGAGTGTTCCAACTCTTCTTCTTAATTTAATTATTTTGCCATTAATTTCATGTGGTAAATATAGACATAAAATGGCAGTGGTTAACAGGTATTGGGTGTTGTGTTTGTCTGCCTTTTTAGCTCTTATTTCTTCCCTCTCTCTTTTTATTCTTTATTCCTTTCTTAATGAAAAATAACAACTAAAGTTTACTTAATGTTTACCAAGTTCTAGGCTCCATTTAAATCCTTTGCCTACACTAGATTATTTAATTCTCACAGTAATCTATGAGGAATGCTGGTTATCAGATGTTGAGGTTAAGCTTCAAAGTTTAAAGGCTAGAGTGCTATGCTGCAGCGGTTCTCCAAATGTAGTCCCTGCACCAGCAGCACGGGCATCACTTAGGAACTTACTAGAAACACGGATTCTTAGGCATCACCCTAGATTTACAGAATGAGAAACTTTGGGGGGTGGGAACTGCCAATTTGTGTTCTAACAAGTCCTTTCAGTGATTTTCATCCATGCTTACCCTTTGTTATAAGTATACATGTTTGAATTTGTTCCTGCAGTTTGTTTTACATTTTATTTTACCTCTTAAAAAATTATTGAAAACTCTTGGGTTTAAATAGATTCCTTATAGTTTATTCCTGTGATTATTTAAGAAATTATATTGTATTTTTGGACTAGATTACTCAAAATGTTACCAGCTAGAATCCAGCTAGTATTTTAAAAAATATACACTATGACCAATTATGGTTAATTTGAGGAATATAAGGATGGGTCAGTATCTAGAAAACTATTAATATGATTTACTGCATTGACAATCTAAAGGAGAAAAAAATCATACATGCAGTGAAAAAGTTTTTGACAAATTTCGCAGCCAGCCCTCATAAAAAATTAAGTAAAATGGGAATAAAGGAACTACAGTATGATAAAGACTATTTACTAAGCCCAATAGCAAACATCATCCTAAATAGTATTATAAAACACTAAATCCATATCCACTGAAATCAGAACAGAGAAAAAGATGTCTTCTATTGCTTTTACTATTTAACATTGCTTTGTAGGTTGAAGTAAGTGCAAAAAGTTGGGAAAACAAAATAATAGCTATAAATAATAGCTATAAATATAAAGAAAAAGCAATGTCTTTTTTTGCTGAAGATATTTTTTCTGTACCTAGAAACCCCAAGATATACTAGCAAAAATGGCTAGAATTGATAAGGGAACTTTATAAGGAGTCTAGTTATAAGAAAAATAATTTAAAAATTTTATACTGCTAATAGCCACTTAGAAGTGGAAATAGTAAAAGTATCTCAATCACAGGAATGACAAAAAATATAAAATACTTAAGTATAATTTTTAACAAGAAAATCACATAATTCCTATAAATGAAATTACAAAGCAGTATTGAAGGATATAAAGCAAGACATAAATAAATAGAAGGACTAATATCCTAATAATATATAAATTTGATGTAATTTCCTTTAAAATCTCAAGCTATTTTTGGAATTTAATTTTAAAATTCAAGGTTAGGAAAAATGAATATCTGAGAAAAATTAGAATATGAAAAAGAATAATGAAGAGCTGTTTTTCTTATCAGATACCAAAACATGCTAAAAAACAACCTTAATAAGAACAATATGGGGTGGGAATGGATGGGGAAATTTAATATGTGATAAAGCTGACATTTTATTTAGCTATGAAAAGAATGGTTTATTTAATAAATTGTGCTCACACAACTGGAAATCACAGTAAATGGCTATCACTTCTTCATACATATATAAATTAATTTCAGCTGAGTAAAAGCCTTAAGTTTAAAAATAAAATTCTAGAAGAAAATTAATAGTTCATATAGTAACATACAGGTTGTGAAGACCTTTCTAACCGAGACAAGATATCTAGAAGCTACTAAAGAGCTTTTGGCTACATAAAGATGAACAATTTGAGTATTGCAGATGCTACAAAGGCAATAGATAAACCATAGCTTGAGAAGTTATTTCCAATGTATATGGCATGTAAACAATAATCATAATAATAATCGAAGAAGTCTGACAAAGTTATGGTGGCAAGGATTGGTGGCTGTGTGAAGAGGCACCCCTGACTTCTCAGCATCCCTGGTGTGGCCCATGTTTTGCGATATGATAGGACCTATTATCTTCTTAGGTATGTACTAGCCAACAAGGAAAATCTATGTGTTGGGGGAAGGTGGGGAAAACCTTGTTGGGAAGATAAAGTGTCTGATTGGGATTTAGTTTGATAATAAACTTTCGTTTTTAATAAAAATATTGATGGTCCTGACAAGCAAATAAGATAAATGTATTTATTAAAAAAATTATATTCTCCGAAGAGAAAAAACTTTCTTGATCTGATGCTATGAAGAGTTACTGAAATACCGTTTTGTGCTTTGACGGAGCTTTCTGTTAATGACTTAAAAAGATAAGTGCTGCTGGCAAAACCAAAACAAAAACGTGATTGATTTTGGAAAGCTCATCTAGGCAGGATTCCATTCACATGAAACCCATATAAAATAATGATCTGGGGCTTCCCTGGTGGCGCAGTGGTTGAGAGTCCGCCTGCCGATGCAGGGGACACGGGTTCGTGTCCCGGTCTGGGAAGGTCCCACATGCCGCGGAGCGGCTGGGCCCGTGAGCCGTGGCCGCTGAGCCTGCGCGTCCGGAGCCTGCGCTCCGCAACGGGAAAGGCCACAACAGTGAGAGGCCCGCGTACCGCAAAAAAAAATAAAAAGATCGGATTCAGTATCCAGGAAAGATGCTAATGATTTTTTTTTACTTTTTTTGCAAACTGGTGTTCCGTGGAAAGCTGTATTGCAAGAAGCTAAGAGCTGTGCTGCAAAAAAATTTTTTGTATGATTATGCATGTTTAGGAAACCTTTACTTCTGAGATTGAAGTATCTAAGAGGGCTTTGAAAATATGTTATAATTCCCATATCATGGTACACTTTTATTATATAACACTTAACTTGAGAATGGTATTCTATGCAAGTCAGTTTAGGACCATTCTAAAAGACAGTGGTAGTCTGATTATTTTTTTTTAGCAAACTAAGTTTTGGTAAAGTAATTTAAATTTTCATCCTCATCCAAACAATAGGATGATTCATCATGGATTTCGGGACGGGGTGCTATGTCTGTTCATATGTTTGTTATTTAAAAAGCCCATTTAAATTAAAAATGCTTTATTAAAGCCAAACCACTTTTCATTATTCAGGACATTTTTTGATCTGTAGTAAGAAATGGATGTATTTCAAATTCATAATTTCAGTTAAATTTATGTTAAAGGTACGAAACTATATATACAGTACTTCGGCTAATAGTCGATAGAGTGGCAAATATTTACTTAGCTTGCCACTGTGCCAGGTACCATATAGGCACTGGGGAAGAAGAAAGAGAAAATCTCTGTCCCCAAGGTGAATTCATTCTAATGCAGAATTCATCTTGGTGAATAAATAGCAAGAGTATTAGAATAACTTTACTAGTCTTCATAATTATTAGCTATAATAGAAAAACGAGTTTTCTGTTTTGTTCCATTTCAAATGATTCCAAATTTTAAAATGAAAATTCTAAATTACTTAAAATGTTTCTTAGACAAATTAATTTATGCTAAACACAGATTGCTGCTTTTATATGCTGTGTTATCATGTTCTAATTTTCAAGCCACAGATTTATTTTACAACTAATGGATGATGACCTTCAGTAATAACGAATCCTGCAGTTTCTTTCTAAAACTGGGAAAATGTAGAGCTGTTAAGGTGGTACGAAACCATTCCCTCCAATCAAGATTTATATGATTAATAAAAGGTAATGCAGGTATTTTATGAAACAATAGTGCCTTGAAATGGAGCAAGAACAACTTGTGAAATTATAAAACAATTAAGTTCAATTAGGAGCTTGACCATTCACTATATTTTGGGGATTTTATCTAACAATTATTTGGTACGTTTTCAGAAAAAAATAGCAACTCTAATAATCAGTTTCTAAAGGTCAGGGCTACTGATGGTCTTCTACTCCAGTACTGGTGCTTTAGAGCTTGTCTATAATTTTATGCCTTATTTTTGAAGCTCAGAGCAAGGGTCATTATAGATTTCAGCACTTAACAGTTGGTTATATCCAATTTACCTTTTCAGGGACTCCTTCAGGTAGAGAGAGAGAGAGAGAGAGAGAGAGCATCATATTTTCATATAGTGATCTCAGGTGAACTGATCTCTAGATGACTCTTATAAGAACTTTCCATATGTGTGCACAGATACATATATACATATAAGGCATATAAGCTCAAATCAGCCACTAATGCACACATACACATATATACTCCCCCCTCACATGTTTCTCTATATAGAGGTATTTATCCAGGGTCACTATTTTGTCATTCATATAATATTCAATAAGTATTAAATGTTTTTCTTTTAACAATATTACGGGGACATGATTCTCAGATATTTATATCACAACCGGCTCTTAAGTAGTTAAGGGTTAATTTTGGTATCACTGCTGGAGAGTATTGATAAATAAACTGGAAGTTGTCCAGAAACCACTGTCTCTGTGATGCAGAAAGGGGGAAGCCGAGATGTAAAGTGTTCACAGGAAAATGATACCCACGTCATCTCCACTAGAAATTCCCCAGGTTGAGGAAAGATGGCGATAGAGGATATTGCTTGTCCATACACTTTTCTTGGCATTTTCAGGACTCTTGAGGTTCCATGGTGGGGCAGTATCTTTAACTTATTGTTCAAGACAGAAGACCTATTGTGGCTTAAGGACGAGTAATGTCTAGAGGAGTGACATTACCTTTCTTGGGGTTTCAAACTTAGATGGATTTGGTAATGCTGTTTTGGCATTTTGTCCTGCTTCTCTGTAGGCAAGATTCTATACAGTGAGAATTCTATATAGGGAATTACTTACATACTTACATTGTTCTAACGTGAATGGTTGTTTAGGGAACTGATATTATGATAATTATTTGTTGCTAATACAGCATTTAGGTTAGTTTCAGAACAGTTCCTATGTATCTTGAGCCCCTTCTGTTGATAGTTCAGGCAATATGTCTGTGCATTTATTTTCCGAATTTATGGTATAAAGTAATAATTCAAGGTGGCGCAAGTTACTACACTGTTGTTTCTTAGTTCATAAGAAATACCTTAAGTTAAAAGAAAAAGAATAAAACCATTTTCTTGTCCCAGTAGAGTTAACCTCAATAGAAGAATATAGATGGGTGAAAATATTGGTGGAAATAGTATTCATATTAGAGTTTGTGAAAGAATACTGCAACTGTAAGCTTAGATTCTTATATAAAATAGCCTAAATGAGGTTGTTTCATTCTGTGACTGGAAGGGTTAATTTACTCTTCAGATTCTTTAAATACGTAGTGTATGTTTTAGGTTGTAAAAATGTGAATGTTGGTAATGAAAATGGGCTTTTTTTCTGAATGAGGAGTGTGCATTTATATAAATACCACATAGGGTGAAGGCATGTGATAGAAGCCGTACCTGGTTCTTAAGAGCATTTCTGTTAATCCTCTGTAATTTAAAACTCCCTTTGTCAGTTATATGAATAAAATGAAAGTTATTTTAAAGGAGTCCTAGCAAGAAACAAAACAATTGGATTTTTATAATCAATTAAAAAAAATAACTAGTCTGTGGTTAAAACTAGGGTTGTGGTAGCAATCACAAGAGGATGATCACTGGGCAGGTTTTACTCTCCAGCTGTCTCACCAGATGGCCACAGCCAGGTATTTTGTACCTTTTAAACAGGGTACATATAATAGAATGAAAATACTTCCATTTAGACCTTATTAAGTTGATGATAATATCTCAAATATTTTCCTCTTTTAGTTTTTTAACAGTGATAATGTATCTTTAGTATTTAAATAGGTTATGCTCACTGAAGTTATTTATTATTTTTACAAAGAAAAAATTCAATATAAGAATGTCGAGGTGTTTTCATTTGTTTCCCCCCCAGGTGTCAGTGTGATTTAGACGTAATTGCTGAAGAGAAGCCATGTTAACATAACAACAGTTGATGCAGTTGCAAATCTTTCCGTTTTAAGGCTCAGGGTTTTCCCCAAGGAGTGATCGTGGCCATTGCAGATGTTGAGTTCTCTTTAAAAAAAAAAAATAGTGCTGAGCCTGATACAGATGTTCCCACATTGCCCAGCACTTTGATTAACCTTTTATGAAGTATCTGCCTACAGATATCTGGATTAGTATGTTCCCATGTGTCTTATTAAAAGCCTGCCAGGCTTTATTGAACCTTGTGTTTATACTTTGTGTTCTATGGACAGTTTTGGTGCCTAGTAAGTAGAAAATAGAAAGCATTAGCTTACACTAACAAGGAAGTCTGATGTTCGCTGCTGACTTAAGTTTGAAATGGGAACCATCATGGTTTGATTAGCTGATTGTCATGAAAGAATAGCAGTAGTTACACAAATAAGAGAGGCTCTGATTTCCATAAAGAAGTTGCTGATGGAGGACCTACTTTGCTTCCTTTGGAGACGTGTTAATAGAATTTTCTGCTATTATCGATTGTTGGGATTGGGTTTCCAAGTGTGTGTCCATACTCTAGTCTAGCTCTGAGCCCTCCACATGGGACCCACTGGCCAAAAGTAGTTCTTTAAATTTAAATAAAAATTAAATAAAATTCAAAATTCAGTTTCTTAGTCACACTGGTCACATTTCAAGCACTCAGTAACTACCTATGGCAAATGGCTACTGTATTGGTAATGCAAACATAGAACATTTCCATTATTGCAAAAGATTCTACTGGGCAGCATTGCTCAGACCTTTAAATACCTGACTGACCCATATGCTACAGAATTTCCATTTATACTCTGTATCCTGAAAAAGACTTCTTCAGTGGGTTTGTGTTTCCTTTAAATTTATAGTATTAAAATCAAAAGTATCAGCTTTTCCCTAGAGGAATGATCAGCTCCCACTTCATTTAGCTTAATATTTCAATCCTTGGATGAGAGTTTATACTAAGAGATTTAAGAATGAATTCTTGGAATAGCTAATTTTTTTTTAGAAACTTGGATAGCCCTCAACAAGGGACTCCTGAGGTGATGGTGGTCTGCATATCTTTGTGCCCTGCAGAACTATGTGGAGAAAAACTGGCCCCAAATTGCCAGTGTTTAGAAAATACCAAAATTTTCTCGGCTTTTTTCGTACGTTTTTAAATTAATAATATTCTATTTACATAGCTATTGAAATGACTTAAATGGATGAGATCATGATGACTTTACCCTGAAATTCATTTTTTTTTAACCTACTTTGAGTAAATGGGTTCAAGTATTTTCTAATTTTCCAACTTGCATTGCTTTTATAATATGAAATACCTTTTCAAGTTATACAGTTTCATTGAAATGTTTTACAAGGTACACTTTCTCTCCTTGGGCTGGATCTACCCCTCTCCATATTCTGAATTGATTATGCTTTGGTTTATTAACACAATTAATTGCATAGCCTCATCTCTCACCTAGTTGATTGTATTAGCCTACAGAGTGGTTTGTTGTCTCCAGTTTATCCCCTCTCCGGTGGATCCTCAAGGCTGCTATTAGGATTGTCTTTCTGAAATGCACATTCGATCATGTTCTGCTCTACTCCCATGGCTGGCTGAATGAGTCAGAGTCCTTAGCACTTGTCCAGTGGCCTGTCACAGCCTGGCTCTCATCTACGTCCTAACTACGTTTCCAGCTTCTTTTCTACCTCTAAATTTCTCTATATTTTGTCTGTTTTCTTTTCCTTTCTCTCTTCTCAGAGGAAGAAATATCTCTTCTTTTATCCAAATAACTGATCCAAAGCCAAACTCTGAATGCTTACTTCAGTGGTTGCCCCATGGAGTGTAGATTAAAGTAAATAAAGCTCTTTGCTTGGCGTTCAAGGTACAACATGATTTGGCTCAAACCTACTTTGCCAGGGTTAGTCCTCGCGGTGGTTTTTGTGGATGGAATTAATTCTCTGTGCCTTGCTTTGCTTACTCCCTTGCCTTGTCTGATGCTTTTTCTTCTAAATGTTGTGTTTTTCTCCCTCATCTGTAATGATTTTTAAGCATCCAGACAAAAGCTGTGTCCCAGACGAAGGCATTTCTGATTCCCCCAGTGTGCAATGCTCACACCTATCTGCCTTCCTAAAACACTTTATCATCACTTCCACTGACGTTCATAATCTCGCCTACTGGAGGGGAAGCTCCTTGGTAACAATTTATTACTGATTTAGCTTTTCCAGTTCCTCATAATGCTCACCACCTAACCTGGTATTCAGTGCATGCTCCAAAATCTATTTTGAATGAATAAATGAATTGAATCACTTATTTCCAAGCCTAAACATTTTATTAAGTGTTATTTACAAAGCTATATCTATTTTAAATGAAAATTTCTTAGAGAAACCTGCTATTTTGGCTGCTGCATTAATGAACTCTGGATTAGGATGGGGAGGTGATTAGTTTCTTGTTTTAGCTGGTTGGATATGGTGGGTTTAGACAATTATTGAAGGGCTCAAGTTTGTTAGATTTAAACATAGGGAGATATCTTGTTTTAACAGTGGTTATTTCATGAATTCTTTGGCGTGCTTAAATGCTAAGATGTCAGGATTTATGATGAGGTAAACACAGGTACGTTTGCACTTATACGACCATGGTTTTGCATGTACACGGACAAAACACACAGTGCATGGTGGAAGGAAGGAAACGGAGAAATGGGAAAGACATTTAAAAATACAGTTACAGGTTATTAGAAGGCTTGGTGCTGAGTATTACAACGTAAGTTTTCTCTTTAGGCTCAATGGCAAAGAACACTGGCTCTGAGATCAAACACATGGGTTTGTATTTTTTCATTTCACAGGGGGGTCCTCTAAGGCTGGGTACTTTGCCCCCTTCTTGTGCACATTCTTTGAATCCAGAGACATCTCTAATAGTCTGCTACCTAAATCAAGATAAAGCAGCACCCAAATTGTTCTACAGCAATTGCAAAAATTTTTTTATTCCTGAACTCCATTTCAACTTTATAGATATTAGTTGACCTGTCACAAGGAATGAGGTTACAGTGCTTGACATTTGTGTCCTCTGCCTATTTTAAGGGCAGGAACTAACAGCTCAGCAGAAGGGAGGCTGCATACCTATTCTTTGTTGTGGCAGCTTTCACTTCTATCAAACACCTGAAATCAAGTGGAAGAAATTTCATATTGCAGGAAAAAAATGAAGATTAGCAATACCTATTGGAGACAGGGGAAAATAATATACATTTTCAATCTATTGAATCATAAGTTTAATAGTGGTAGAGAAAACTATTTTGAAAATATTTAATTTTTAAAGTAAGCTAGAAATTTCAGTATACTTAATTCATCGAACGCTCGTTTTTTTTTTTTTTTTTTTTGTGGCACGCAGGCCTCCCACTGCCGTGGCCCCTCCCGTTGCGGAGCACATGCTCCGGACGCGCAGGCCCAGCCGCCATGGCATGCGGGATCCTCCCGGACCGGGGCACGAACCCGCGTCCCCTGCATCGGCAGGCGGACTCTCAACCACTGCGCCACCAGGGAAGCCCAGAACGCTCATGTTTTAATGATCGTTTCTGAATCCGTTACCCTAGAAAAACTAGAAATCCAGATGTCATGTTTCTTTGGGGTATTTCTCATGGTAGGTTGAACTCCTACTAAATTCCAAGCCTTAATACAGACCTTGGAAAATCCAAAGACAAATAAGACAGTCTCTACTTACATGGAATTTGCAATCTTTTGGCGAAGGTAACCAAATAAAGCAACGATGAGAATAATGTAAGCTTTGGATGTAAAACTCCATAGAGGTAGAGTAGCGTCTGTTGCATTCACTGCTGCTTTCCTTGGCATCTAGCACAATGACTCGTACGTGGCAGAAGCTGAATAAATATGTTAGCTATTTTGGGGGATTTTGCAGAGGAAGTACTTGGAGAAGTGGTACTTGATGCAGTTCACAGAGGGCTTCCCACAGATGGTGCTACTTGAGTGGAGTCTAGAAGGATATGTAAATGTCACCATGCGTAGAAAAAATGGCCACCAGATGGGACTGATTTTGAAGGGCATACCAGGATGACCGAACAGAATGGGAAAACACAATAGCATGAGAAAGCTGCAATGGTTGTGTCAGATGGAGTGTCCCAGGATAAGACTGTAGCGGCAGCAAGTGCAAATTATAGAAGGACTTAGAAGATAAGCTAGAAATTGCACTTTGGTATGAAGGCTACCAGAAGTCCATGAAGTATTTTTAGCAGCGTGACATACTCAGGTTTGCACTGAAGAAAAAAAATCACTGTGACATTGATATTTTGAAGGAAGATGATAATGGGATAATGCAGACCACACAACTAAAATATTCTAAATTGTGATATGAAGAAGTCTCAGCTACAGTGATAAAATTTCCAGAACTCCTAATTCAGTAGAACAGAGTAGTCTTTCTTTCATGAAAGAAAAACTTAGACAAGACACATATTTATTGACTATTTATCTGGGGTAGTTTTAAGAAGTCACTTATGGTGTTATATTAAAAAATGTATATAAATATATTCATACATACGCACCTCAATATGTTCACAAAATAGTTGTATTTGCTCTATTAGGTTGTAAAACTAAAAATTATTTAATGATAACAACGCGCCATTTAATTTACTTTGAAAGATTTTTAATAATTCTAAAACGATAATGACTTCATGAGAAATATTTTTTAGAAAGTTGACCGGACTACACTTTGCATAGATGTTGAAAAATGCCAGGAGCACCATTAGAAAGAACTCGTTAAAGTCTGGTGTTCTAGAAGAAAGAGACACTTGCTGTTTCTGTGCAGTGGTTCCCAAGTACCCCTATGATTAGCATTCTTTTCCAAATGAGAACATTTTTGAGAGTGACAGAGGATCCTGTTAATTATTATTCTGGATAAAAGGTGTTAACTGAGGTAGCTCCTGGCCAAACCAAGACGTATTCTCACCTCTAAGAACAACCCATATAACATTGGAAATATACATTTTATTTGATATATTTGGTATTCACAATGGTAGCTTTTAATCCTTCTCCAATATACAAATTAAACAAAACAAAATATTAAACAGCACACTATAAACTTTGCCTTTACAGTAAGAACTTGGTCTGAAACGCTTTGGCACGAGGAAAGAACAAAGAAAAAAGAAAGTTTATTGGTTATCTTGCCCTTAAACTCTCTAGGTAATAAAATGAACCAGAAATAATTTTTGAGCCCTTTTAGACTGATCCAAATGTGAAGGTTATAGGTGGGTAATGTGGGAGTACCACAATCAGTGGAAAGGACTCTCTCTAGCTTTGTGACCATGAGACAATACATAACCTCTCTGAACCTCAGTATCCTTCTTGTCTTTCAAATGAGTGCCGAAGTTCACAAAATAAGAAAATAATTTTCCAAAGTTAGGAAAAATGCCCAGCTTTTCACTAATGTGAGAAATGTATGTTGAACTATTGATAGCATTTTAAGGTCATCAAGGTGGCAAATAGAAGAAAAAGAGAGAATATCACAAGATTGCATGGCAGGGGGTATTGCAATTTACTGATGATGGAGGTGTAAATTGATAAATCTACTCAGGAAGGCAGTCTGCCATATGTATCAGAAGTCACAAAACTTAAAAAAATGTTTTTATGCTTTTTGATTCAGAATTCCCTTTCTAGGAATTTGCCATAGGGAAGTAATCAGATTGTCATACAGAGATTTATGCACAACAGATCCATTGTCTAGTTATTTATAATAGTATAGCAACTGGAAAGAAATGTCTAGTATTCAGGAACTGATTAAATAGCTTATGGCACATGCAGCTAATGATAAAATTATGTAGCCCTTTCAAATTATACTCTTGAAGAATAGTTAAGGACATGACTAAATGCTTATGTAAAGTTGTTAGATAGATAAATGGTTCACAAAATTGCATGTATAGTGTGATAATTACTTTGCAAGAAAGTACAAATATAATATGAAAAATATGAAATTTAAACATATGAGATTTATACATAATGACTAGAAGAATAAACACCAAAATGTTAACAGTAGGTATCTCAGTGTCATGAGAGTAGAGGTGACTTTCGCTTTCTTCTTTATTCCTTGCAGTTAGAAATTTTCTAAAATGAATTGTTGTTTATGTATTTTACAAAGGACAATAATTGTTGTATAATAATTTTGATTATAAAAAAGTTGCTAAACTAGATAATTTATAGTGCTAGCTCTTGTTCTAAGGTTCTAGAATCCTATAATTTTGTTTTAGAACAGATGTTGGAAAACTATGCCCTCAGACTTGCTACTTGATTTTGTAAATAAAGTTTTATTGGAACATGACCCTGCCCATTCGTTTACATATTACTTGTGGCTATTTTCCTGCTACAATGGTAGAGTTGAGTAGTTTTGATAGAGACTGTATGACACACAAAGCCTAAAATATTTATTTTCAGAAAGTTTTCTGACCCGTTTTCTACAATGGTGCATCAGACATTACCATCATTTTAAAAAACTAACTCAGTTAAAACATAGTTTAATATTATTATTTCAGGTAAATATTGATGCCTAAAATTCTGTAAGGATCTGTACATTATTTAAATAATTTTATGAATGTTAAACTCACAAGGCCGGGAAAGATCAAGATCCAACCTGACTCATATTGAAGAGTCAGAGAAGTTTAGATGTGATTAGACCTAAGGAACATTAAATTATTTGTTATACATTAGTGACAACGTCTGAGCAAGTGACCATCTAATGAAGATCTGCCTTAGTTAATGGAAATGATGATGGTGGGAGAGTGGAGGGTTGATCATTTTGGAGCAAGAGATGTCTTTGGAAGGCACTGTGAATTCATTGATTGCCTAGGGAAGAGGAGACAGGATAACATGTATACAGTGTATATGTTGGAAGGCTTCAAAGCTCAGCCACATGAGAGTCACTACTGGATGTTTTTATAATGATTTTCCTGCTCTGACTATTCCATATTTCTATCCTTCCACGTTTACTTATTTATCAAGAGAACAGAGGTTTCTAATAATTCCTCTGAAATTCATTCCCATCTCTAGATTGTGGGCATTTTTATGGCTGGAAAATCTAATGGCATTTTTATTTGGAAAAAATAAATTTATGGGAAAATTGTTGACAGTGATAAATGTGGTTGTCAAGTATTATCATTCATATTTGCTTGATATATTTATAAATATTTCTGAAAAATCCACATTTATCTCCTAAGTAAACATTTAGTTTTAAAGTACTTCGTGAATGTTTTAATTTTTATATTCTTTGATAGATGATATACTTCGATAGCAAATTTTTCTTGAACTACAAACAACACAAAATGCATCATTTATGGAGTTTTCTAACTTGCATTATTCTTTATTCTTGTCAAATTTTAGACAGCTCAGTATTTACACAAATTTTACAGTTTATGCTTTAGAATCTGTACAGATTTTACTTATAAATATACATATTGCATATAGAATTTCTAATATACATGAAAATTTTAAAAATAAGTTCTTTCATATTATCATATTTATATAAAATGATATATAACTAATTTTAGTATCTAACACCAAGTCCCATGTAAATCATTAATACTTTAATATCCTTAGCAATTGTTATACATAAAAATAATTATCAGTGATTTGTACTGCAATCTACATGTATCTTACAAGAATATACATAATATACCTTGGATATACATGCCTGGCTCAAGATCAGTTTGTTATTTGCCTTCATATGAATTGTTGTCAGGTTCATGGTTTACTGATCCCCCTTAGTTAAAGTGAGCCCACATTATTTTTGCTTCAAATGATCTGTATGAAGGTGAGTTAAATACTGTCCCTCTTAGAGTGAAAGTGCTAGTTAGTAGTTTTTCCTTTCCAGGAGGACCAGAGGAGTCCCGTTGACTGAGTCAGTTTCTCAGGTCAGGAAGCCTGGGTGCTTGCTCTGCATATATGCCCTTCTTGTCTCAGTGTGCAAGTCGATAGCTTCCTTTTGTGTTCCAGGACTTCCGACAGGAAGTGTTTAACCAAATAAATAACCTTTTAACTTTTAAGAGAAAATGCATTTACTTCCTTATACAACTGGATTCCAGTTGATAAGAAATCTTGATTCTAACAAATAATTTTTGTCACCATTTATACCAAGCAGTCTTTGAAAGTGCCTTATCTGGAGCAGGTCCTGGGTTGGGTGCAAAGTCGATGGGCAACGTTGATTCAAATAAATACAAGGAAGAGGCGGGCGGCTCAATCAATATTAAAATAAAAAACGTGTACATCAAATAGGTGATTTAATAGCATTATAATTCCCAGGGGAATAATTATATATGAAAGGATGAAAGTAAGCCATGGAATTTCTGTTAGTCTTCTATATTCAGTTAGTCTAGGGAAGCTTCGAGAAAGAGGAAGGATTTTAAGATATGTTTCAGTGAAAGAATGTGCTCCTTCTAATATATCTTGGGTAGGAAATTACTATTTCAGTGTTTTGCTTGCATTCATAATCGTGGGCAGTTATTTAGATACATAGGCATAGTGAATCTTCAAAACGAGGCAGTAATAGCCATACATTTCTGCAAAGAATAGGAGTTTCTATTCTTTCTAAAGGCAGTTTCCTGGAAACATTGAAAAAAAAAATACTTATCTCACTAGAAGTGGGTAATATCCTAATTGTGGACATTTTGGAACACTATAGACAGTTTAATAAAATGCTACTTTAGAATTTTCTAGATGTGTGTGATGAGTCTGTTAAAAATTGAACTGCCAAGGTGTACTTATCAATATAATTGGTTACATATGTTTGACATTATTCCTGAGGATGAAGTGTCCATTAATTATATTCTTTTGACTGATTTATTGTGGCATAGGAAATATTTTAATTTACTGTATATTGAATTATTCAAAATTCCTAATAGTAAGATAGCTCCTTCAATGGGCAGTATATATAATATGAATATGAATTCATGATACAGAGTGAGATTTAATAAAATTAAATTTATCACCAAGAACACACTCCTACTTCATGTACATACTTTCTTAATATACTTTATATGTACTGCTGCAAGAATGCTGCAATTTGCTTTTTGAAATTACAGCTCTCCAGGATGAGAGGGAAGCTTGATTTGATTAATTATGCTTACAAGCTGTTGCAGGGAGGGGGGTGGGGGTGGGGGTGGGGGAAAGAAAACGGTTTTGAGTTTAGTTTTTGCATAATTGCTGCTTTTTTGGATTTACATTACTTCCATCAGTTGTTGAGAAATGAAGAAGTAATTTATTTTAAAGAGAGAGATAAGATGAAGAGTTGAGGGCATCAATATGGAGAAGTAATGACATTTAACTACTACTCTAATGTGGTGATCAGTAAGATGAGAGAAAGCATTTATTAAAATGTTAGTATCTCACTTTGTAGATACTTTTCAATCTTTAAGAAAATAGTTATTCTTATATTTAGAGGACCAGTTTCTTAGATGATCTTCATTTTATTTAACTGACAACATTAGACGTTACATTAAAAGGAACACAATTGATTCCTTATGTACTGCTTCCTTGAAAGCATTTGTGATGATCTTTGAATTTGGTATTCATTATCCTACTTAGAAAAGTAATTGAGATTCATTTCTGTTCTTCTTAGTCAAATAATTATAATGAGACAGAAAATATTTATTGCTGGTACCAAGACAATGCTGTAGATGTGAAGCATTAGGAAAACAGAAAGTACATGCAGCACAATATCCAACATAAGCCCCTGAGTTGTAGACAGTCTAAAAATTAGAAATAAAAGTCATTAAAATAATCAACAGTATTTCCTCTTCTCTATAATTAATTAGTAGGTATTGCATCAGACTTACGTAAAAGATAGCAAGATTTATTTAAGTCTGTGTTATTAACTCTGGGAGGTTAGGGGTGAAAGTAATTTCTGAGATGCCATTTTCATTCTTGTTTCCATTTCCATTCCATTCTATTCCTTTCTTCCTGTACACTCCTAATTCTGGGATCCAGCAAGAACCCCCTCAACAGCCGTGTTTGGTTAAGATTAGCTTGTTCTTTTCAAGTTCACAGCTTCATAAATATGCATGCTATTCTGGGAAGCAAAGATTCTGTCCATGACAATTTGCTGTCTTGTGGCACGCATGATATAGCCTGTTACAATGGGGAAATTGCATACACATGTTGACTGAAGAGAATTTTACTGATAGGAATTTAAGAATTTCCGGGGAAGATTAGGAAAATTAACCTTTGTCTAGAGGGAAAAAAAGAAAAATTATATTTGGCGTGTTTCTCTTCTGTTTGTACAAAATATTTACACTGTCTTCCACTGTGAAAAACTGATTTAAAATATTTTCTAAGTGAATTTTCTGATCAAATATATACTTAGCATGGTTTACAAATACTTATTTTCCTCAAACTTTATTCTTATATTGTTCTAGGTTAGGTACTGGGATGCTATAGTACTTTGATCTACTCTTAACTTAGCATTTATCACCTTCTGGTTTTCATTATTTATTTTTCTCACTTAGTCATACATTTTGGAGGGAGAGGGCATTTATTTTAGCATCTGTTTGGTTCCATGCTGAGCATGGCACATAGATCATGCTCGATAAATACTGTTTAATTGAAAGATGATAGTAAACATCAGTGATGATCAAAATGATAGGAGTCTTCATTTTTATTGTGATAAGAATGTAAATATAATATTTTAAGAGGTTGGTGCTAATTTGTTTATTAGAAACATTTAATTGAATTCCTGTTCTGAGTAAGGTTAGTTTCTTTAACGGCAAACATTTCACAAATATCAGGGTACTTAAGCCAAGTTCTGTAGTCCACTGGGGCTCTATGGATGGGTTTAATATCAATAGAAACCCTTTGAAATAATTTGCAAATGTTGCATTCATGTCTATTTTTCTTCAGAGAGGATCAAAGCTTTTATTAGATTCTTAAAGAAGTCTGTGACTTAAACAAGATTAAAAATGACTGAGTTAAAAGAGTAGTTGTTTTGGTGAACAGTCCATATTTCATCAGCTATCACATGTTCTCTCTGTGCTTTATCATTGAATTAAATTTCGATAAAAAATTTAAAACATATGTTCCTGTTCAACACTGCATTCAATGTTTTAAAGTTTAAAAACACATTAATGCCCTTACTTTTAACCATAAGAAGAGACTTCAAACCAGAGGAATATTGGTAGAGAAAATCAACAGCTAAAAATATTAAGTGGGAAAGCATGTTACAAAACTTATGTACAGTAGGTATATAGTATATAATTAAATATACTTCACATAAATGAAATATGTATCTAAATGTGTAAAGGCAAGGAAGATATCCTCAAAAGATCTGTAGTGATTATTCCTGGGTAGTGAATCTTTTTTCTTAAAGTCTTTATTGAATGTGTTACAATATTGCTTCTGTTTTATGTTTTTGGCCACAGAGACATGTGGGATCTTAGCTCCCACACTAGGGATCGAACCCACACCCCCTTCATTGGAAGGTGAAGTCTTACCCACTGGACCACCATGGAAGTCCCCCTAGGTGCTGAATCTTGTAGGATTTAATTTTTTTCTTTTGGCTATTAAAATCTGTATTTTAAAATCTGCTCTTCAGATCTTATTAAAAAATATACCCCTTCTACCATGTAAGGACACAGAGAGAAGTTGTCAGTCTGTAACCCGAAACAGGGCCTTTACCAGGACTGGCTATGCTGGCCCTCTGATCTTGAACTTCTGGCCTCCAGAACTGTGAGAAATAAATTTTTGTTGTTTATAAGTACCTCACCACCAAAATATATATATAGTGACTAGGTCTGTCTCTTAGAAGGTTTTTCTCTTAGAAGTTGTTCTTTGCATTTTGTCAGGCTAATTATTTTTCTTTAAATATTTGAAAATAAATACAAACATGTACTTATACACAAACATGTATGCATATAATATATATACATATACATGTAACCAAATAGAGGAGGAATCTTCTTCAATGACATTAGAATAATTTAAACATCGTTGAAACAAAATTTTATTTATCACTGTGTTTTGAGAACACCCTATGCTTCCATTGTCAATGAATCTATCCTTTGCCTAAAAGTCCTAGGTTTGCATCAGGCTGAAGGGTTGTCTCAACTTTTGGGGCACAGTTTGGAAGTTGCAAGAATTCAGAAAATGGATGGGCTGGACAAAGTAAGTTAACTTTACCAGCCAATGATGAAATGAGAGGTTCCCATATTATCCATACAATTAGCAAGGACACGCTCCACATCCTTCAACATTGCATGAACACTTTAGAGTTCTTCCTGTCTTTTTTCCCTTACAGGGTTACCCTGGATATTCATTTAACTATAGTTTAATTTAAAAAATATTTTGTTTTTTTGGAAGCTAGAGAGTTCCCAGCAAATATTATGTTGCTTTGTGCTATACCTGCCCTTCCCACTTCCCAGTATAAGTCAAATGGATCCCTCTAAGCAGTGCCCACCAAAAACAAAAACAAAAACAAAAACAAAAAACCAGAAAAGCCCTCTCAAAATCATGGAATCAGATTTATAAGTGGAAATTCAAAAATATTATTACCTCGGGTCCAGATAACTCTAATGAAACCGAGAGAACAAATGAACAAAAAGTATCCTAATGAATGAATTTGACGTTAAACCGTAAAATGCCACCATATTATGTACCATATTTGTAAAAGGAATGTAAGTAACTACATGGCTAGGTAAGCGCTTGGTGGAACTCCACCCCATTGTCAGAGTGTCATCAGGGAAGACAGATTTATAAGGCTTAATGAAGCACCTTGGTAATATTGATATCCTATGTGCTCTTTCATTTCTGCCCTCTCATTTCACTGCCCACAGCCTCTGGAACAGTGAAGCGGCAGTGTATATATATCAAGTCATCAAAGCACATGAAATTTAAACTTTGGCACTTGGCTGGGTGGGATGGGGGGAGACACTTTCCAGAAGTCTTAACTGAAGAGGGCAGGTAGGAGACGGTGTTAGCCAGAGCAGGGGGGCCATGGGCTCAACCCCTCTCTGCCTCTACCACCAGACTTGTCCCAGGAAACACGGGTTGAGAGCAGATTGAAATGGTTGTTCATTTTTTGGCTGGAAGGTGTTCGTCCCTCGTCTTGTAAAAGTAAGCTAGATTTCCTTTGAGAAACCAGACTCTTCTGCACATATATCATATATTTGAGGTGGACATGATTCAGGCCTACACAAATAGAACATTTTGTAATGTTCTGTGCAGAGAAATTGATTCAGAGATGGCACATGAGATGCAATGCAGTTTTTCTGGGGCTGGGTAAATCCACAGAAGATGTGGGTCTGTAGCTCCTGGCAACAGTCTAGCCACCAACAGAAGCTTGAGAATAAATCCATTGTGGAGAAGGCTGGGTTTCAAGATGGAGAGAGAGTGGGTTCTGGGGACATTGTTTGAACTCATAAGTAAATCTCTGTTAGCTTTTTCATTTTCATCAGCCACTAATTTCCTTTTTTGTTTAATCCACTTTGAATTTTTTTTTGTCACATAAAACACAAATTTTCCTAATGAATACAATACCTGTTCTTTCCTAAAAAGTGCACAGACTCTATATTAGCTGGACAGTAGACTCATGTTCCATAGCAGCACTGCAGAATCTGACCCAATGCTGCCTTTCAGCTTCTTTGGAATTTTTCTTGTTAAGCTTCTAAATTCTTAAATCGATGCTTAGCCCAATAATGTTCAGCCTTTCTTTTCAAATACAAACGTTTACGTTTACACATTTCTTTCTAAGTAATGATTTAGTTGGATTTCCCAGGGTTTTTTTTTTTTTTTTTTTTTGGCTGCTCCACGTGACTTTTGCAGGATCTTAGTTCCCTGACCAGTGATTGAACCTGGGCCCTTGGCAGTGAAAGTGCAGAGTCTTAACCATTGGACCACCAGGGAATTCCGTGGGCTTCCCAGGATTTGATATATAACATTTTCCAATTTCCATTATGGTTCATTTTTTGACCCATGAGTTATTTATATATATATACATTTAAAAAATCACCAATCATGATATTTTAATCTAATTTTCTTTGTTTCTCACTTGACTGAATCATTATGGTCAGAGAATGTGATATGTATGATATCTATCATTTGAAATATGTATGGATGTGTTTTATGGTCTGCTGTATGGTCAATATTCATAAATGTGCCACAGATGAAAGTGTGTGTATAAATTATAACTATAATTTATATTGTTTGTTAATTTCATTCAAGTTGTTTTAGATCTCTTTTAGTTTACTTGTTGCTGTTGTTGTCCTGTGTCATCAGATAGTTACTGAAAGCTCTCTGTTAAAAAATCTCCAAATATTATAGTGAGTCTTTCAAGTTTGCTTATTAGTTCTATCAAATTTTGCTTTATTTATTTGGAATTTTTATTATTATCTGTATACAAGTTTAGAATTATTACATCTTCCTGAAGGACTGAATCTTTTAGCATTAGGTATTTGTATTATTTTTCATTAAAAATTCTTATTGCCTTTGAATGTAAATGCATTTTAAGTTAATATAAACAGCAATATCATTTCCTTTTGGGTACTGTTTGCCTATAGATTGCTTTCTATCTGGATTACTGGGAATTGGCAAGTGCATTAGGGAGTTGCTGGATTGAGAGACTGCTTGCCACCTTGGATTCTTGTACTTTCTTTCTGTTATCTTTTTAGGATTTCCTTTATTTTCTTATGGTCTTGCAAGCTCAGCCATACACTAGAATAGATTTTTAAAAAATAATTGTATTTAACATTTTTAGGAAGTTTATTTTATCTGCTATCTTCTGAGAAACAGAAATTCTCCTCCATTATCTGCCCATTTAAATCCTTATTATTCTGGGTGTGGGAAGACACAGAGTTAGCATCTCCCCACAACTAGGGTGCCTGCTGGCCACTGGTGGGGGACTCTGACCCCCAAGGAGATGGGAGGAACCCCAGAGTGAACCGGTAGGATGTAGGGGGACCGAGGGGGGAGGAGAAGTGGAGGCCAGACAAGATCGGCACCCCTGAGGCTGGAGAGATCCGGAGAGGCAGGTGGGAGGGACTCTCCGAGAAGAGAGGGAGAGGAGTGGAGGGCGATCGCCTGGCCCACTCGGGCCGGGGAGCCTGCTGAGCTTCCAGGTCAATCCCCTGCGCTCCAAGCCTCCTCCAGGCTTCATGGGTCCTTGGGGCATAGGAGGGAGGCCAGAGAGATCAGGAGAGGCAGGTGGGAGGGGTCCTCCCAGACCCCAGACTGGAGGAGCAGGAGAGGAGAGGAGGGCGTTTACCCCCCTACTTGAGCCCAGGAAGCCTGCTGGGCTCCCAGCTGAGGTCCCCTGCCCTCAGAGACCAGGGGTGGGGGGCACACCTGGGCCTCTTCTGTTCCTTGAGCCTAAGCCTCACCCCCCACCGCCCCCAGGGCCTTTTAGAGCCCTGTGGGTCCTGAGCATTGGCACCACCCACCGCCCAAACCTTGCCCTTGCTTAGGCCCCACTCTCCACAGCCAAGGCCTTTCCCCCCACCTCCTTTTTTTTTATTTTTATTTTTATTTTTTATTTTCCCTCCTCCTATTTTTTACTATTGTGGTACTGATTTACCTTCTGGTTGTTGATTCATCTGTATTTTTATTTTTACATTCTTTCTAACATATCTGTTAGTTTCCTAGTCTAATTTTATGTTTTACTTTGTTATTGTTCTTTTTCTGTTTTTGTTCTTGCCACCCCATGCGGCTTGTGGGATCTTGATTTGCGAGCCTGGGGTCGAGCAGAAGCTCCTGCCATGGGAGTTCCAACTCCGAACCGCTGGACTAACAGAGAACCTCAGGCCCCAGGCAATATTCATTGGAGTGAGGTCTCACAGAGTTCCTCATCTCAGCACCAAGACCCAGCTCTACCCAATAGCCTACAAACTCCAGTGTTGGAAGCCTCAGGCCAAACAACCAGTAAAACAGGAACACAATCCCACTCATTTAAAAAAAAAAAAAAGAGACAGCAAAAAAATATGTCACAGATGAAGGAGCAAGGTAAAAACCCACAAGACCAAATAAATGAAGAAGAAAT
>NC_041226.1:67698802-67700297 GCF_002837175.3 Physeter macrocephalus
CCATACAGGATAAACTCTAGGAGAAACACACCAAGACACATATTAATCAAACTAACAAAAATTAAATTCAAAGAAAAAATATTAAAAGCAGTAAGGGAAAAACAAAAAATAACATACAAAGGAATCCCCATAAAGTTATCAGCTGATTTTTCAGTGGAAACTCTGCAGGCCAGAAGGGAGTGGCAGGATATACTTAAAGTAATGAAAGAGAAAAACCTACAACCAGGATTACTCTACGCAGCAAGGATCTCATTCAGACTCGATGGAGACGTCAAAAGCTTTTCAGACAAACAAAAGCTAAGAGAATTCAGCACCACCAAACCAGCTTTACAGCAAATGCTAAAGAAACTTCTCTAAGCGGGAAACACAAGAGAAGAAAAACACACACAAAACAATTAAGAAAATGGTAATAGGAACATACATACCGATAATAACCTTGAATGTAAATGAAGTAAATGCCCCAACCAAAAGACACAGACTGGCTGAATGGACACAAAAACAAGACCCACATATATGCTGTCTACAAGAGACCCACTTCAGACCTAAGGACACATGCAGACTGAAAGTGAAGGGATAGAAAAAGATAGTCCATGCAAATGGAAATCAAAAGAAAGCTGATAATGATCAAAGGATCAACCCGAGAAGAAGATATAACAATTATAAATGTTTATGCACCCAACATAGGAGCACCTCAATACATAAGGCAAATGCTAACAATAATGAAAGGAGAAATCGACAGTAACACAATAATAGTAGGGAACTTTAACATCCTACTTACACCAATGGACAGATCATGCAAAGAGAAAAGAAATAAGGAAACACAAGCTTTAAATGACACAAGACACCAGATAGATCTAATTGATATTTATAGAACATTCCACCCAAAAGTGGCAGAATACACTTTCTTCTCAAGTGCACATGCACATGGAACATTCACCAGGATAGATCACGTCTTGGGTCACAAATCAAGCCCTGGAAAATTTAAGAAAATTGAAATCTTATCGTGCATCTTTTCTGACCACAATGCTATGAGATTGGAAATTAATTACAGGAAAACAACTGTAAAAAACACAGATACATGGAGGCTAAACAGTATGCTAGTAAATAACCAAGAGATAACTGAAGAAATCAAAAAAGAAATAAAAAAATACATAGAAACAAATGACAACAAAAACACGACGACCCAAAACCTATGGGATGCCGCAAAAGCAGTTCTAAGAGGGAAGTTTATAGCAATACAATCCTACCTCATGAAACAAGAAACATCTCAAATAAAAAATCTAACCCTACCCTTAAAACAACTAGAGAAAGAAGAGCAAAGAAAACCCAAAGTCAGTAGAAGGAAATAAATCATAAAGATCAGAGCAGAAATAAATGAAATAGAAATGAAGAAAACAATAGCAAAGATCAATAAAACTAAAAGCTGGTTCTTTGAGAAGATAAACAAAATTGATAAACCTTTAGCCAGACTTATCAAGAAAAAAAGGGAGAGGAT
>NC_041226.1:67700748-67701354 GCF_002837175.3 Physeter macrocephalus
AAAAAAGAAAATTATAGACCAATATCACTGATGAACATAGATGCAAAAATCCTGAACAAAATACTAGCAAACAGAATCCAACAGCACATTAAAAGGATCATACACCATGATCACGTGAGATTTATCCCAGGGATGCAAGGATTCTTCAATATATGCAAATCAATCAATGTGATACACCACATTAACAAATTAAGGAATAAAAACCATACGATCATCTCAATAGATGCAGAAAAAGCTTTTGACAAAATTCAACACTCAGTTATGATAAAAACTCTCTAGAAAATGGACATAGAGGGAACCTACCTCAACATAATAAAGACCATATATGACAAACCCACAGCAAGCATCATACTCATTATACTCCATCATACACCATCATACTCAATGGTGAAAAACTGAAAGCATTTCCACTAGGATCAGGAACAAGACAAGAATGTCCACTCTCACTACTTGCTGTGGCTAGGACTTCCAAAACTGTCACTATTTGCCGATGACATGATACAATAAATAGAAAATCCTAAAGACGCCACCAGAAAACTACTAGAACTAATCAATGAATTTGGTAAGGTTGCAGGATACAAAATTAATGCACAGAAATCTCTGGCA
>NC_041226.1:67701527-67734776 GCF_002837175.3 Physeter macrocephalus
GTACTGGCACAAAAACAGAAATATTGATCAATGGTACAGGATAGACAGCCCAGAGATAAACCCATGCACATATGGACACCTAATTGACAACAAAGGAAGCAAGAACATACAGTGGAGAAAAGACAGCCTCTTCAATAAGTGGAATTGGAATGAAAAATCTTACAATTCATATGGAAACACAAAGATCCCGAATAGCCAAACAATCTTGAGAAAGAAAAACGGAATTGGAGGAATCAGGCTCCCCAACTTCAAACTATACAACAAAGCTACAGTAATGAAGACAGTATGCTACTGGCACAGAAACAGAAATATTGATCAATGGTACAGGATAGACAGCCCAGAGATAAACCCATGCACATATGGACACCTAATTGACAACAAAGGAAGCAAGAACATACAGTGGAGAAAAGACAGCCTCTTCAATAAGTGGTGCTGGGAAAACTGTACAGCTACATGTAAAAGAATGAAAGTAGAAAACTCCCTAACACCATGCACAAAAATAAACTCAAAGTGGATTAAAGACTTAAACGTAAGATCAGACACTATAAAACTTTTAGAGGAAAACATAGGAAAAACACTCTTTTACGTAAAGCACAGCAAGATCTTTTTTGACCCACCTCCTAGAGTAACAGAAATAAAAACAAATTGGACTTAATTAAAGTTAAAAGCATTTGCACAGTAAAGGAAACCAAAAACAAGACAAAAAGACAACCCTCAGAATGGGAGAAAATATTTGCAAATGAAACAACAAACAAAGGATTAATCTCCAAAATATACAAATGCTCATGGAGCTCAATATCAAAAAAACAAACAATCCATTTAAAAAATAGGCACAAGACCTAAATAGACATTTCACCAAGGAAGACATACAGATGGCCAAGAGGCACATGAAAGGATGCTCAACATCACTAATTATTAGAGAAATGCAAATCTAAACTACAATGAGGTATCACCTCACACCAGTCAGAATGGCCATTATCAAAAAAGCTAGAAACAATAAATGCTGGAAAGGTTATGGTGAAAGGGAATGTAAATTGACACAACCACTATGGAAAACAGTATGGAGGTTCCTTAAAAAACTAAAAATAGAATATACAAATGCTCATGGAGCTCAATATCAAAAAAACAAACAATCCATTTAAAAAATAGGCACAAGACCTAAATAGACATTTCACCAAGGAAGACATACAGATGGCCAAGAGGGGCTCAGGAGGGAGGGGATGTGGGGACACGTGTGTGCATATGGCTGATTTGCTTTGTTTTGCAACAGAAACTAACATGGTATTGTGAAGCAATTATACTCCAATAAAGATCTATTAAAAAAAATCCTTATTCTTAAAGTCTCTAAAGCTTCCTCTTTAGAGAGCTTTTCAGCATCAGACAAAATTAACCATCCTTTCTCTGAACTTCCCCATATTATTTATACCTTCATTAAGCACTGTTTTCATTCAGTTGTAGTCAATTCTCATTTATATATCTTAGCTCATGCAGTTCTTCCCCACTTCTCTCCAACAAGGTCTTCCCTCTGTCTGCCCCCCATCTTCCTAAATGCCATAGATTCTTCCCAAGTCTGGTACAAATTTCATATCCCACATGATGGTTTCAAATACTCTGCTCCTTGCTGATGTATTTCATTTCTGAACTCCTATTACCTTCTTACCTTATGTCACAGAAATAGCACACTATGGTTCATAATCTTGCTTTATTCTCTAATTTTATGATGTTCCCAGAAGGAGGTTAATATATTCTTGTCCTACCCTGTCAGATGGTTGGAGCCTCCTTGCCTCTTGAATCGTAGGTAAGATGGACTTGAATCACCACCGCACACTGAGCATATGTCCAAAACCCTCCCCAAGCTGTTTGCCTTTCCCCAGGCTGGAGTAGAAGTGTCATTCTGCAGCTCACCTCTGTCTTCAGTTTCCTGTTCTCACAGGTTTATCTGTTTATGGGTCATATTAACATGCCATACTTGCTGCTTTTGTTCCCCCCACGTCAATCCAGATATGAAATTCATTCTCTAATTTCTACAAGGAAACCCACTCACATAAAGGCAGTTACTGTCTACAGTACCCTTTACTAGAGATTGGCAGATTTGTATCCAGCAATGCAAGGCAATTTATTATTTTAACGTTAGTTTAAAAATAAAGTTAAATCAGTTAAACTTTATTATTTTCCATATCTTTTCTTAAAAATCACTCATATATCCTATCCTCAGGAATATGTTTCCTGATGACCGGCACCCCAAATGTTGCTGCAGCCTTACATCAACATTCTGGCTTCTCTCTTTTCCCCAACTCTTCTAATGCCCCAAATTTCAGGTTGTTTCTAATGCTAAGTAGTAGAAAAAAAATTCCCCTTTACTTCTGTAGATCCACACTCTAAGGTTCTAACTAATCCATCAAGTAAACTACCAATGTATTTTTCTAAACTCAAATCTCTGGAGCAGCTGTTAAGATGATAGCATTTTCATTCACTTCTGCCCTAACAACTCAAACCTATCTTGTAGCAGCTCAAGGCTAGCTTTGTGCTTTCTTGCAAGCCCTCCTTTAGCTATGTGGTCACTGGGAGGTAAGAACCCAGGTGGCAAGATGCAGCTGTTGCTAGCTATTTCTGGCGGCATGATTGAGGAGAGGGAAAGAACTATGCAGCAAAAATGTTTTCAGCATTTTCTCAGTTGACCCTACCTGTTTTCTGAATCCTGGTACTGTACCTTTTTTTTTTTTTTAAATTATCTGGAAAGCAGCCTGGTGCTGCTTTCTTTAATTAATTAATTAATTTATTTATTTTTGGCTGCGTTGGGTCTTCGTTTCTGTGCGAGGGCCTTCTCCAGTTGCAGCGAGCGGGGGCCACTCTTCATCGCGGTGCGGAAAAAGAAAAAAAAGCTTGAGATTCTTCCTTAGCAGCATTGCTCTACTTGCAAGTCGTTTTTTTTTTTTTTTTTTTTTTAATTATCTGGAAAGCAGCCTGGTGCTGCTTTCTTTAATTTATTTATTTATTTATTTATTTTTGGCTGCGTTGGGTCTTCGTTTCTGTGCGAGGGCCTTCTCCAGTTGCAGCGAGCGGGGGCCACTCTTCATCGCGGTGCGTGGGCCTCTCACTGTCGCGGTCTCTCTTGTTGCGGAGCACAGGATCCAGACGCGTGGGCTCAGTAGTTGCGGCTCACGGGCCCAGTTGCTCCGCGGCATGTGGGATCTTCCCAGACCAGGGCTCGAACCCGTGTCCCCTGCATTGGCGGAGCACAGGATCCAGACGCGTGGGCTCAGTAGTGGCGGCTCACGGGCCCAGTTGCTCCGCGGCATGTGGGATCTTCCCAGACCAGGGCTCGAACCCGTGTCCCCTGCATTGGCAGGCAGATTCTCAACCACTGCACCCCCAGGGAAGCCCTGTACCTTTTTTTTTGTTCTAAACTTTCCAAGATAAAAACTGGAATAGAGCTGCAAAAGTGGCTTTTTTTTTTCTTTGAGGGGGAATCTGAGGGTGGGGTGCAGAGGAAGAGGAAGAAAGAAAGAAATGGAGAATTATATACTTCCTGTCTTTGAAATTATGTAACTCAACAGACTAGGCCCATTCATCTAATGCTTACTCTATTCCAAAGAGGCAAATCAGTCTATATGTCTTTGGAAGGGGTAGATATTAGTGTGAAAAATAAACTAACATCATGAACAATAGCTATATTCATCAACATGGATGAATTTCAAAAGCATACTGTGAAAGAAACAAATCTCAGAAGAGAATATATTTAGTATTATTCAATTTAAGTAAAGTATAAAAATAGGTAAAACCAAACTATGAATTGTTTAAGGTTACATATAATTTGGGAATATATGGGAATAGTCTACTTATTGGTCTGAGGGTCAGGTGCAAGTATTTTATTTGATTACTGTTTCTTAAACTATACAATTACATTTATACATTTCATACTCTTTTGTATGTATGCTGTACTTCAAAGTATACAAAATACATAAATTAGACAACAGAAGCATAGAACAAATAAAATGCACCAACACACCTATATCAACAAAGCAGATTGTATCAGAAATTCTTAAATTTCCAAAGTCTGGCATTAGGTCCATCTGTGGATGAACAAATCTTACCTAAATGTATTTGACCTTGGGAAAAAATACAGTTGCTACTAAACAAAAAGTCTTTCTTCTTGCTGAATATATCAACTGTAGAGGAGAAAATCAGTGACTCATATCATACTACACCCAGTGTCTGCACAAAGAATTTAGATTAATTATTCTTGGGAGGTTCAGACATATTTCTCTAAGATCTTGACAACTGATATTGGTTGGTTATGACCCAAGCCATTACAGAGAAACAGAAAGAAGCAGACCATCATCATTTCTGTGGAAATAGAAAAGTTAAAATACAGCCAATTATTATTAATAGTTGCAGAATAAATAAGTATAAACATAACACATTATTTAACCTGATAGCTAGGAATCTATTACTTGAAGTGCAAGAATATGCTTTTAAACACTATCTTTACATTCAGAACAATAACTGCCACCATTTACATTTAGGTTTTTGATAAGATCCCCTTTCAGAGATCTAAAATGAGAAAAATCTGATAAATCTTTCTATACAGAATGTGTCAAAGCTCATGGTGAAATTACTGCTTTATATAATATAGAATGTAATTTCCCCATTTGTATACATTAATATCTTTTCTTTTTACTTGATTCTCCTTGTTGGCCAGTATAACAAATGAAAATGCCATTTTGTTTATAAAGGACTGTGGTAGTCATACAATCATATGTATTTTCTCAGACTTGGTACCTTTCAGCTGAGGATATTTCTATTCCTCTGTATTTTCACTAGAAGCTTGCTAGTCCTTGGAATAGGTAAAATAGATACCCAACAGAGATGTGACTTCTCCCAAGTTGTGCATGAAGTCAGTGGGTTTTCTTTATAACAAGACCATGTTCCCTTTTTTCCTTTTGTGAGAAAGACAGGAGTTGACATTTTTATGGAGCAAACCAGACATACTTCAGCACTTGGCTTCTTCCCAGAACCCTGGAGTGCTCGCTTCTGGTTGTATTTTTAAAATTATCATCATTGTGTTAATATTTACAGTTTGTATTCAACACATATTTGGAGCACATATTTGCAGTAAATGCTGTTTTGTTTTCTTAAATCAGTTCTTGTGGACCACTATAGGTGTAAGATTATATACACTCACATACCCCCCCACCCCCAGGTGTGTGTAGTGTGTGTGTGTGTGTGTGTGATTGTGAGTGTGTGAAAGTCTCTCTTTAAGAAAGAACCAAAGAACAGTCAAATAAAGAAAAGAGCCCCCATAAATTCCCTAAGTTCCAAGCAATTTCAAGGTGCTCATCTCCATTGCCTCCTTTGGTTTTCTCCGTATACAACTTATTTATCATGGATTGGGAGGACCTGGGAAGAAGTACAGTTCTATCAATTGTCTTCGTCCATCCAAAACCATAAGGTCACCCTGCAGGGGAGAAGCCCACTGTCCTCAGGTTACCATTTGGCCTCTTCTCTCCTAAATGATGAGAAAATTGCAAGTCGCATCTAGTTTGTTAGTTTTATTTCAATTATGATAATTTTAGTTGAAAGCTAAATTAGAGCTTAATTTTAGTCACAGGCAGCAGGAACAGATGCTACTTTTCTGGCTCCTGGACATTCCTCCTGCTCGTAGGAACAAACACACCTACCCCTCTTCTCTTTTTTCACAACTTTCTGTATTCTATATAAAGCAACATGGAAAAAATGGACAGGCATTCTTAAATCACAAAGAATCACTCTTTAGATGTTGGTCACCTGTGAATTCCAAATTCTAACGATGACAAAGAAAAATATTTGGCATAGAGATATTCATAAAGGAAGATGTTCATTCTGGCTTAATGTTTGTCCTTAGCTTTTTAAAATAATAGTTTTACTGAGATATAATTCCCTCGTCATCCATTTCATCCATTTCAAGTTTACGACTCAATGATTTTTAGTATAGTCACAGAGTTTTACAGCGATAACCACACATAGAACATTTTAATCAGCCCCAAAAGAAACCCTGTGCCCGTTAGCAGTCACTCCCAATTTCCCTCCAACCTCCCCCAGCACCTGGCAACCACCAATCTACTTTGTGTCTCTGTAGATTTGCCAATTCTAGACATTTCATATAAATGGAATGAAAATATGAAATTTTTTGTAACTAGCTTCTTTAATTTATCAGTGTTTTCAAGGCTCACCTATGTTGTAGTGTATATTGATACTTTATTTTATTGCTGAATAATATTCCTCTGTATGGATATACCACAGTTTATTTATCCATTCATCAATTGGTAGACATTTAGGTTGTTTCCATGTTTTGGGCCATTATGAATAATGCTGCCATGAGCATTTATGTACAAGTTTTTGTGTGGGTGTTGTGTTTTAATTCCTCTTGGGTCTATACCTGGGAATAGAATTGCTGAGTCACATGGTAATTCTATGTGTAACCTTTTGAGGAACTGCCAAACTGTCTCCCAAGGCTGTTTGCAACATTTTCCATTCCCCCCAGCAGTGTATGAGGGTTCCAGGGGCTCCTTGTCCTGAGCTTTTAATTGTTTTTTGTTGTTGAGGCACATTAGAATAAAAGTCTATGCTTAGCCTCAACAGTACAATGTCAACACCAGAGCCAATATTTATCAAACTTGTTAGGACTTCTGCAGGTACATTTTGAGATTTGGCTGTACATAACTTGAGAATGGTCTTCCTAGAGCTCTTTGCTAGGAGTCAGAAAAGTTACCAGTACTAGAGCTCTCTGAACACTGGAAAAATGAGTGCTACCCCAGAAATTGCTTTTCTTTGTTCTCTGAGGACATCAGATATGAGTCTGTGGTTAGGGCTTCTGATGAGGTTTGCCGTTGAGGGCTTTAATGCCAGTGGGGTTTTCGGTGACTCCTTTCAAAAAAAAAAAAAAAAAAGAAAGAAAAAAGAATCTGTCAGAGCACTCCCTGACATAGTGCCTTGGGCCTGTGTATTGGAGAATGAATATTCAGCTTCGTGTGAAATCCTCCTTATTTTGTCCTGAAAAGTCATTCTCATGCCTAAGTGAACACTGTGATCTTTTACTCACTGTTTTCTTAGCAAGATGCTTGTCTTATGCCGTTCCCCATTTGGATTCTGAAATTGTTGTTTATTTCTCATTCAAAGCTCCAAGTACATTGGAGCATGTTTCTTGACCCAAAATTGAACTGTTGGAGGAAGAGATTGCAAAGCTTCTTGATGCCTCTGGTGTTATATTGTCTCCCTCCCTGAAGTTTGCATTGAGATGTGACAACATTCATTTCAAATAACTTTTCCACACTCCTCACAATTGTGCATAGCAGTGTTGTTATGGAAATAGACTGTGTGGAGGCATAAATGTGTACAGAAAACTGACAAAGAAACACAGAAGGTTTGAAAATGAACTTTGCTGTCTTTGAGATTGGGGTGAGATTTACCACAGTGCTATTTCCCATTTTAAGTTTTCTCTGACATGAGAGTGTGTCTTACTTATTTCTGTTCGGGACGGCATTTAGCTGACTTCAACACTGTCAGCAGCCGATAGCCCCAGCGCAGCCCTGCAGCTGGTTAGAGGGCTTCCGGGTGGCCCTCAGCATCCGCAAGTCAGGGAACAGATGCTGGGACCCCAATTTCTCATAGTGAGTGGGGTCTGGCATCAATCTGGTCTAAAGCCTTTGATGCCTCGGTGAGTTTGCTTCTTTGCAGAGACTGCTGCCTTTGTGCCAAGGCCCACCATGGTAGATCGGGTTTGGTATTGATGCTGGTCCAGATCAGACCAACATTTGCCTCGTGTCTTTGGATTTTATAATGTGGATTTCTGCCCCCTACCTAGGGCTGGGCTGTGCAGCAAGGATTATTTCCTTGGTCCGGGTCCTATTGTTTTCCACAATTACTTTTCATGCCTTCCTGGCTATGATGGATAATTGGTATACTTTCTTTTTGACTCTGTCTAATAAATTCAACTTTTAAGCAAAGAAACACAGACCGGTGTTCTTTTGGCTTTCTTATTTAATACATATAATACTAAGGAAAAATGTTCTTTAATCCCTCTACTTTGAATCTCATGCTCTTAGACTAAATCATTCATGATCTCCCATGTTGAAGTTGTCTCCCTATCCCCAGATTATTTCTCTTCAATCCTTGAAGACTGAGCCTCTACCTCACTGTCTCTCTTTACAACACTACTGCCGTCATGTTTTCTGGTGATCTCTGTATCCATGAGGATGATTCTTTCTATATTCTTGCCTCTCACTTCCATTGCCACTCCTCTGATGATGATGATTTTTTCCTCTAGTCTTCTTCAGCTGGTCCAGCCTGGATCTCATTATTACTGTTAATTTCAACTCCTCCGCATCTTAATTTTAAGAATCCCATTTTCTGATCACCATGTCCTACGTTTCCAACTTATTTTCTCTGTAACATGACTCCAGTAATTCTTCAACCTCTCAGGAGCAACAGTCCGTCAACCACCATCTGTTCACTGTCTCTCACCCGCCTCATACCTCTCCTTCCCTCTAACACTCTTGAGTAAATTCCATGATCAGTTATTGTATTTTTTCCCTTGCCCTTTGCCTCAATATCTGGCTCCTGTGTCACTTCATTGTACTTGCTTGGTAAAACCACAATCCTGGGTATATTCACTTCTCTGCATCTGTACCCATGCAAGTGAATGTGACCAGGGAAAAACAATCATACCGGTAAGTTTCACTTTAAGTCATGACCATGAACCTCAGATGTGCATGTACCATGCTTCCCTAGTCCATTCAATTTCTACTTTCCTTCTCAACTTTCATACCTTTCCCCCCAAACCCCTAATACCTTTCCTCCCATGCTCATTCTTAGCTGATGACTTTATTTCTACTTAACTGAAAAAAAAAAAAAGAAAAAAATGGAAGCAATCAGAAAAGAACTTCCAGATTCCCATCATCTCATCTACCTACTCACATACTCTGCTTTTATAACAACGACCATAGGCAAACTCTTTAGTACCTAAACCAGGCCCATCTCTCAACCTATTTAGTAGTTTCTAATGCTTTGTCTATTCAAGAACTCCAGGAATTTCTGACGTGCATAAGCAATTTTCCCTCTCTGTTTGGTCATCTCCATCAGCAGATAAAAATACTGTTTATTTTACCTATTGAAAAAAAGAAACCCTCCCTTGACTCAGCATGTCTTTCAAGCTTCTGCTCTTCTTCTCTTTTCTACATTATAGCAAAACTCCTAAAAAGTGTTGCCTGAATTTACTGTCTCCATTCCACTCCTTCCATTCTTTCATGAAGCTGCTACAGTCAGTCTTTCTTTCTACCACTCGGTTGAAATTGCTCTGTTAAAGCCATTGATGACCTCTGTCTAGCTAGATCCAGCGGTCAATTCCCAGTTCTCCTCTGGCCATATCAGTGCAGTTGACATAGTCAATCACTTCCTCGGTTTTGAATCACTGTCTTCGCTTGGCTTCCAGGACACCATACTCTTATGTTTTCCTCCTACCTCCCAGTTGATGCTTTTTGGTCTCCCTTGCTGGTTCCCCGTCACCTCTTCAACCTCCTTTTATTGGCACATTGCAAGGCTCAGTCCTTGGACCTCTCCTCTGTTTCTCCCATTGGTGGTCTCATCTAGGCTCATGACTTTAAATACCATCTGTGTTTTACATGTCCAAATCAGCATCTCCAGCCTGCACATCCTTCCACCACTCCTTATGAGATAGGCTGGGACCTGGAACCCTTTACCAGAGTGCTTGCACTTGAACCTGGACAAACATCTCCTCAAGCAACAAAATACAAAGAAACTATAAGGGACTAAAAATAACTGAATGCATGTGCAGTTGGGACAAATTATGAAGAAAGGCCAAAAACTAGCTGCCACTTCTGAGGGAGGTGTCAGGAACAAAAGCAGGGTACTGTGCATGATCCTTGCTCACCACCAAGGGGGTGAGCAGACCACCGAAGCCACCGTTTTGGCCTGACCCACCGATCCGCCTCTGCCTTCAGCCCACGTAAGGGACCAGCTCGCCCCTGTTACTTGTTTTTGCTACCTTGTGTTCCCATACCTCCTTCCCTTCTTTACATGGCATCATCTTCTCTAAAGAACCTATTTAAAGTTGCAATCTGCTGCCTTCTGGCACTTTCTATTTTCCTTTCTTCTTTATTTTGTATAACATTTATAACCATCTAACATGCTGTATATTTTGCAGCTAGTTTATTTTCTCCCCACTCCCTTAGTAGAAAATAAGCTTCATAAGGGCAGGGATTTTTGTCCATTTCATTCAATGCCAAGAACAGTGCCTGGTATAAAAAGAACTCAATAAATATTTGCTATATGAATACCATGTGGATTTAAATTTGGCCTTCTTTCTTATTATAACTTCTTTTCACAAACGATACAAGGTGACAACTCCTTTAAATGAACCACACTGAGAAACTGAAGGATACTTTATCAGTCCCCTGTGCCTTTATGCTAGCCATGGAGATTTGCAGCACTAGAAGGTAGAAAACTATAGACTCCAGGAGGAAACTGACAGAGGCAGTTGCTAAGCACAAACGGGCTGGCAGAAGTTGCCGAAACTCCTTCTCTAGACATCTTCAAAAACTTTATCGTGTGGCTATCTGCTTCACCAATAGGGTTGAGGGCCTTATAAATAGCTTCAGGACAGGGGCATAAAGTACCCTTCCTCTTTACTAATTTTAATTTTAGTAAAGTAAGAAATTCTAAGGGAATTGCTTGACAATGCTGAGGGATAGTATCTATCCATAGCAGGATAGTTAGTCCTGCTATGGGTTGAATGATGTCCCCTTCCAAAGAATGTATTGGAGTCTTGATCCGTAGTTCCTGTGAATGGAACCTTATTTGGAAATACAGGGGGTTTTTTTGCAGATGATCAGGTTAAGATGAAACATTAGGACTATGTCTTTATAGAAAGGGGAAATTTGAACACAGACATATACAGACGGATAATGATGTGAAGACACAGGGAGAACATCATCTACAAGCCAAGGAATACTGAGGCCACAAGAAACTAGGAAAAGGGGCTGGAATAGATTCCCCCTCAGCCCTCAGAAGGAACTAACCCTGCCAACACCTTTATTCAGATTTCTAGACTCTAGAACTGTAAGACAATGAATTTCTGCTGTTTAAGCCACCTAGTCGGTGGTACTTTGTTATGGCAGCCCTAGGAAACTATCAATAATACATTATTTTTGTTGTATTACTGTATATAGCTTGGACATACTATTTTCGGCCTGATAATTTATTTAAATCCCAGAGCTTTAGATTTTAATTATCTAGAGAAAATTTCCATCTATTACTTACTCACTAGTAAAATCATAGTGTGTATGGTAACATTCTCAGACATTTAATGAAAAGAAGTATAAGTTTACTGCTTTTTAAATGCAACATTTAGAGGGCTGACTTTATAAATAAAAGGACACATTATGTTTAACTGTTTAATGCTAGACACTAAGAAGTATTTTTAATAAATACTGCTTTACTAATGCAATTCATAAAAAATGATACCCCTTCAGAGTTTTCTGAGGTAAGGTAATGTTTTCACATAATTTTAAACATTTAACATTAACTGTTGGGACTGTGAGTGGGGTTGGAAGAAGGGGTTACTCTTTGAGGGGCTAAATTTTGTCATTTAAATTGGTTGAGAAAATTTTTAAGACATTGTGAAATTCATTTAAATTGACAGACTTTAATGTTAGTAGGAAGTGGTTTTCTATGTTAAAATCTTTTCCCTCCTGTATTCATTATGCATCTTAAGATATGGTAATATATACATAGAACTATGTTTTTTAAATACTTAATTTAGTTCGAAATTATTGTAAGAGGGAAAAGATCTAAGAAGAGAACAAACAGTGGCTTAAAATTCCATAGTGATAATGAACTTGGAGGGAACCTTGTATACTAAGTGAATTGTAGGCTAGAGACAATGGGAAAAATGTACTCAAGTAATAATTTTGAATATTATCCAATTGGCTCCATTTGTGAAGATCCATAATTTTAAGCATATCTGATACATTCGATTACTTTCTTTCATGTTTCAGGTTTATTTCCTCCAATTTTTATATCACAGTTTTAAATTTTGTTACACTTAAAGATACTTGACAGTTTTGTGTAATACATAAAAGCACCGAAGATCTGAGTATATATGACTCTTGTAGGCCTTGTAAAGTTTGGATCCCAGTTCTAGCTTTAGCTTTACTACCAGCTAACTGGTGACCTTGGGAAAGTCTCTTCACCTTTTTGATTTCGTTGTTGGCATCTATAAAACTCTAACAATCTGTTTAATTTGCCTCTTGACGTCTTTGTGGAGCCTGACAAAGTTTAGATATGTGGCTTTTTCTCCCGAGAATTTAGAGTCTGCATGGGACTGTTTTGAAATGTTCTCTTGGTTTAGGTGGGTGTTGTGTCTTGCTGTGCTACTGGCTTTAGTGTCCTTTCATTAGCAGAGGCCCTCTTAGGACATCTCATTTTAGAAAGTACTGCTCGATCTGTGAGAATTTGGAGACTGCTGTTGTGACTTAAGGGATTGCAAAGAAACACACTTGCTGGCCCTTCACATTTTGCACAGGGGGTTGCTTGGTGTCTAAAATATGCATTGACTTGCAAAGTGCCTGGTTAAATGTTCCGGCAGTAACACGGAGGTAAACATGCATTTGACAACATCTGCTTGAGGAAAGGAAATGGAAATGCAGGGCCATTGCACATTTTGGGTCACAGGCTGATATTTAGGAGCATAACTGCATGTATGACAGCTGAGCTCAGAAACAGCAGAGGAGGTTCTCTGCAGAGAGTCCATGTTTATAATTCTGGGTCCAGAGTGCAGGGCGGCTTCCACGCTTAGGTCCTTTCTTGGCAGATCGTCAACCTAAGGTGATAACTGTTTAGAGCTGTGTGCTGTCAGGACTTGTGGTAAACGTCAGGTACTAGCAAAGGAAAGGTGACGGGGCTGCAGGGGGGCGGGGGAGGGAGGTGGCCATCTGGGGGTCAAGCGCCTCCTCTCTTTTTGGAGTCCTGCAGTGCTGGATGGTACTGAGGGCTTTGGGGAAGCTTGTAGCATCCTCCAGCTGCTGATAAGCTTTTGGAATAACAGTGGTTCTGGGATTTGCAGGAGAAATTGACAAGTGTGGAAGCCCTAGTTGTATCCAGGGTAGAAAGATACAGCGTGCCATTATAAGCAAATTCTGTAAGATATGGATCTTGGGGTAGGTGTTTTGTAAGATTTAAAGTTTCTTTTGACGGTGGGACACAGCACATTGACCCTCGGATAGATGAAGGCAGAACTCTTTGTTGCTTACAGCTCCCCCAAAAATCAGGCTGCCAGGCAGGGCCACAAAAGAGGCTGTTCCCAGGGACAGAATAGCAGCAGGCTAGAGCTGCAGGATGACATCTGGGATGGGGTTAGCTAGATGTCAGGGGTTCTTTGGGGATTTGATAATTCGAACAATTCTGCGGGCTCCAGGGCATGGGGTCTGTCCTTAGCGGTCTGGTACCTGGCTTATGAGCAATTAGGGCAGGTGTATTGGAGCCCATGGCGTGAGAGTCTGATAAGGGAAATGGTTGGGGATGTGGACTTAATTAGCTGGGCAAGAATGAGAGCTGCCTGGCCTCTAGCCAGGACCTCAAAAGTGGATCAAGATGGCGCTAAAAAAAAAAAAAAAAAAGAGAAAGAAAGAAAGAAACTATATCCCAATAGGTGTAGGGCCTTTATAATTGTTTGAGTACCTAGTTGATGCTTCTCAGCTCTGCCATGGGTTAGTGGGTGTCAGGGGAGGACAGGTGTTCAGGGAACTGCAAGACCTCAGAGAGCACCAACCAACACCACTCAGAACTTATGTGTGAACGGGCCCTTGGGCATCTTGCCATCCCATGGAGGCTGAGGATCTTGGTGACATGGGAGGGGTCTGGTTGTTGCTAATTGGGGGTGGCTGGGGGGGCAGGAGGTGTCACGTGCTTATTGAGGGCCATCTACTTGAGCAGGAGAGCCTTGGGACCATGCCAATGGATAGAGTAGAAACCATATTTGGGGTAAACCGTTGCGGGAATACTTGCAGGTTGAAAAGGGTTGAGAAGTCTCTGGATTCACCCAAGCCTGTTCTTGACCAAAGTCATGTCCCAAGTGATGGTGTATTTAGCATAAATGCTATACCAGTCATTCAGTGGTTTGCGCAGACCTCAGTGATCAGCTTGGGTGGTGCTGTGTTCCCAGTGACGGGCTTGCCTGCTGGCTTTGCCAACCTAGCAGCACAACAGCTTGTCCTGATCGCACGGGCCTCTCTTTTTTTTTTTTTTTACGGTACGCGGGCCTCTCACTGCTGCGGCCTCTCCCGTTGCGGAGCACAGGCTCCGGACGCGCAGGCTCAGCGGCCACGGCTCACGGGCCCAGCTGCTCCGCGGCATGTGGCATCTTCCCGGACCTGGGCACGAACCCGCGTCCCCTGCATCGGCAGGCGGACTCTCCACCACTGCGGCACTGGCCTCTCTTTTTATGCCTTGTGTCTTTGGTTCTCTGGTACCACTGTAAATGGGACTCTACTTACTGCCCACACCAGCTCTCCTTTAGCTGTAGCTGGGGTAAAGATTTCCATGGTGATTCTAACTTCTGGAATAAGGCATCTAGGTGGGGGCAGTTTGGGCTGGTCCCCATGGTCCCAGTTGACTGAACTGCTGCCTGTGGAGCATAGTTTTATAAATCACAGGGTGATTGGTGTAATGCTCTTCTCTAGATTTATTTCCTCCAGCCCCTTGGATAGAGTCCCCTTTGATAGGGTATTAACGGCTTGCATAATTCACTCTTGTTTTTTTTCAAAAGATGTATAGAAAACAAAGAAAAGTACTCCTTGTATGTGTCAGTGGTAGAATAATCTCTTCTGTGATCCGGCTCACGGTGTCTTATGAATGTGGTCTTTCTTTAGATTATTGGTGCCTGGGAAGTAATAAACCTAAGTGTTTGACATTTTAAAACACTGTGAATTCTGGTTAGTTTATCACCATTTCCCTTAGATATTTGGGCTTTAAATGTCATAAATTGTTGCACCCTCAAGCACCTGGTAATAAACGGAAAGTTTTGACTAATTGGTAATAACATTTTAAAATTATTATTCATATTTTCAAAATTATTTTATATTGAAAAGCTGTGATTTGTTTATTTTTATTGTATTTAGATAGTGCGTTTAAAAAACACAATTTGGGGCTTCCCTGGTGGCGCAGTGGTTGAGAGTCCGCCTGCCGATGCAGGGGACACGGGTTCGCGCCCCGGTCCGGGAAGATCCCACGTGCCGCGGAGTGGCTGGGCCCGTGAGCCACGGCCGCTGAGCCTGCGCGTCCGGAGCCTGTGCTCCGCAATGGGAGAGGCCACAACAGTGAGAGGCCCGCGTACCACCAAAAAAATAAAAAAATTAAAAAAATTTTAAAAAATAAAAAACACAATTAGGTCTATAAGACTTAAAACAAAAAAGTTTGCTTCCATCTTCTGTTTGCCTCACCCTGCAGAGACAGCTACTTTCAATTATTTGAACTTTTACTCTTTACTTTCATGTTTCTAATAACATAATTTTTCAGTTTTAAGTTTTTATCTACTGACCTGTGGGGTTTTGGGGGATGAATTATGCCCTTCCAAAATTCATGTACTGAAACCCCAACCCCAGTACCTCAAAGTGTGACCGTATTTAGAGATAGGGGCTTTAAAGAGGTAATTAAGTTAAAATGATACCATTAGGATGGGCCGTAGTTCAATCTGCCTGGTGTCCTTATAAGAAGAGATTAAGGCATGAACTTTCGCAGGGAGAAGATCATGTGAAGACACTGGAAGACTCCTCACAAGGTGAGGAGAGAAGCTTCAGAACAAAACCAACCCTGCCAACACCTTGATCTTAGATTTCTAGCCTCCAGAACTGTGAGGGAATAAATTTCTGTTATTTAGGCCCCCCAGTCTGTGGTATTTGTTAAGGCAGCCTGAGTAGGAAAAACATACTCCTCCTGTGCTACAAATCAGAGGTTCTCATGAACCCCCTCCTTGGATTCAATTATTTGCTTGAACAGCTCCCAGAAATCAGGGAAACACTTACTTACATTTACCAGTTTATTATATAATACAGGATACGATCGAGGATACAGATGAACAGCCAGATGAAGAGATACATAGGGTGAAGTCTGGAAGCGTACCAAGAGCAGCAGCTTCTGTCGCAGTGGAGTTGGGGTGCATCACCCTCCCAGTACATGGGTGTGTGCACCAACCTGGAAGCCCTCTGAACACCCTCCCCTCCCGTACTTCTGGGATTTTTATGGAGACTATCGTGCAGGCATGATTGATCATTAACTCAATCTCCAGTCCCTCTCTCTTTCCTGAAGGATGAAGGGTAGGATGGAAAGTTCCAAGTTTCTAATCATGGCTTGGTCTTTCTGGTGACCAGCCTTCATCCTGAGCTCATAAGAATAAAAGACCCTCCCATCACCCAGGGAATTCCAAGGGGTTTAGAAGCTCTATGTCAGGAACCAGGGTCACAGACCAAACATTAGAACAAAAGATGCTTCCAGTGCTCTTATCACTTAGGAAATTACGAGGGTTTTAGGAGCTCTGCCAGGACCAGGGGCAGATATATAGACAGAGATCGATCGATTGATCGATCTATATACTTTATTTCCCTATTATTTCACACAGCCCTAGCAAATCAATATTTATACTTGTATACAAGAAAGATAAGATTTTAGCATTATACCCCCATCCTAAATTTAAATCAAATTATTATATTGTTATAATATGATTAAGTCAGTGTTTGGGATTATAAGAAGTACTATTCACAGGTCAACCAAGAAGTATGATTATATAATATTTTTTTCTTCCTGAAATTAATAAATGGCTCATTTCTTATTTGAGCAGTTTGCTATGACCGGTCACTACTTCATTCTCACCTCTGACAGAAATATGCATCTTTCTTCAGTACATCTATATATATGAAATAATTGATTAGTTTTGTTTTTCTCTTGAAAAAATTTCTTCTGGATTTTGCTGTCAGCTTCATACTGCAGTCTTTGTTTTCCATGATTCCAGCAATGCCCATGACCTATCACTTATCTTGAATCCCGTTTTCTGGATTCCTTTTTCTAGGCTTACTTCCTCGTTTTGGTGGAACAGATCCTCTAGTATCATCCTTAGAACGGGTTCATGGTATATAAAATTTTCTTCTACTACTACAATCGATTCTGGCTTGGAAAACATGTTTCCATTGCTGCTATTGAGATATGTGAGGAAATTTTCATTTCTGAGCCTGTGTTGTGAATTTGCCTATATCTTCTCACTTGGAACATCGTAGTTCTTGGTGTTCTGATATTTCACAATGATGTGCATTGAGTGCTCCTACTTTGAAAATTCATCTTCCAGAATCTGGAACAATCTTTAAAAATCTTGTTTTTGTTTTTGTTTGTTAATTTCTTGCTCCTCCACTTTCTCTCTTCTTTTTTTCCGGAGCAGCTGTCATTTGGAAGTAGAATTCCTGCATTGATTACTTAATTTCCTTATGAGTTCTCCCCTATTTTCCAAGTTTTTGGCTTGACTTCCTTTCTGGAGGATTTTCTTAACTTTATCCTTCAACCCTTAAAGTAATTTTTTTCATTTGTGCTATCACATTTTAATTTTTGAGAATTCTTTTCTGTTGTGGACATCAGGACACTGGGAACACTTGTTTCCCAAATATTTTTATAACCTTTTCCGATTTTATAGATGTGATACCTTTTTTAAAATCTCTCTGAAGATATTTATAATAGAATTTTAAAGATTTATTCTCCACTGTCTTTGCCACCTCTAGGTTCCTATTTTATTTTGATTGCTTTGGGCCTCAGTTTTTCTAGAGGCATTCCTCAAATGTCTGATGGTCTTTGGCTGAAATTGCAGTCGAAGGGCAAGGCATGAAAAGCTAATCAGAAACTTTAAAAATGATTGATGAACCATGGAATTGTGGGACTTCACCTTTCAGGAAGTATAGGTCTTTTTCTCCCAGGTTGTCAGTTCACAGGGTAGGTGTATGCCTGACGGCAGTGTTCGGGAGCTAGTCGGGGGAGAGGGCTCTGGGGCTGCTCGGAGTTCTCTGTAGAGTTTCACGTATCTCTGGCTTTCAGGGGACAGTACTTACCTGAGCTCAGAGTCCTTCTCTTTCACTGCCCCCAGTATAACCTTCCAGTTTTCTGCTGGAGCATGAGAGAGGCTGGGAAAAGTTGGAGCGATGATCTGGAGACCTGAGTGTTTCCTTCAACCGATATTACCAATGGCTGTCAGCTGTCTAGATGGTCCCAGCTTTCAGAGACTCTGGTGCCTCTAATTCCTAGGGTTTGAGGGTATGACATCTCCAGCTTCGGGGCTGTGTCCTGCCAGCTTAGGTGTCGGCTTCCTCAGCTGTCAGTTAAGCTGGCGTGTTTCTTCCCCACTCTTTGTAGTGGCAGGGCTATACCACTGGTACCCCTTTCTCGTCATTTGGTGGGACTCAGGAGAGAGTGGTGATACCACTGCAGTTGCATCTATATTTCTGGAGGGACCATGTTACATCGAAATTCTTTTTTCAAAACCAGGCTCCTTGCTTTTGGGGTCTTGGATAGTCAAGGGTAAGTCAAAAATTGGTGGTCTTGTTATGTGTTTGCAAAAGTCAGTCAAACTGCTGCCTGTTCCACCTGGGGATATATTGATGTCATGTCTCTCAAAGTTAGTATTTAGGGGAATAGTAGGGAAAATTTAGATTGTGGAGCATGCTGGCTCCTCCGTGAAGCCTTTGGTGATAATTTACATGAAAGACAAAAGACTGAGCTGAAAATGGTCTATTTAAAAAAAAAAAAAAAAAAGAGAGGCACAAGAATAATTAGTTTTCCTAAAAGATACCGACTTTGGCTAGGGCCTGAAATCTGTGTCAGTTGATTAAAAAGCCAAATTCTCTCCCTAACACAAGCAGAGGTAGGGCGGTGGATGCTTAACAGGAGATGAAATGGGGCCAAAAAATGAGCCTGAGCTGTCAGGATCTCCCAAATTCCTCTTAAGCTTTTGGACCTGCAAAGTGATCAGACCAGAGGGAGAGAATGCATTATGGGTGGTGCTTCCTTGCCCAAGGCTCTGGTTTGTAACTACCTAGAAGCAGAGGCCTTTAAACTGAAAGCCAAGGGTGGGCAGGGCCCAGAGCCCTGGGGCAGGGAGACTGCAGTTTCCAGAAGCACGGACTATCCAGGAATCAAAGAGACCACGAGTTTGTTAAGTAACTGAAGAAGTGAATTGATTGCCGGAGAAACTCAAATTAGTAGATTACACATAGCCTATGAATATTCATCTCCTACAACAATCCTCAGCCCTCCCTTCACAACCCCTCCTCAAACTGAACAATTCAAATTGTTGAGAAGGGTTCAACAATTCAAATCTTGAGAAGGGGTTTCTTTTTTTCTTGTTGTTTGTTTATTTTATTTTACGTTATTTTTATCTGCTTAATTTTATGTTATTTTTTACGTTTATTTTATTGAAGTATAGTTGATTTACAGTGTTGTGTTAATTTCTGCTGTACAGCACAGTGAGTCAGTTATACATATTCATACATTCTTTTTCATATTCTTTTCCATTATGGTTTATTACAGGATATTGAATATAGTTCCCTGTGCTATACAGTAGGACTTCGTTGTTTATCCATTCTATATAAACACCCCTCGCCCTTGGCAACCACAAGTCTATTCTCTATATCTGTGAGTCTGTTTCTGTTTTGTAGCTAAGTTCATTTGTGTCTTATTTTAGATTCCACATATAAGTGATATCATATGGTATTTGTCTTTGTCTTTCTGATACACTTCGCTTAGCATGATAATCTCTGGGTATATCCATGTTGCTGCAAATGGCATTATTTCATTCTTTTTATGGCTGAGTAGTATTCCATTGTGTATATATACCATATCTTCTTTATCCATTCATCTGTCGATGGACATTTAGGTTGTTTCCATGTCTTGGCTATTGTGAATAGTGCTGCTATGAACATTGGGGTGCATGTATCTTTTCAAATTATGGTTTTCTCCAGATCTATGCCCAGGAGTGAGATTGCTGAATCATATGGCAACTCTAGTTTTAATTTTTTGAGGTACCTCTATACTGTTTTCCATAGAGGCTGCACCAATTTAGATTCCCACCAACAGTGTAGGAGGAGTTGGAGAAGGGGCTTCTTAATCATCATCTGTGTGTGGATTTGGAGGACAATGGAAAAGGATGACGTTCCTTGTGGGTATAACCACAGACTTTGGGAGACAGGGGCCCAAGAAAGTCTTTCCAGAGAGCAGAACAGGGGTTGACAAGTTTGCTGATGAAAAACTAACTCTCACATCCAGGACAGAGTCCTGCCTCTTTCTGTCTAGCTGGGTGTGTTTTATAATGTGAACCAGAGAGCCCGGTGCAGGGTTTCCCAGTCTCCCCTTTCCTGAATTAGTTTTTTTTTAGTTGCTGCGTTTGGGTCCTTCCTGACGATTGTGTATGAGCTATGTTGGTGTGTTCTCAAATCGTAGAGAACTTTCTCATGGTCTAAGAAGTGAATAACATGTCACCCAGAAGTCCTGGACTTGGAGCAGGTTGCAGAAATGAAGTCAATGTGGGAAAACCAAAAGCAACACAACCCAAAGGTCACCTTCCATATCAGGGGCAGTTGGTGGTTGACTCAGGGCCAAGGATTTGGAGTTAGATGGACCAGGATGCACATCTAATCTCAGTCATTTACACTGTGTGCCCTTAGGCACATTAACCTCTCTAAATTGCATTTTCTTCAGATAAAGAGGGGATGATAATAATCCCTACCTCACGGCGTTGATGTAGAGATTCCATGAAGTAGTGTACCTGAAGTGCTTCGCAGCGTGTCTGGCATAGAGGGAGCATGCAGTCCGTGTCAGCTACCTCAGTCCGATCAGATGCTGACCACCATCTCGCTGCAGAGGCAGGCACGCTGCTGTGCTTGCTAGGTACTGAGATATGAAGAACTAGGTGGGCCTGCTTGGGAGTCCTAGGAATCAGTCTAAGGTTTCCTAAGCATGTCAGCTCTTCTGCCATGGTGTCCTTTCCTGTCCGTGTCTGTTTCTATCAAACCCTGTACTCTGCTTTGTGCATCACCAAGCCTTTTTGAGCTCTAGTCTCAGGGCCGAATACAGTACTATATAACAGATGTTCAGTAAATGGCTTTTGAATAAATATCAACTTATCACTAATTCCATTCTTAAATCAACATTTGCAAAAAAAAAATGTTTTGGATTTTCTTAGCTTCCAGCGTAATTTTTAGAGAAGTGTTGGATGTTTTATTATTCTCAGGTATAATGGTTAAAGTAACAAAAGTAAAAAAGGTCTTTGAAATTAAGCTTTTTTGGGGTATATGTGGGAAAATCAGCCATTTATTCCCAAGTAAGCTTCTACAGCTTGCGGGGGAAATGGCATTCATTTTCTATGGAATAAAAATAATCTATAAAATGTTCTTTTTATTTAGATCTGTGCACAGAATTTGGCCTGTTTTCAAATGGGGAAGAGAAAATCTGAAGCATTGTTTTGGAAAACATTTACTATGTTTAAAAAGTGGTTTAAAATATTAGTGGTATTAATTTTTAAGTGGCATTTTCAATGTACAGGTTAAAACAATAAAATAAATGTTTAAATGTAGACCAATTTAAAAATCACTTTATTTTAAACTTGAGGCATACTTTTCTTGGGTATACTTGTCTGCTATTTGGGAAGGGCTCTTATTTCATTCTATAGGGCTAGTTTTTCTTCAATGTGGGCAACCTTGCACTATGTGAATCTTGAAGAAATTTATAAATATATGTGCATATATATATGTGGATAGTTTTCAATATATCAGAAGCAGCCCATATATAAATCTATTATATTTTATAAATTATATTATGTACAAATTCCTTTCAATGAAGAGATAACTAGCAAGTTCTTTGTGGTGCTTTTCAAACTGAGATACTCTCACCCTGGGGATATAGTATAATGTGCCCTGGGCTATTGTGAAGCCCTAGGATGAATATGACACTTGGCATATCTACCTGGGGTGTCATCTTTACTGGATTTTTTTTTTTGAGAGATATAGAGGCTAAGAAATGGAGGTTGAAGGGCTATATTAAGTATTTCTTCAATGGTAAGTAATTAAAATATTTTTATAATAAAAAAGTAGATACATTGTGGAATTGGATAAAAATTCCATGGACTTTTAAAACTAAAAATGGAGACTTAGAGAATATGTCTTGCTTGCTTAGAATAGGGTCCCCAAACTCTATGAGATGCATTTTTCATTCTCCTCTACGATTACTAGAAAATTTTTAGTCAACTCTGCTAAAAATAATTATTTAATATGTCTATTTTAATTACCATATGTAGAAGTGATTTGTAGGTTAGCAGATATTTGGTCCTGTCCAAAATGTCCATAAGACATTTGGTCCATGCCAAAAGGCCCTTGAAATTTGATCCTGTCCAAAACGGCCATGAGCATATTTGGTCCATGCCAAATGGTTTTGGACAGGACCAAATATCAAAGAACTTTTGGCGTGGACCAAATGTCTCCATGGACATTTTGGACAGGACCAAATATGACCAAATATCAAGGACCTTTTGGAGTGGACCAAACGTTTTATGAACGTTTTGGACAGGACCAAATGGTCCTGCAGATATCAAGGACGTTTTAGTGTGGACAAAATGTCTTATGGGCATTTTGGACAGGACCAAATGTCCTGCAAGGGATTTGTAATTTACATGTCTTGGTTGATATATTTTACTCTAAATCAGGAGTTCAGATGAACGTCCTGAAATTGAACACATCCATGTGTAAGTACGTTTGTATTTGTTACCCTCTCTCCACCACTGAATTTTTCTTTTATCTAAAGGGAATTATGTACTAATAGAAGCAATTTCTTACTCTTCAGCATCAGTGCCAGTCAGACTCCTTAGTCTTCCAACCAAAAAAGGTCCGTGATTTTCATCAGATTTATGAAAGGATTGATGGTAAAAATAATATTAAGAACTTATTGATAAAAATTTTTTTTAACTTTGTCATTCAAAGAATGGGGCCTCTATAAGCAAATGGTTACTTTTCATATTTTGACTCATTGAGATCCAATGGCAGTTTATATGTCTCTGCATATTGTTATAGTTTAGTTACTTGTTTACCACCCACATCTCAGTCCTCTAGACTATGAATTCCATGAAGGGTAAGGACTGTGTCTTATTAGCTTTGAAGTCTAAGCATTTAATACTATGCCTGGTTCAAAAGTAGGTGTTGAGTTGAACTGAATAACAAACACATTCATATAGTTCCCCTGAAGCACTGCCCTTGTAACCCATAGAACGTTGTGTTGCACATTAGTCTGAACTTAAATGATTCAGTTATTGTGTTTACTGGCTAATGCCATCCTATCATTGTATTTTAGACTTGGATGTTTTAAAGAATACCTTCTCCTTAACAAGACAGAATCCAGACACAGCAATAATCTCTTTACTCAACCCAGACCTAATATGTTAATTTTGATTTAATTTAATTTTCTTCTGCTCACGGCACTGAAATTTTCAAATGGTTCATTTGGTGCTTAATTATCAGCTAAATTTTTTACCCTATCTAGAGAGAAGCCATGCTGTGTCAAGTGCAGATCATTTATCTGGGTACATTTCTGTTCTTCTCACTATTGTTGGGTTTTGTGTTATTCAAGAAGAAATGCTTCCATCTGTGACTCTAATTTAGAGATCACTGATATATTTCAGAAAGGGTTTCTAAGTATTCAGGGCTAAATGCCATGTCTTTTGACTCCACATCTGTATTCTCTATTCAATATTATACTGCTTCTCTCTTCTCTTAAAGAGACTAGTCATAATAGCCAAACTAATCAAAGAGTCATGGAAACTTTCCCTTCATCTGAAAGGAATTATGTCCTAATAGAAGGAGTTTCTTACTTTTCAGCATCAATGACAACCAGACTCGTTAGTCTGTTTCTTTTCTGCCTGAGAGATATGCTGTCTTGCTATTCCTCACCCTTCCTGTATTAGTTTCCTATTTCTGCTGTACAAAATTACTTCAGATTTAATGGCTTAAAACAAAACAGGTCAAAGTCCAATACTTGTCTCACTGGGCTAAATCGAGGTGTCAGCAAGTCTGCATTCTTTTCTTGGGGCTCAAGGAGAGAATCCATTTTTGTTGTCTTTTCCAGCTTCTAGAAATTGCCTGCATCCCTTGGCTTGTGGCTGCCTTCCGTCTTCAAAGCCAGCAATGGATGGTCCAGTCCTTTTCACACTGCATGACTTTGACTTCCTCTAATGCCTCTTTCTTCCAGTTTAAGGATTACATTGGACCCACCTGGATAATCCCAAATAATCTCTCTTTTAAGGTCAGCTGATTAGCAACATTAATTTTCCTTTGCCATATCACATAATATATTCATATAGGTTCCGGAGATAGGACATTGACATCTTTGCCGGGGAAGGGGGCAGGGTTATTATCTTCATGACCACACCTCCCATTCTCTTTTCCTTCTAACTCTTAAACTTTTAATTATCCTTCCACTCCCCTTATTTCTTCCTTGTCACTCCTTATTCATAGTAGCTTTTATTCATCCATCTATTATGTTTTATTTATTTTTACTTTATTTAACATACACCTATATAGTATACATTATATAGGTGTGTGTATGTAGGTAGATGAAGCTTTTTTTAAAATATTAACATTTTAATTTTCATAAGGACTCTACAAAGCTGTCCTATGACAGGCACTATTTTCATCCCTATTTTATTGATGAGGAAATTGGGACTTAAAGAAAATAGCAGCTTGTCTAACAAATTCTTCAATAATCAATATAATCCTTTCTTATTTATATATTTTACTTACGATGAAAAAAAAAAGAAAAATCCGTAGAGATAATCAGGAAGAAAGGGATGCTACTGAGGGGTAGGTATAATTGTCATTTCCTAGAGTGAGTCTCAGAATTAAGACTTGCCCAAGGACAGACAGTTGGTAGTTTACAGGTACTTGGGATGCCAAGCTTATGATCTTTGTATCATGTGACACTATCCTGCCTAATGAATATTTATAGATTTGGTTATGCATAGCTACTGCTCTTTCTCTTTGTTATTGATGGCTACTTGTAAAACATGGTGATAGGCATATTGCATTTGGGTATGTTATCAAATTTGTACTCTCTCCTGTGGTGGTTAGTAACATACACTGACCTTGAACTATTCTCTACTATAAAGAAGTGTTTGCTTTGTATTTCACATCCTCCTTTTGCTGTTACTTTCACACTAAATGTTTCTGTTTAGTGAAGGTCATTGCTTGTGAACAATGTCATTGGTCTTCTAGAACACTACCCTAAGAATCAGTGTGCTGAGCCTGCTGATTGAGGTCTTATACAAACACCTGTTTTGCCCTTAGATAGATGAGGAATCTTATGACATTATCTTTTGGCTTTCTTTCTTATTATTTGCTTGTCCACATGTAAATAATAAGGGCAGGAAAATCCTTTTTCAATTGTGTGAAATCAGATTTGAACAAAAGTAACAGGACACAGTCACATTTTCCAGTAAAATTATCTTTAGGTTTCATGTTGAAGAAACATTTGGGTTAGTAATAATCTCACCCCACTGCACGGATTAAGGCAGAATTTGAGAAACACAGTAGAATGAGGGATAAGAGGCATTTTGCCATTTGTTTTGTTTTAGAGATATATTTGCATTGAATTAGGCAGCCTTCAGGAGAAATCTTCCCTAAAGAGAGCTCACAGTGCCTTGTTTTTCATAAGGCTATCATCAATCCTTGAGAAATGCAATTACTTAGAAAACAAAATATAGCCTCTAGCAATTTTACCTGAAATATTCCTATTCATATTGTTGTTTCAGAGCTTTGTTGTTATCAGGCTAGATAGCTTTTTTCTAAAGGTTTGTCTCAGTGACTAGATTAATTTTTAAGTGAGTGTGCCTATATCTAGTGCCCAGTATCATTTACTGGAACAGTCTGAGTATGTTATGTTGCCAGTGGATTTCAAAAACCACTAGGTGTGCAAGAATTTTATTTGGCCGGTAGAATCCAGTTTGGCCACACCCATATTTACCATTTGCATTTCCTCCTGTTTCCTTCATGTCTACTAGAGGACATTGTTTACCATGTCATTCATTTGAATCCTATATGGAAAGAGTAAGGTATTTTTGATTCCTTATCTATAATAAAATTTTCTGTTGGAACCGGCTATGCTTGTGGCCATACTAAATATTACTTTAAAAAATAGAGCCAAACAATTTATTGACATTATTATGAAATTCATCTTTTGATTGGACAACCCAGCCCCTTCCCAAGCCACCCTGCCACACACATTTCCTTATTTTCCTCCCATGTCGATAACCTGCTTGTGCTGGTTATTAAGCTATTGTCTCTCAGCTCCAAATCGGTCCTTCTATTCTCTGCTTTGTTGCCATTTTGAGCCTGGGACTCCCCAACCACATTTCTGCTTTTTCAGCTGGTACCCTCGTACTGTCTGTTAACGGGGACCCAAGAGAGATGCTTTGAGGCTGGAGGAGGAAGAAAGGACTTGCTCCTTCCTGCCTCCTAGCTGTTCTAATGAGCCTTACTCTGGGAACTCTACCTCACCCCAGCAGTGGCAATTCTTTCCTCTCCATTTTGTGATTTTTCCAGCACTGGAAGGACCAGCTTCATTGGGCAACTCTGTCCCCCAGCCCCCAAGACACTGGCACCAGCTGAACAACGTCCCCTCTTCAGAGATCTGAGCTTCACCTGAATGGGGTCCCTTCTCTCAATTTCTACATTTTTATAATACCAAGCTCTTCCCTTTTTTCCCCCAGCCCTTGGGCTGGTAGCTACATTCTGCAGTTGCTGACTCCATGATACCTTAAAGTTCTCGCTCTCTCTTTTTAACCTTTTAGTTACCAGGTTAACAACTTTATACTTAACAATTATTTATGTCAAATTCTCTCTGGTCAAATAAATCATGTAATTTCTTTTTTTAAAATTTATTTTAAACATTGTAAAGCAACTATACTGCAATAAAAATTAATTAAAAGTAAGAAAAATAAATAAAAATAAAGTTTATTTTATCGACGTATAGTTGATTTACAATGTGTTAGTTTTTGCTACACAGCAAAGTTAAATATGTAATTTCTGTCTTTGGATCTGACCTTGACTTATATAATAAATATAAATTAATTTTAAAAAATAGAGTCAAGAAAAACAGATACTTTATTGCTAGAAAATTAGAAATATGCTAAAACTTGAGCACATTTTACACTGACCAGAGACATACCAAACATGGACCATCAGTCAGCCTGTAAGGCAGACAGCCTTTTGGATGGCTGCCCGTGATCCCAACCTCCTGGTATTAGTGGCCTTGTATAATCCCCTACCTTTGAGTAACTTTCTTCTAACATATAGAATATGGTAACATTGAAGGAATGTCATTTTCAAGAGCTCATGACTTCTATCTTGATGATGAACTCTATTGATTTCTTTGCTTGTATGCTTTGATGAAACAAGCTATCATGGTGGAGAGGTCTCCATGGTAAGGAGCTGAGGGTGGCTTCCAGACAACAACCAGCAAATAACTCAATCCTGTAAACAACTACATAAGCTCGAAGTGAGTTCTTCTTAAGTCAAGTCTATAGATGAGACTCAACATTGGTGCCTTCATTACAGCTTGCAAGTGATCCTGAAGCCTAGGACCCAGATAAGCTGTGCCTAGATTCATGATCCACAGAAGCTATGAGATAATAAGTGTGCATTGTTGTTTTAAGCTGTTAAGTTTTGTGGTACTTTTTGTGCAGAAATAGATAACTTATATAGCCTGCTTCCCTGGATTTATTTGCTCACACTTCCATTCTGTCATGAAACATAAGATGGCATTGCCAACACAAGCATGTAATGGTTGACCATACATTCCAACCATATTCATGCCTTATTACATTCTTTTGCTATCTCTTTTCCTAAGACTCAGGCTTGAGGAAATTATCTTTGTTTCATCAGTCATTGTTCAGAAAATTAAATCTCATAAGTGAAACCGATAGCCTGATCAAAGCGTCCCTGTGTACATATTTCAACTTTGCAATTTGGGGGAATTTAAGAATTTTATACTGCAGGATTGCCTAATATTTGGAATCTATAACAAATTTTTCCTTCTGACTAGACCACAGTTAACATTAATAGAAACTAATAATACAATCAGAATAGATGCTGGACAGTGATACCACATTGTTTTTGGTCTTAGAATTCAGAGGAACAGAACATATTATACGTGTTCTGTGATTAGGAAAAATTCCACTCCTATCCTCTGCCTCTTTTTGCTCTCTTTTTTCCAATCATCTTTTAGATCCCAGTTAAATGACACCTTTTCCAAAAACCTTCCCTGGCTCCCTTATTCACTTCCCCTTCCTCATGACTAGGCTAGGTGCCCCCACTATGTGCCTTCTATTCTAAAGTGCTTGTGCTGAAGAGCTATTGTTTAATTGTTTGTATCTCTCAATAGGCTTCAGGCCCCATAAGGCAAGGAGCATACAGCTCTTATCCATCCCATATCTCTAGCACCTGGCATCCTCTCTGGTACAGAGTAAGCCCTCAGTAAGTATTTATTGAAGAAATACATATCTATAATATGCAATCAGAGAATTTTTACCAATGGAATCATCAAAAATGTAGGAGGAGGTACTTGTCCCAGAAAATCTACAGGTCATGGAGAACCACTAACACCTGCTTTTCTGCAGTATTATAGCAGCACTCTACTGGAAAATTCAAGAACATTGGATATAGATTCTGCAAAGAGAAAGCCATCTAAGGAGGTGTAACATTCAAAATCCATTACAGTCAGGTTGAGGACCTATTACTGTAGTTCCAGTTACCCAGCATCAGGAGGTATTGGCTATTCACATAACACTGAGAGCCGTGGTTGTATCATATTTAGAGGATCTGAGGAATGTGCCTGAAAGTACTTCAGCTTTGGAAATCATACTAATCAATGACTAACCATGTAAGATGAAATGTAACTCTGATTGTGACATAATTGGCAAATACGCCTTCCATATCATTTTTTCCTAAAGAACTATTTGTCAAGATTACTGAAACCAACTTGTGGATTCAATGAACAATGGCTAAATGTTGGGCTCTGAAAAGTTCTCTCACAGAGGGACCTCCACTTGTCTTCACAAGGACTGCAGGCATCCGTTCTGTCATCCAGAGAACCTGCATCCTCGGCAGTTAGAATAGCCCAGCTTCAGAAAGGTCTTAACTGGTTTCCTAAGGCGCTCTTCAGAGTGATGGGCACTTATAGGACAGCCAGTCTCTTCATGTCTAGATCTCTTTTGGTCACACATGCTCTCGAAGATTAGAGTTTTTGCTCAGATAGGAATAAAAATGAAGAAAAGCCTGGTAACTAATCGAAGTGTCCTTTGTCACGTGTGGCAGTTGGTTTTTACTGATTATGTTACAGATAAAAGTCAGGGATGTTTTGAATACAGGCAACACAGGCAAAGAGGTTTAACAAATTTAGGGTTTACAAACTTAAAATTTCCTGACAATTTATATCCTGCAACAATCTGTCCTTGACTGATTACCGATACCCTAAGTGTTATGCTCCCTATAAATAGAAATTTGTAAACTTAAATGAAAGATTTGATTTCACATGCAATCCAGTGTTTGATTTTAATTTTCTTCTGAATTTGCAATAAACTTAAAGTATTAATACAATATTCAGCTGTTTGCTGCTGCTGCTGGGCATTGGTCTGCTAAGTTAAAAAAGTAAAACAATCTGTCCTCAGGATTTTAGCTTTTCTCTATATTTGAAATAAGTAAGTCAAGAGTCAGGTGTGTTGTGTATTTTATATTGGATTTATAAGGAACTTACTGTGGTGGTGTTTGTTTTTGAATCATATTTTTATTTGATTAAGTTTATTTCTCTCCCTTTCCAAACAACTCTCTCCCAAAGTGCTATATACCATTTTCAAAAATATAAATGGAATGTCACACCTCCTGAAAAAGGAAATATCCAGCGGTTTTATATTTCAACCCCATGAAGACTGAGATTCACTCCACCTCTGAGAGTATATTGATGGTGTAGCTTAGTGCAAGCTTTAGCTTGCCAGTCATCTTTCTTTAAAGCAAGTTTAGTTTTTGAATATGTGTTGTTGGACTTCATTGCAACATAAGACAACTGTTTAAACCACCTTGTTCATTTCAGTTCAGTAGAAGTAAAAGAGGAAGAGAAAATTTTACAAAGAAAACGTGGTTGAATTTTTAATGCCAATATCTTGATGCGTTTGTTCAGCAAAGACTAAGGAGAATCTATTATACATAAAAACCAAATAATGTTGTGGATGACTGGAGTGTAATAAGGGATACAGAAAATCAACAAAGTATTTATTTCAGGGGAAATCATATAACCCCAGTTCAGATGGTACAGGAAGTAAAGATGAAACCCTTTCTCCCTGGCTGTTGTCTAGGCTGTTGTAACACATCTTACACTGTGCTTCTGAAGGGAGTATTTGAAAACAGTATTTTGCAGTATCCTAAGTGTGGATCCAAATCTGCAGGGTCCCAACATTCCCAGATTTCCTTGTCCTGATTAAATCGTCTTTCTTGTTTTTGCCATTATTCATGTCAATCCTGTAGCTACATTGAGTCAGGCCACTGAAATTAGTATTGAAATAAATCCAATTTCCCAAGTCTATTGTTTTTCATCATGCTCACAGCAGATGTTAAGACTTGAAAAGGTTGGAGCTGAACACGTCTGCCGTTCCAAGTTAAGCACAGAAAAAGCCAGCTTCCATGTTACCGTCACGGTCTGTACTCTGGTAAATCCTGTAATGTTTGGTGTGAGATGATTCTGCTAGTGTTGATCAAACTTGCTTATCAATCTGGCATTGTGATACGTCACGTTGCAAAGTCTTGGCATAAGATTCATCTGAAAAGCACAGAAAAGGGTCTTCTGGAGCAGAATTATGATTTATATGCAAGATAATGTTTCTAGAATTAGAATCTGTAAAATGTGAGCAGTCCAACTCTAAACTTGTATGTTCATCTTGCCTTCTGAATCAATTGCTAGATGTTCTTCTGTTGGACATAGATAAGGAAAAAAGTGGACACTAAACAACTCAAGGTAATAATGAACTTTTACTTACCTAGGTGTTATTTTGGCTTTCCTTTCCTTCACATGGATGTCATAATGAAATTGAAAATCCTTGGAGGGTGTTATAACACCTGCTAGTGTATTCTCTTCCTGCAGCACAATGAAGAGAGAGGGTTTGCAAGTGTCTAACATTATTCAAAGTCAATTTATCAGTTACCTTGTAGTGTTCTCATTTTCCTGGGCCTCAGAAATACTCCCCACTGCTTCCGGAATTCCTACCTGTTTCATCTTGAAAATTTTTTTAAAACTTAAATATTTCAAAAATTGCATTTCTTTTGAAAGTTATTAAAAGGAAAATTTATTTGGGGAGGTTTTATTTTCCTAAGCAATATCAAGATGTTGTTCCTTCTCAATTTTAACCTTTGTCATCTAGAAGCATGTTTTTATTTATTTATGTAGTTTTTTTTTGTTTTTTTTTGTGGTATGCGGGCCTCTCACTGCTGTGGCCTCTATGTAGTTTTGATTTCCACTTTCCTTGGGTTAGGAAGATAATTCTTTTGGCTAAAGGTCAAGGAGTATTAAAGACAGTAAATGAAAGATAGTGGACCATGACAACAGTGACTGTCATCTTTTAGTCATTTTAAAGTATTTTTTATCATATTGATAAAAACTTGAAAACAAGGTTTGATTTGGTATAATTTAAAAATTAATTGTTAATATTTCTATTAAAAATGAGATTTTATAGAATAAAAATATTAACAATTTCAGCCAAATTGGGGGATCTGGCAGTCTACAACTACAAGAATATTCAGAATAATGGAAGAAATCAAACTGATAAATATTGCAGGTATATAATATCTTCAGCCATCATATGTCTTTAGAGCTAATATTTATTACTTCAGCCAATGCAAGTACAAAATAATAGCTGTAAAATAATAATAGCTGTAGAGAAATAATAGCTATAAAAAGGAAAATATGAGGCAAAATTATCATTATTTGTAGATGATACAATTACACATCTGAAAAATCCAAAATAATCAGTTGTCTGGCTACTAGAAAAATGATATTCAGCGAGTTGGCTGGTTACAAATAGAAGAGTAATAGCATTAAAATTGATAGTATCAGTACAATTTAGAGAATAAAATAAAAGTATAGCAACAAAATGAATAAGAGCAATGTGCCAGACATCGATGCTCAAGACTTTAAATATCTACCTTTTTAAAATTTTAAAATTTAAATTTTTATTTTTTTTGCGGTACGCGGGCCTTTCACTGTTGTGGCCTCTCTCGTTGCGGAGCACAGGCTCCGGACGCGCAGGCTCAGCGGCCATGGCTCACGGGCCCAGCCACTTCGCGGCATGTGGGATCCTCCCGGACCGGGGCACGAACCCGTGTCCCCTGCATCGGCAGACGGACTCTCAACCACTGCACCACCAGGAAAGCCCCTACCTTTTTAAAAAAAAAAAAAAAAATCTTGACTTGATGGAAGGAAAGAAGTTCTACATGGATAGAAATGTTCAATATTGTGAAGAGGTCAGTTCTTTATAAATGAGTCTATAAAGTCAATGCCTTCCCAATAAAATTGTTAGTTGGAAGATGTATTATTTATATATTGCTGCATAACCAATTAACCCAAACTTAATGACTTAAAACAACAATAAATGTTTATTAATTCACACAGTTTCAGTGTGTCAGGAATTGGGAGCAGCTTAGTTGGATGGTTTGGGGCTGGAGTCCTTCATGAGGCTCCAGTCATTTGAAGGGGGCCCTTGGGCTGGAAGATTTGCTTCCAGGATGCTTCATCCTCACGGCCATGGTTGTCAGCAGGAAGCCTCAGTTCCTTCCATGGGAGTCTCTCCAGAGGCTCCTTAAATGTCTTCACAACATGGTAGTTGGCTTCTACCAGAGTGAGCACTCCAAGAGAGAGGATAGCATGGAAGCCTCAGTGTTTTTTTAAGACCTAGTTTCGAATGTCACACAGTGTCATTTCTGCAATATCCTCTTAGTTACACAGGTCGGTCCTATTTAATGTGAGAAGAGGGATTTTTTTTTTAACGTCTTTATTGGAGTATAATTGCTTTACAATGTTGTGTTAGTTTCTGCTGTATAACAAAGTGAATCAGCTATATGTATACATATATCCCCATATCTCTTCCCT
>NC_041226.1:67734930-67736650 GCF_002837175.3 Physeter macrocephalus
AGCATCCTTTCATGTGTTTGTTGGCAACCTGTATATCTTCTTTGGAGAAATGTCTATTTAGATCTTCTGCTCATTTTTGGATTGGATTGTTTGTTTTTTTGATATTGAGCTGCATGAGCTACTTGTATATTTTGGAGATTAACCTTTGACAGTTGCTTCATTTGCAAATATTTTCTCACATTCTGAGAGCTGTCTTTTCATCTTGTTTATGGATTCCTTTGATGTGCAAAAGCTTTTAAGTTTCATTAGGTCCTATTTGTTTATTTTTGCTTTTATTTGCATTTCTCTAGGAGGTTGGTCAAAAAGGATCTTGCTGTGATTTGTGTCATAGAGTGTTCTGCCTATCTTTTCCTCTAAGAGTTTTATAGTGTCTGGCCTTATATTTAGGTCTTTAATCCATTTTGAGTTTATTTTTGTATATGGTGTTAGGGAGTGTTCTAATTTCATTCTTTTTCATGTAGCTGTCCAGTTTTCCCAGCACCACTCATTGAAGAGGCTGTCTTTTCTCCATTGTGTATTCTTGCCTCCTTTATCAAAGATAAGGTGACCATATGTGCATGGGTTTACCTCTGGGCTTTCTTTCCCGTTCCATTGATCTATATTTCTGTTTTTGTGCCAGTACCATATTGTCTTGATTACTGTAACTTTGTAGTATACTCTGAAGTCAGGGAGCCTAATTCCTCCAGCTACGTTTTTCTTTCTCAAGACTGCTTTGGATATTTGGGGTCTTTTGTGTTTCCACACAAATTGTGAAATTTTTTGTTCTAGTTCTGTGAAAAATGCAATTGGTAGTTTGATAGGGATTGCATTGAATCTGTCGATTGCTTTAGGTAGTGTAGTCATTTTCACAATGTTGATTCTTCCAATCCAAGAACATGATATACCTCTCCATCTGTTTGTATCATCTTTAATTTCTTTCATCAGTGTCTTACAGTTTTCTGCATACAGGTCTTTTGTCTCCTTAGGTAGGTTTATTCCCAGGTATTTTATTCTTTTTGTTGCAGTGGTAAATGGAAGTGTTTCCTTAATTTCTCTTTTAGATTTTTCGTCGTTAGCATATAGGAGTGCAAGAGATTTCTGTGCATTAATTTTGTATCCTGCTACTTTACCAAATTCATTGATTAGCTCTAGTAGTTTTCTGGTAGCATCTTTATAATTCTCTATGTATAGTATCATGCCATCTGCAAACTGTGACAGTTTTACTTCTTCTTTTCTGATTTGGATTCCTTTTATTTCTTTCTCTTCTCTGATTGCTGTCGCTAAAACTTCCAAAACTGTGTTGAATAATAGTGGTGAGTGGACAACCTCGTCTTGTTCTTGATCTTAGTGGAAATGGTTTCGGTTTTTCACCATTGAGAACGATGTCAGCTGTGGGTTTGTCACATAGGGCCTTTATTATGTTGAGGTAAGTTCCCTCTGTGCCTACTTTCTGGAGGACTTTTATTATAAATGGGTGTTGAATTTTGTTGAAACCTTTTTCTTCTTGAGACGATCATTTGCTTTTTATCCTTCAATTTGTTAATGTGGTTTATCACATTGATTGATTTGCATATATTGAAGAATCCTTGCGTTCCTGGGATAACCCCACTTGATCATGGTGTTTGACCCTTTTGATGTGCTGTAGGATTCTGTTTGCTAGTATTTTGCTGAGGATTTTTGCATCTATGTTCATCAGTGATATTGGCCTGTAGTTTGCTTTTTCTGTGACATCTTTGTCTGG
>NC_041226.1:67737207-67738385 GCF_002837175.3 Physeter macrocephalus
GTTATTAAGTAGTGTATTGTTTAGCCTCCCTGTGTTTGTATTTTTTACAGTTTTTTTTTCCCTGTAATTGATATCTAGTCTCATAGCATTGTGGTCGGAAAAGATACTTGATACGATTTCAATTTTCTTAAATTTACCAAGACTTGATTTGTGGCCCAAGATATGATCTATCCTGGAGAATGTTCCTTGAGCATTTGAGAAGAAAGTGTATTCTGTTGTTTTTGGATGGAATGGCATATAAATATCAATTAAATCCATTTTGTTTAAGGTGTCCTTTAAAGCTTGTGTTTCTTTGTTTATTTTCATTTTGAATGATCTGTCCATTGGTGAAATCGGGGTGTTAAAGTCCCCTAGTATGATTGTGTTACTGTCAGTTTCCCCTTTTATGGCTGTTAGCATTTGTCTTATGTATTGAGGTGCTTCTGTGTGGGGTGCATAAACATTTACAGTTGTTATATGTTCTTTTTGGATTGATCCCTTGATCATTATGTAGTGTCCTTCTTTGTCTCTTGTAATAGTCTTTATTTTATAGTCAGTTTTGTCTGATATGGGAATTGCTACTCCAGCTTTCTTTTGATTTCCATTTGCATGGAATATCTTTTTCCATCCCCTCACTTTCAGTCTGTCTGTGTCTCTAAGTCTGAAGTGGGTCTCCTGTAGACAGCATATATACAGGCCTTGTTTCTCTATCCATTCAGTCAGTCTGTGTCTTTTGGTTGGAGTGTTTAATCCATTTACATTTAAGGTAATTATTGATATGTATGTTCCTATTACCATTTTCTTAATTGTTTTAGTTTTATTATTGTAGGTCTTTTCCTTCTGCTGTGTTTCCTGCCTAGAGAAGTTGCTTTAGCATTTGCTGTAAAGCTGGTTTGGTGGTTCTGAATTCTCTTAGCTTTTGTTTGTCTGTAAAGCTCTTAATTTCCCTGTCGAATGTGAATGAGATCCTTGCTGCGCAGAGTAATCTTGGTTGTAGGTTTTTCCCTTTCATCACTTTAAATATGTCCTGCCACTCCCTCTGGCTTTCAGAGTTTCTGCTGAAAGATCAGCTGTTAACCTTATGGGTATTCCCTTGTATGATATTTGTTTTTTTTCCCTTGCTGCTTTTAATATTTTTTCTTTGTATTTAATGTTTGATAGTTTGATTAATATGTGTCTTGGCATGTTTCTCTTTGGGT
>NC_041226.1:67745669-67763919 GCF_002837175.3 Physeter macrocephalus
AATATCTTTTTCCATCCCCTCACTTTCAGTCTGCATGTGTCCCTAAGTCTGAAGTGGGTCTCCTGTAGACAGCATATATACAGGCCTTGTTTCTCTATCCATTCAGTCAGTCTGTGTCTTTTGGTTGGAGTGTTTAATCCATTTACATTTAAGGTAATTATTGATATGTATGTTCCTATTACCATTTTCTTAATTGTTTTAGTTTTATTATTGTAGGTCTTTTCCTTCTGCTGTGTTTCCTGCCTAGAGAAGTTGCTTTAGCATTTGCTGTAAAGCTGGTTTGGTGGTTCTGAATTCTCTTAGCTTTTGTTTGTCTGTAAAGCTCTTAATTTCCCTGTCGAATGTGAATGAGATCCTTGCTGCGCAGAGTAATCTTGGTTGTAGGTTTTTCCCTTTCATCACTTTAAATATGTCCTGCCACTCCCTCTGGCTTTCAGAGTTTCTGCTGAAAGATCAGCTGTTAACCTTATGGGTATTCCCTTGTATGATATTTGTTTTTTTTCCCTTGCTGCTTTTAATATTTTTTCTTTGTATTTAATGTTTGATAGTTTGATTAATATGTGTCTTGGCATGTTTCTCTTTGGGTTTATCCTGTATGGGACTCTCTGTGCTTCCTGGACTTGATTGCCTCTTTCCTTTCCCATATTAGGGAATTTTTCAAGTATAATCTCTTTAAATATATTCTCAGTCCTTTTCTTTTTCTCTTCTTCTTCTGGGACCCCTTTAATTCGAATATTGGTGCAGTTACTGTTGTCCCAGAAGTCTCTGAGACTGTCCTCAATTCTTTTCATTCTTTTTTCTTCATTCTGCTCTGCGGTAGTTATTTCCACCATTGTATCTTCCATGTCACTTATTTGTTCCTCTCCCTCAGTTATTCTGCTATTGATTCCTTATAGAGAATTTTTAATTTCATTTATTGTGTTGTTCATCATTGTTTGTTTGCTCTTTATTCTTCTAGGTCCTTGTTAAATGTTTCTTGTATTTTCTCCATTTTATTTCCAAGATTTTGGATCATCTTTACTATCATTACTCTGAATTCTTTTTCAGGTAGACTGCCTATTTCCTCTTCATTTGTTTGTTCTGTTGGGTTTTTACTTTGCTCCTTCTTCTGCTTCATATTTCCCTGTCTTCTCATTTTGCTTAACTTACTCCATTTGGGATCTTCTTTTCTCAGGCTGCAGGTTTGTACTTCCTGTTGTTTTTGGTGTCTACCCCCAGTGGGTAAGGTTGGTTCAGTGGATTGTGTAGGCTTCCTGGTGGAGGGGAATGGTGCCTGTGTTCTGGTGGATGAGGCTGGATCTTGTCTTTCTGGTGTGCAGGACCACATCCGGTGGTGTGTTTTGGGGTGTCTGTGACCTTATTATGATTTTAGGCAGCCTCTCTGCCAATGGGTGGGGTTATGTTTCTGTTTTGCTACTTGCTTGGCATGGGATGTCCAGCACTGGGGCTTGCTGGTTGTTCACTGGAACTGGATCTTAGTGTTGAGATGGAGATCTCTGGGAGACCTCTCGGTGATTGATGTTTCGTTGGGCCAGGAGGTCTCTGGTGGTCCAGTGTTCTGAACTCGGCTCTCCCACTTCAGAGGCTCAGGCCTGACACCTGGCCGGAGCACCAAGACCCTGTCAGCCACATGGCTCAGAAGAAAAGGGAGGAAAAAAAAGAAAGAAAGAAAAAGATAAAATAAAGTTATTAAAATAAAAAATTAAAAAATTGTTAAATAAAATTTAAAGAGTAATTTAAAAAAAAGAAGAGAGCAACCAAACCATTAAACAAATCCACCAATGTTAGCAAGTGGTAAAAACTATACTAAGATAAACATAAAAATCAGAAACTAGTCAGTCTCATACAGGAAACCCCAAGTCTACAGTTGCTCCCAAAATCCACTGCTTCAAATTTGGTTTGATTCGTTGTCTATTCAGGTATTCCACAGATGCAGGGTACATCAAGTTGATTGTGGAGATTTAATCTGCTGCTCCCGAGGATGCACGGAGAAATTTCCCTTTCTCTTCTTTGTTCACACAGCTCTTGGGTTTCAGCTTTGGAGTTGGCCCTGCCTCTGTGTATAGGTCGTCCTTTGGTGTGTGTTCTTCTTCCAGACAGGAGGGGGTTTAAGTAGCAGCTGGTTAGGGGCCTCTGCTCACTCAGGCCGGGGCGGGGAGGGGTATGGAATGCGGGGAGAGCCTGTGGTGGCAGAGGGCAGTGTGACGTTGCAACATCGTGAGGTGTGCTGTGTGTTCTCCAGGGAAGTTGTCCCTGGATCATGGGACCCTATCAGTGGCGGGCTGCACAGTCCTCCGGGAAAGGAGGTGTGGATAGTGACCTGTGCTTGCACACAGGATTCTTGGTGGCTGCAGCAGCAATCTTAGCATCTCATGCCTGTCTCTCGTGTACGCACTGATAGCCGCGGCTTGCGCCCATCTCTGGAGCTCGTTTAGGCAGTGCTCTGAATCCCCTCTCCTCGCGCACCCTGAAACAATGGTCTCTTGCCTCTTAGGCAGGTCCAGACTTTTTCCCGGACTCCCTCCCAGTTAGGTGTGGCGCACTAGCCCCCTTCAGGTTGTGTTCACGCAGCCAACCCCAGTCCTCTCCCTGGGATCTGACCTCCGAAGCCGGAGCCTCAGCTCCCAGCCCCTGCCTGCCCTGGCGGGTGAGCGGACAAGCCTCTCGGGCTGGTGAGTGCTGTTTGGCACCGATCCTCTGTGCGGGAACCTCTCCGCTTTGCCCTCTGCACCCTTATTGCTGCACTCTCCTCTGTGGCTCCAAAGCTTCCCCTACCCCGCTACCTCCTGTCTCCACCAGTGAAGGGGCTTCTAGTGTGTGGAAACCTTTCCTCCTTCACAGCTCCCTCCCAGAGAGGCAGGTCCTGTCTGTATTCTTTTGTCTCTGTTTTTTCTTTTGCCCTACCCAGGTACGTGGGGAGTGTCTTTCCTTTTGATAAGTCGGAGGTCTTCTGCCAGAGTTCAGTAGGTGTTCTGTAGGAGTTGTTCCACATATAGATTTTTTTTTTTGTAGATGTATTTTTGATGTATTTGTGGGGAGGAAGGTGATCTCCACATCTTACTCCTCTGCCATCTTGAAGGTCCTCAGAAGAGGGGTAGTTTTATTATTATCCTCATTACAGATGAGGAAATGGAAGCATAGAGAGATTTAAATAACTTGTCAAAGGTCTCATGATAAGTGGAAGAAGCAGGATTTGAACCCAAGCAAGTGTGGCTCTAAAGTTCCAAGTTCTTAACTCTAACCAGAAAGAGTGTGGGTACCTACTAGACTCAGTACATGTTTAATTCTACTGTAATAAAAATAGTTCTGTTATAGCAACAGAAAGAGAAATTAATGGAACTGAATAGAGTCCAGACATAGGTTCAAATACATGTGAGAATTTAGTATGGAATGTGGGTGACAGTTCACATGAGCAGGGAAAATTCAGTAAATGATATTGTGATAAACTGGCTAGCCATTTGGGAAAAAAAATAGAGCTAGCTTTAATCATTCTTTATACCAAGCTTCCATGGATAGAGTACTATAATATAAAAAATGAAAACATAAAATTACTAGAAGAAAATATTACCAAACTGTTTTTAATAACAAGTAGGGAAAAGCTCTCATAACCAACAAGTCATATGACAAGATAGTGATCAATTTGACTACATATGCAAAATTTATCATAAGCAATCAAAAGATAAATAAAAAACCAGGGAAAAAGATATTCCTTCACTTATGCAACTGATACAGCTCTAACTTCCTCATTTATAAAGTGTTCTTACAAACTTAAAAAGGAAAGACATAATTCAGTGAAGAATCACAGCAATGGTGATGGGCAAGAAATATTGAGGGTTTATAAACAAGAAAATGCTCATCCTCCTATTTAAATAAATGAAATAATTTTTACCTATCATATTGGCATATGTCAGAGATTAAAATTTTACTACTTTACAGTATTACTAAGGGTGTAGAGGGAGAAGTAACTCTCATACACTAAGCCCCATGTTGTTCAAAGGTCAACTGTATACTCTGATCTTTTGACCCAGTAATTTTACTACTAGTATTTATTCTAAATGCGTACTCTTACATGTGCCAGAAGATATATGCACAGTTATGTCTGTTGCACCATTCCTTGAAACAGTAAAGAATATGCAAATAAAGAAATGAAAACTGTTGACAAATATGGAACTGGTTAAACATAAATGATGGTGTAAGTACACAGTGAAAAACTAGGCATATATCCATTAAAGAGAGTTAGGTGACAATGGTGTGCTGATGTGAAAACTTTCTCAAATTCAGTTTAGGGAACCAGTCAAATGCAGAAGGCTGATTGTTACAAATTCCCCTTGTTTAGCAGCACTGACCACAAAGGAGTCGCCTACATTTACTTTTATGAATTTAAAAATTTCTGGAATTCCTTCCTCAAGAAGATGTGAAAGTGGATGATTTTGAGGGGGCAGAGACAGGGTTTTGAATAGAAGGAAAATGTTATTTCATTATATTCCATCTTGTACTTTTTGACTTTCCTTTTTGGTTGTGTCTATATTATTTTTTTAATAAAAATTAATTAATAATTTAAAAAGTTCATCTGTGATAGGGTTTAGTTTTATGATACATGATGTGAAACTCCATATTTCTTCAAGTTTATGTCTGGTTCCTTTGAAAAATTAAATAATGTTACTGTTTTTTTAGGAGAAAACAACAAATAATAATACAGGTTTTATTATTACCACAATGTAAAATGCATAGAGATGACTTAAAATGGAAGAGAAAAGGTAATGTAGTGATTGTGAGATTCTGATTAAATTTTAATTTTTAATACCACTTTAATATTAGCATTTGTAGTTTTATTTAAGTAAAGTACTCTGAAAAAAAAACCTGTTAAAATCGAATAAGAGAACTACTTGCTATTAAATATACAACCATATTATATGTCAATATTTCCAAGTGTACTAACCCAGACTACAGTCACTCCTCTGTATCTGAGGGTTCCGCATCTGCAGATTCAACCAACCGAGGATCGAAAATATTTGGGAAAAAAAAATTCCAGAAAGCTCCAAAAATCAAAACTTGAATTTGCCATGCACTGGCAACTATTTCCATTCCATAGTATTTACATTATATTAGGTATTCTAAGTAGTCTGGAGATGATTTAAAGTATACGGGAGGATATTGCATAGGTTATATGTAAATACTGTACCATTTTATGTAAGGGACTTGAACATTCTTGGACTTCGGTATCTGTGTGGTGTCCTGGAACCAATACCCCTTGGATACTGAGGGATGACTGTATAATGATTCAAGCTACCTTAAGATGATCAATAATTTACCCACCCATCTAAAATATGTAACTATTTTCTCGGAGAAAATGTTAAAATCCATTTAAAATGAGCGTCCATTGAAAAATTTAAGCAACTCCACAAAAAACTAACCAAAATGAGAAAGTGTGCGCCTCTGGGAATTGGCATGAAGTAGATATAACAGCCAATTTTGTACAATATGAACGTCAAAAAAGAATAATTATAATAATGAATCATAACACATTAAATAAAAAGTAAAAGCATAAGTCCATTGTGATATATATGTATATATATATGTGTTTACATATATAGTGTACAAAGAGAGATCCATTTTTAACAGAAGAATGCTAACTAATAATTATAGAAGAAAAGATAGAGTAAGAAAATCAGTGTTACAATCCTTAATTCAATAATTGATCGGTTGAGGATCATCAGTGGATACTAAGCCTTTTGGAGAAAAGTGGTTGGGAGCAGGATATTCACATGGTCTCCAGGTGTCATCTCCCAGATTACTTACCTCTTGCAAAGTGAAAAATGTACCTGTACAGTAGAAGCTACCCTATCCATGTCATCAAACCTAGTATTGCCAGTAGTAGAACAATCTGACATTATATGTCTCCTGATTTGATGTTAATGTCACCTAGGTAATATCCATGCCAAATATGTTAAACTGGATCTAATCATGAAGAAACAATTAGACAAATCCAGAAAGTGGGGCATTGTGACAGACAGCTAGCCTGGATTCTTTAAATAGTTAATATTATGATTCATAAAAAAAAGCATAGGGAATATTTAAGTTAAAAAAGAGAGGCCTAACAACCAGATGCAATGCATGGAATTTGGATGCTGGATTAAAAATAAAAAGGAGAGAAAACAACCAAAACTATTTTGGGGCTTTGAGAGCAATTGGAACAACTTGAATAGAGGCTATATAATGGATCATAAATTGAATTAATGTTAGTTTCTTAGGTATAATAATGGTACTGTAGTTACTTAGGAAAAAAAATTTTATTCTTAGAATATGCAGTAGGAAGGAAAAAAACTATACAGTTGACCCTTAAACAATGAAGGTGTTAATCCAAATATAATTTATAGTCCGCAGACCTCTGTGTCTGTGCTTCCTCCCCATCCGCAGATGCAACCAACCACAGACCATGTAGTACTGTAGTATTTACTATTGAAAAATATCCACGTGTAAATGGACCCGCGCAAGTCAAAGTCGAGTCGTTCAAGGGTCAACTGTATATATATTGAGAGGAAGCGAATGTGGTAAAATAATAATAGGTGAATCTCGGGGAAGGGTACACTGTTATTTATTATAATATCCTCTAGGTTTGAAACTTTGCAAAAATGGCTTAGTGGCTTGCACTATTTCTGATGGATGCCATAGTAGGCCCTTGACACCAACTTCATCTTTGCCTTCGGGGTGAAATTACAGTGTTTGGAGAGGGTGCTTGGGAAGGACCTAATGAGGCAAGGTGAGTGGGACTCTTATTTTCACTAGAAACAAATGACGATTGTTAACGTGAATAAATGTAGTTCCGGGGCAGCTTTACCCAGGGTCACCTTTTTCTTTCTAAAACTGCCTCTACATTTGATGGGTTTTCTGTGCTCCATAATTGACTGGCAGTCAGAGTGTTGAACAGCTTATCATAAACATATTTGCTTTAAAATTTTTTGGATTGGATTTCTGTGTAGGAATATGGAAAACTGTCTAGTTATATGGGCAAATTGATTAATCAGTACACTTTTAGAAAACCTTGCTTCCTCATTAAAGTTTTAATTTTTTTAACCAGTAGTAACTGGTTCTAAAAATGTGGTTCTCAGATCAGCAGCTTCAGTATCACCTGGGAAACTTGTTAGAAATGCAGATGAGTCAGAAATTGGAAGTGGGGTCCTGCAATCTGGCTTTATAAGCCTTCAGTGAATGAAGTGGACAGGTCCCCTTATTGACACATAGGTTGTCAGGAATGGCCACCAGTGGTCCTGCTGCTGTGGAGAGGGAGGGGGGACATCACGCAGGTTTGGGGATCCTTCATACCATTGGTCTGAACATGCCGAAAGCACTGAAAAATTCTGGGAGGTTTGGCCTAATAAGGTAGAACAGCAGAAAGTGGATTAATACCTCCGAAGACAATAGGTTGCCCATTTTCTGTCCCAGCAGGGGTTGGTAAAGCCCCTCCAACCTGGGCCAAGGGAAGATTTGCTAGAGGAGTAGCCAGCAGTAGAGGAGGAGTGGGCATGGGGGTGGAGAGACAGGGACACACTAGAGCCATGCCATCCCGCCATTGATCAGGGGCCGGGGGCCAGTCTGGAAAGGGACCTAGGCTGGGTCATCCAGAGGGAAAGTGAGGACACACTTCAGGAGGATCGGGCAGAGACGAAGTGTACAGTGTGCTTGGCCAGCTCAGAGTTGCTCCTCGGCAAACAGAGTTTGGGAGAGTAGGAGCTGGACCCATTGTTGAAGGGCTGGGTGCTGCCACAATCCAAGAAGAGAAGCAGCTGGTGACTTTCCTGGGGAGGTTAAAAGAGACTCCACTTTGTAGGGAGAGAACAGAAAGACCCAGGGTATCTTAGCTTCTGGGCCAAAAGTGTGGGTACCCTTTGGGTATGTTGTAAGACATACTGACAAAAACGGGGGGGGGAATGTCTTATTCAGTGCTCCTTTGTTGGGTGCAGTACAAATGGGATTAATGTTGAATGCCCTCTAGGGCTCTGGGAATGATCAGACCTTCAAGCTCGCTGTGGGAAGCGAGCAGAGAAGCAAGGCAGAACTCTGATACTGATACAGGTAGGAGGAGCCAGGGGAGGGCGCTGAGGAAACGTCAATCACCTGCTATCAGAAAGCGAGCTGCCAATATCCTGTCAGGTTTGGCTTCTATTGATACCAAGGTTGCTTAAGATGGGGACAGCCATCATTATGAACAGCTGTGAGGAAGTCAAAAGAGGTAGGGAATGTCAGGATTATTTTGAAATTCCCAGGAGACAGAGGCAGCCTTGATTTATGATGTTTTTGTATAATTAAAAAATGCAAGAGGAAGCAAAAGGGCATTTATATACCGGATATTTATGAGTGCTTCACCAAGAGACTAAAATATTATTGGAAATACTATGTAAGAATGGTATATTAGTTAAATAAAAGTAGATAGTATGAATAATTAGGCTATTAATAGCTAACAAGTTGATTATCCCAGTTTAGAGAGTGCTTTGCTGTACATTATTAGATGTGGTGCACCTGTGAGTAGTAAGGGGTACACTTTTATCTCCATATGGCACGTGAAGAGGTTTGGGCTATAACTGTAATTAAATGTCATGACTTATCAGGAGAAGACTATGATTCCAGTCTAATGTCGTGATGCCTTACTTTATCACAAGGCTCTGCTGATCCTACTATTAAAAAATGTTTTTGGCTCTTTTTTAAATGACTTTCTTTACTTCCTCTTATTCTGAATGATGTGGAATAGAAAAAAAAAAATGTTAGTAAGAAATTTTTAAAGATTCCTTTAAAAAAGCTCTTAGGGAAAGCTAAGATGGTTTCATCCTCCCGTGTCTGAGTTTGGATCCCAAGTCATATCATTTTAAAGTAACACCTCACTAGCCTTTTCTTATCTGACAGTCTCAATTAGAGTTGACCCTTGAACAACAGGCGTTTGAAATTCCAGGGTCCATTTATACAGGGAGTTTTTCCCAGTAGTAAATAGTACAGTATTATAGCATCCGAAGTTGGTTAAATCCCCAGATGAGGAACCTCGTATGTGTGGAGGGCCACCTAGAAGTGATAAGGGTTTTCCAGTGCACGGAGGGTCGGCACATTGTTCAAGGGCCAACTGTACTTGAAGACAATGCAAGGGTGAGTTACCCATCCCTGGAAGTGCTAAAAACAGAGTGGGGCTGCTCACTTGTTTTGGATGTAAAGGAGTTTCTTGCTTTGGGAAGTGGTTAAGCTAGATAACCTTTAAGGTCTGACCGCCAGGATTCCATGAGGAGTTGGAAGCAAATGAAAAACAAAACCAACAGGAACAACAAAACCCAGTTCCTCTGAAGCCAAAGTAGCTGCTGCAAAGTCTGGCTGCTTAATGCAACTTCCTCACTCCTTAGAGACACACTCATCTAGTCTTGCAGGGTCTTGCTGCTCTTTCTGGAAAAACATCGGAAGTTTATTTTCCTGATTTTCTAGGTCAGTGGTTCTCAAAATGCGGTTCCCAGGCCAACAGCGTCGGTATCACCAGGGAAACTTGTTGAAAATGCAAATGAGAATCTCGGAGACTCTGGGGGTGGGGACCAGAGGCCTGGTTGTAACAAGCCCTCAAGGTGATCCTGATACAGCTTAAGTTTGAGAACCACTCTGCTAGGTAATAGGAGAACAGACGCTGCACATTAAATCTAGTGGAAGAGTAATGCGTATTAGAAGAAGACAGATGTGAGACACAGAAATCAAATGAGCCATTCTGTTTGGGGATCCTTTAGTGTAGGGATTGGTAATACAACCCATATATATATGAAAAGAAAATCCACCTTCATAAAATAACCTTTAAAATTTTTATTTTGGTGACTAGTGGATAAGTTAAATGAGTCAAGAATTTATTTTACTCATCATGCTGGAAATAAGAAAATAATTTATAAAAAGATAGGATGGCTATTATTAAAACAAACGGAAAATAGCAAATGTTGGCAAGGATGTGGAGAAACTGTAATGCTAGTGCGTTGCTGGTGGGAATGCAATATATGGTGGGAATGTCGCCATGAAAAACAATTTGGCGACATAGAGTAAACATAGAACTACCATATGATCCAGTAGTTCCACTTCTAATCATATACCCAAAAGAATTGAATTTAGGAACTCAAAGAGATACTTGTATGCCATGTTCCTAGTAGCATTATTCATAATAGCCAAAAGCTGGAAAAAACTAAATGTTCATCTGCAAATGAATGGATGAACAAAATGTGGTATGTACATACAATGGAATATTATTCAGCCTTAAAAAGGATAACATTCTGAAAAACACTACAACCTGGGTGAACCTTGAAAACATTATGCTACGTGAAAAAAGCCAGACACAGAAGGACAAATATTGTATGATTCCCCTTCTATGAGGTACCTAGAGTAGGCAAATTCATAAAGACAGAAAGTATAAGTTACAAGGGGTTGAGAGAGAGGGGGCTGAGTTATTGCTTAATGGATACAGAGTTTCTGTTTGAGATGATAAACAAGTTCTGGAAACGAATAGAGCGATGGTTGTACAACATCATGAATATACTTAATGCCACTGAATTTTACACTTAAAAATGGTTAAAATGGTAAATTTTACGTTATGTATATTTTACCACAATAAAAAAATATGATGAAAAACATTGGAAGGAAAGTATTTTAAGACTTTAAGTCAACAACTGTTTGTGCTCATTCTATATGTAACACAGGATTTTATTAGACCGAGAGGAAAGAATAGATTATCTCCATTTATTTAAAAAGTCATTCATAATCTCCATTCTGGGTAGTAAACATTGCATACTGCAGAATTGCCAAGGACTGAATAACTATGATTTTAAATTTTATAAGTACCTATTTAAAGGGACATGCTTCAAATTCTTTGAAATAGATTCGTCCTTTCCACCCAAAGTGATCCAGCAGGGTTGGGCTAGGCACTCTCTTTTGCTTGGTCAAGTTTAGGTCAAGTTTTGGGTCAGAATGTCCATTGTGGAATGACGGAAGTCTGGGCAGAGATATTTTATATGTAGTTTGCTGGGGCTAGGAGGCAGAACTCCCTCTTACTTGACCATCAGATATTCCACCCCTGTCCCACCTGAGACAGTGAACATGAAGATTCTGGGTGTGGTTTAATCTAAAAGGATGTGGTTTGTGGGCATGAATGTTCTCATAGTGTTCTATTCAAATATTCCATGCCAGCCTGTCACATTGGCATGGGAAGGGTGTGAGGTAGGGGTACCAGTATTAGGCCTGACCTCATTTAACAAATATTGATTGGGTTGTCTCTCTTTTTCTGCTCTATGTTAGGCATTGGAGAGTTATAGGTTAAAAACAAAAGGTATGTAATAAGGAGTTCAAAATCATACTTGTTGCACTATTCTATTTCTCCTGTAAGACTCTTCTTTATGAAAACTCTCTTGTCAACTGTGACATGTAGCATACATTATCTAATGCTATTGTTTCTAAAACTAATATTTGTAATTACCTAAATAAGAAGATTAAGGAGAGGCCATGAGTGTGAAGTGTATTTTCAAGTTTCATATCTTTTATTTATTTATTTATTGGCCACGCTTCACACATGGTATGTGGGCTCTTAGTTCCCTGACCAGTGATCGAACCCACACCCCCTGCATTGGAAGCTCGGAGTGTTAACCACTGGACCGCCAGGGAATTCCCTCAAGTTTCGTATCTTTATCAGTCCAGAAAGTATAATTTCCTTTTTAAAATTATGGTCATCATGCTTATAGAGGAAAAGAGCAGATATTTCAGGAAAAATTGGGATTTTTGTGTTTCAGTTTGACAACTGGCTAGCTATTCAATCTGAGTGAGTCAAAAGACTTGAACCTAAATTTGCTGTTATTTCAAAGTGAGGATCTTAATATGACTACCTCACAAGGTTGTTATCATCTTAAATAAGATAAATTACGAAGAGAGCCTTTGAAATCACTAATGTACTTTAAAGAGGCATTAGCTTTACTATGCTTATTTTAAAATGATCTTATTTATTACTGAATTAATTTTGCTCCTTCTCTAGGAGATTGAATTTTGTTATACACTTGAATATCTTTGAACACTTTTCAGGTACACGTGAATCAAAAACGTTTTTTCATATTCTTATAATTTATTGTGTTTAAGAATCACCTGGGTCCTTGAATTCCAGGGCCCATGCCCAGACGTTCTTCTTTGGTGAGTCTAGGGTAGTAGTTCTCAATCTTGAATGCACATCAAGATCATGTAAGGAGTTTAAAAAATTCCCCACACCCAGGCTGTACCTCAGACCTATTATGTCAGAATTCTGGGGCTGAGGCCCAGGCATCAGTACCCCAGGTGATTCTGGTGTGGGTGGTCTAAGAACCATCATTTAAGAAACATAGCTTTAAAGAATAAGTTGCTAAATTGACCTTCAAATAATTACAATTTGTATTTTCCTGCTGTGTAAAAGAACATACTTGTTATAACATAGATTTAATAGCAATATTTAAAAGTACTTTTAAAAGAAAAGCTGAAGTAAGACAAATATTCTAATTCTGTATGGCAAAACTTTATATAACTCTAAGATTATATTCTTAGACAATGGTGATATTACAAAAGCAATATGTATTGAGAAATGAATAATAAAAAGATATGCATTTTAAAACCTTTTGGTTATAGGTTGGTAGGGTTCCCATATATTTTTGCAAATCTGATGTCTGCATGTTTTGTTCCCTGTGCTTAATGTGTTTAATTAAATATTGATCCCCACTTTACTAAAATCATAGCTGTCGACTGTGATGCTGGTACAATCTTGCTGTGCTTTACTTTCTGAGATAAACTCTTAATTTCCTGCTTCTCAGTTCTTACTGGCCCTTTTTCCTATTTTTTAAGACCTGTCTACTTCGTAGATGTTAACAGTGATGAAAATGAAAGGGATGTAAATGAGATGACATTAAAGCTCTTTGCAAAATGTAAGAACAAAACCACATCACTCATTATTATTGTTGACGCAAACAGCTCGGAGTGTTCGAGGACTCAGTCACATTAAAGTACAGAGGAGGAGAAGCTGCTAATATCTGGCTTGATTAACAGGGCTTGTTTTGAGATCTTGCTCTGTAATCTAATCCCTTTAACCAGTGGCCCACTCCCCTCTTTTATTTTCCCCTGATAACTGTTCTGACTACATCCATTCCATACTGAGCAAATTTCTATTGATAATTCATTGAAAACTCGTGTCATGAATTTTAGTTCTTTCCCCCGTAAATGTATGAGGTCAAAGGGAGAGTGCACAGAGCACGATATTTCACTCCAAACTCCTACATTTCCCACATGATTTTGTTCAACAACCCCTGCATGCCCATCCCACCCCACATTGCTTGCTACGTCTTTTTCACTTTCCTCGGACACAACTTTCTCTACTTTATTATGCATAATATCAATAGTTCATTAAATTGAGTTTCTTCTTCTACACTTGCAGGCTGAAACCTATAACCCACTCCAAAATCCAGGGCTCTCCAGTTAGAGGGCTACCCTATTTGGACTGAAGATGTGGTGCTTATAAATAACAAAATTTTCAGGACTCAGGAGTAAGAGAATGGCTGCTTTGTATCAAAGAACGTTTTCTATGAATGCCTATTAGATTAAGCTTTATTTGAAGAAGATGTGTTTTCCATCCAGCTGGTAGACATGTTCCAATGAAAAAAGGACTTCTTATACCATAAGAATTAATCCAGACTCGAGACAGAAAGCCTGATGTTCAGAGCTTTTAAAAAACCATAATTTACTCTTTTGTTTTAAATTACATGGTATAATTCAGGATCTACAGTGTAATTCTTCATTTTAACAGAAACATAATAAAACTGAGTAAAAATTCGATTTTTGCCAGTCATATTTATGCATTTTCTTGTCTTAGTCAACTATCAATTAGTTAGAATTTGTCTGTGTTAGGGATTATTCCATCCATTTTCCTCTTTCTCTTTTATTTTTGAGTTTAGACAAAGAATTCTGAATTCGCCAGGGAAATGAAAGGAGACGAAATAATGAGTAAGTTATGATATGGTGTAAGGGTTGCATAAAGATTCTAGAGCAGGATGCGTCAAAACTCTTGACACGTGCCAGTGTTTACCATTACTAACAATCTAAGTCTTTATGAACTCCCTAATTCCATTTCTTGGTGTACATGTGTAAAGGACACGTTTCACCCCAAGGAAACATTGATTTTGATATCACCGGGATCTAGGAGAGGTGTACAATTCCATCACAGCGTACTGTGTTTGGATTTAGGAGGATTAAATCTGTGAAAGAAAAATGGTGCCTCCCGAAGTTGTGCTTTTGAAGCGGGGCATGTGGGAGTGGGGGTGTGTATCACTCATAATCATGAAGGGTAAGGACCCAGGGCATTTCAGCACGGTTATCCCTTCCTCTAGAACAAAACCCAAATCCTCCGTTAGCAGGGGCTAACCCTCTTGCAGCATATTAGAGAAAGGAACCGAAAGTTCTTTGAGCAAAATTACCAGAGACTGGCTGATTCCTGGTCAGAACCAACTGCAGGGGAGTGCACAGAAGGATATTTGGTTATTGAATCAAAAGAGCACCCACTCCTTGCCCAGTTTTCTGCACAGTGAAGCAGAAAGCAGACGCCTTAGCATACCCAATTGCCTTAGGTCTTGTTAACAGATGTCTGATGACTCCGTGTGAGTGTAATCTGGGATCCTGCAATATGACCATCGTTTGAGCTGACACGGAAACCTTTCTGGGCAAAGCCTGGGGAAGGAAGATGCTGAAAGTTAATTTTTAAGATCTATTCTCCTTCCAGCCAGCCCTGCACATTTGTCAGCACCTCACTGGCCTCTGTCATCTGGGCAGTGGATGCACAAGAAGACTGATGAGTGCAGTGATGAGGCTGTTAGACACCTCTTCAGGGTGATTTCTAGGGCTTTGCTGCACTTTAATAAGTACGAAGTGGAGCAAAGGATATCAAGCAGGGTGGGCTTCCCCCTCCCACTCGTTGAAAGGGAAGGAAAAAAGGTGAGGTTTTATATAATTTTTGCCTGGAGAAAATGTGTGGGGAGAGCTAGGATGCCAGGGCCCTGGTGACTATTTTCAGAATGAGATTTTTTGTTTAAATGTTGTCCTCTTTCCACCTCTTAAAAATTTTTTTTTAGAAGTTTGGTAAAAATTTCCTGACAGTATAATTATGTTGATGAGTTAATGGATGGTTTGAAACTTGGGGTTTCCACTAACCCTAATATAGCAAGTCACTTCTCTCTGGCCTCAGTTTCTCAACAGGAAATAGGAGGCTTGGTCTAGATCAGTGATCTATCATCCTGGCTGCATCTTAGAATCATCTGGCAAATGGTGAAGGCAAACACAGAAGAAAACCAACAAAAAAATTGATGACTGATTTTCAGCCCTGTACATTTTGATTTACTTGATCTCAGATGAGGTTCAGGCATTGCTCTTTTTAAAAATGTCCGCCACCCCAAGTGATGCTAATGTACGGCTAGGGTTGAAAACCAGAGACCTATAGTTAAAGTTATTTTCAACTGCAGTGTTTTGCAATTGTCTATTTGCAACCTTTCTTTCTCCCCTTAGAATAATACAATTTTGTCAGTTCTTTTGTTTATTCCTACATTTTCTTTAGAAAGTTTTCTGTATAATATTTGTAATATATGAAAATTTTTTGTAACGTGTAAGTTACAAAGCATCACAGTAATACGAAAACCCATGAACAAATTATCCAACTTAAGAACTAGAGTCCCAGGAATTCCCTGGTGGTCCAGTCAGTGGTTAGGACTCTGTGCTTTCACTGCCGAGGGTGCAGGTTCAATCCCTGGTTGGGGAACTAAGATCCCACAAGCCATGGCAGCCAAAACAAAACAAAACAAAACTAGAGTCCCACCATTAGTGGTTTTTTTTTGCGGTACGCGGGCCTCTCACTGCCGTGGCCTCTCCCGCTGTGCAGCACAGGCTCCGGACATGCAGGCTCAGCGGCCATAGCTCACGGGCCCAGCCGCTCCACGGCACGTGGGATCTTCCCGGACCGGGGCACAAACCCGTGTCCCCTGCATCTGCAGGCGGACTCTCAACCACTGTGCCACCAGGGAAGCCCCCACCATTAGTTTTGAACTTGCTTATATGTTCCTCTAAATCCTTATATCTCCTGATTCACTCAGGGGTAATTAGTGTTGTGAATTTTGTCTTCATCATTTCTATTTTAAAAATGTTTATTATTATTACTCTATGCATGTATTTATAAACAATATCTAATAATATCTGTATCGTTGACTTTTGCTGGATTTTGAGCATTATAAAAATGATATTATACTCTGTTATGCAAATTTTTTTCTCTTAAAGTTGTTTTTGAGTCATTCTTGCTGTGCATAGCTGTATTTCATTCATTTTCATTGCTGTGTAATATTCCATTTGTGTAAACATAGCACAGTTTGGTAAGTCATCCTTCTGGCCATGAATATTGGGTAACATGTTACCCTACTCCACTGAATGTCATGGACACATGGTATTGTAAGCCTGTAGAATTTTTGCCAATCTGATGTGTATAAATTGGTATTTCAGGATGGTCTTAATTGACATTTCCCTGATTACTAAACATCTTTTAACATGTTTATTCACTGTTTGAGTTTTTATTTCCTTGAAAGTTCAGTTCAAGTTTTTTGCCCATTTTTCTAACGGTTGTTTTTATTTCCTTATCAGTGGCTATTACTTCTTTACCCATTTTCTAATATTAATTCCTAGCAAGCAATATATGTGGAAATATCAATTTTGTATGTTGCAAATATCATTCTGTGGTGTCTTGATGAGCAATGATTCATTTTAACAGTCAAAATCATCAATCTTTTCTAACTATGCTTTCTGTACTTTAAGAAATTGTTCAGATCATTACCAAGAGGGTAAGGGGGGGATGAATTAGGAGATTGGGATTGACATATACACACAACTATATATAAAATAGATAACTAATAAGAATCTGCTGTATAGGACAGGGAGCTCTACTCAATACCCTGTAATGACCTATATGGGAAAAGAATGTAAAATAGAGTGGAGATATATATATATGTATAACTGATTCACTTTGCTATACAGCAGAAACTAATATAACATCGTAAATCAACTATACTCCAATAAAATTAATTTAAAAATAATAAAAATAAAGAGCAGGAAAAAAAAGAAAGAAATTGTCCTGTACCCTGATACCCTACATCCAGTCATCTTGCTAAATTCATTAATTCTAATGATTTGTCTGTAGGTATTTTGGAGTTTTTCCTATATGGATAGTCATATCATTTGCAAATTATGATAGTCTTATACCTTTTTCCCTACATTTTCCTGTATTTTCTTCTCCTTGTCTTTTAGTGCTTTTTGGACTGCTGGTACAGTGTTAAATAGGAGTGGTGACACATGGCATCCTTTTCTGGTCACCAATTTTAAAGGAAAAACTCCTAACATTTCATCAGTGAAGCATGATGTTTGCTATAGAGTTTTGAGAGATGCTTTCTATTAAATTAGGGAAATTCCTTTCCCTTTCTAGTTTTCTAAGAGTTCTTTCTTTGTTGATCTGATTTATCATTTTACCATGTTTTTAAAACACGCTGGCCATGTTTTATCAGTTTACCTTTTGGCTGTGATATAAACAAAAAGCCCATATACTTTCTTCATGTTTACTGCAGCATTCCTAAGACCTGGAACAGTGCCTGGTATTTAGTAGTTGCTCAAGAAATACTCTTTGGGGGATTGACTGATGGTTCCCTAAGCATGATTCAAGCAATATATATGGCATCAAAAATATCTAGGATCATGTCTGACTCTAGTAGAAAGTCATTTATTAGTAATATAAGCATCAGCCCAGATCTTTAAAACTTACAAAATGTTTAAGTAATATGTGGTATATTAATTCAGTGGAATTGATACAGAATTAAAATATATTTGAAGGCCATTAGGGAATAAAGGACAATAAAATATCATGTATTCAGTTTGAGTACAGTATGGACAAAAAGTCAATAGGAGTATGCCAAAGCAAAAACATCTGTTAATTAGATTATTGAGCATATAGATGATCTGTCTTCATCTCCTGGTCAAACCTTTCTTTAATGCCGCCATACTTTTATAGTCATTAAGGAAAAGAGAAGAAAGATGCTGTATGAGTTTTCTAGAGCTACTGAAATAAATTACCACAAACTTGGTGGCTTAAAAAAAAAGGAATTGGGGCTTCCCTGGTGGCGCAGTGGTTGAGAGTCCGCCTGCCGATGCAGGGGACACGGGTTCGTGCCCC
>NC_041226.1:67764095-67773148 GCF_002837175.3 Physeter macrocephalus
CGCAAAAAAAAAAAAAAAAAAAAAGGAATTTATTCTCTCACAGTTGGTTCTGGAATCCAGAAGTCCAAAATCAATGTGTCGGTAGAGCTGTGTTTCCTCTGAAGTCTCCGAAGGCGGGGAGGATCCTCCCTTGTTTCTTCCAGCTTCTGGTAGCTCCAGATGTTCATTCATTGGCTTCGGGCTGCTTCACTCCAGCCTCTGTTCCCATCTTCACATGGCATTCTCTTCTCCCCATATTTTACCTCCATGTATTTTTTCTAAAGACACTTGTCATTGGATTTAGGTCCCATTTGAATAATCCAAGATGATCTCGTCCTGAGAGACTTACCTTAATTATGTCTGCAAAGATCTTCTTTCCAGATAAGATCATATTCACTGGTTCCTGGAGGTGAGGATGTGGACATATCATTTTGAGGGTCACCATTCAACCCACTAAAGACGTGTACTTTCCTGAAGCTAAAGTACAGTATCTTGAAATATTTCAGTATTTGGAGATCATGCATAGTGTACACATAAATTGAATAGCACTATATATACATTTAAGACAACATATTTAAAAAAGAATTTTGGCAGTGCATTATTTTTATTAAAAGGACAAGAATGATTATGAATAGAAAGTGTGCCTTAATTTATAAGTCCAACATTGATATGAAGGATAAGCTTTCTATTTTCTGTTGTCTCTTTACTTGCATTCCTTACCATTTTGAAAGCAGGGCCATTTAGATTTTTGTTCATGTTGTTAACAAATATATGATTTAAGGAGATGTAAGAGGACTCTTTTATGTGAAGCTGTGAATGTTAAGCAGGATCTTCCTCAAGCATCCTCTGCTTATTTCAGTCATGTCTGTTCTCATCAATTTGATTGGAATAAGTGGCGGGGTTTTTCCCAATGTAATCCTGGGGGTATACAAATCACAGTTTGCCTGACACACTGTTATCGACATTAAAAACACTGCTATGTCTATCACAACTTCTAAGTTGCAGTTATCTTATTTTGTCATGATGTTAATTTAAATCTGCTTTCCTTCTCTCTTACAGAATTAAAAACATTTTAAAAAATTTATTGTGGTAATGTTGGTTTGTAACATTATTTAAATTTCACATGTACAACACTGTATTTCTCCCTCTGTATATACTACAGTGTGTTCGCCAGGAAAAGCTTAGTTTCTATCTGCCACCATACAGATGACCCCCTTTACCCGTTTCTCTCTTCCCTCCCCCTTCCCTGCTGGTAACCATTACTCTGTTCTCTATATCTAAATGTGTTTTTGTTTGGTTTGGTTTGTTCATTTATTTTGACTTTGAGTTTGTTTTTTTATATTCCACATATGAGTGAAATCATACAGTATTTGTCTTTCTCCATATGACTTATTTCACTTAGTATAATACCCTCAAGGTCCATCCATGTTGTCGCAAATGGCAAGATTTCATCTATTTTTTGGCTGAGTAGTATTGCATTGTATGTGTGTATGTTTTTGTATTCTTCAGAAGTGGAATAGCTGAATCACATGGTAGTTCTATTTTTAATTTTTTGAGGAATCTTCATACTGTTTTCCATAGTGGCTATATCAGTTTACATTCCTACCAACAGTGTATGAGGGTTCCCTTTTCTCCACATCTTACAGAATTTTGACTCTGTTAATCATGCTGTGCGTTTAGGGAGAACAAAATGATTCAGTTTTGTTAGGAGAGCATTAATTACAAAGTTATTTAGTGTAACTCTCTGTCCCCAAGCAGGCAAACACCTTGACCAGGCCCGTCCAAGCTCTGTCTCTCCAGAAAGAGAGGGCCAGTCTTAATCGTTATTACGCTATTCCTCAAGTATGTATCGTATCATATGTCCTTATGTTATTATATTATCATTTTACTCTGTATAGTATTTTTATTTGTTTATTTTGGTTAGTCAAAAAAAAGAAAGGAACTGAAAAGAATTTTAAAATATATTGGGAAGAGAATCTGACCTAAGTGACACTCAATAATTGGAGATTTTTTTAATATTGAATTTTTAAGGTTATTATTTAATGGGTTTTTTATGTCTATTTTACTTCTCTGGCAAACTTCGTGTCCTTTCCAGCTTTATGTATTAGTATCTGCTACTTTAGCCTATTTCACCTTGTGGGATTCCCAATTCTCTGTAATTTCATCAGTTTTCTCCTTCTTGTGGCACTTGCTGAATCTTTGTCCCTGTCTCTTTCTATAGACCCTACTCAAAGATGTAGTTTGTCTAAGAAAGAGCAAATCACAAGGGCCTTCAAGACATTCCTCCTGTAAGCATGTAGAACCGCTCTCTTGTTTTTTTAAATTTCCATCTTCAGAGAAGAACTTGAGTAGCTGTGTTCTTCACCAGATGCTTGCTATGGGAGCCTGCAGACGACAAGAAAAGGTCACTAGATGTCAAAGAATGTGGAGTTCTGGCTCCCCTTTTCACTGACCCCACGGGGCCTCATGGTCAACATCTATGAAACAAGGAGTGGCACAGATAACTATAAATTCCCCTCCAATTCTAAAATTTTATTATTATTATTTTCTTCTAACTCACTAGCTATCCCAGGTAGACTGAATTAATTTTATATGGTGAGCTAAGTCACAAGGACCTTTTACTTCTCTTTACCATGTCCAAGTCTTTCCTGTCACACCAGGAAGCTGTGCCCCTGCCCACCTCTTCCACTTCATCACGGGACAAACTCCTCCTTGCTCATCACACTCTAGCCCCCCTGACACCCGCTGTTTTCTTTTAACATAGAAGACCCTTTCTTGCTTCAGAGTCTTTGCACTTGCGCTTTCCTCTTGCTCGACACACTGTTCTCTGGCTGTTATCTTGCGTTTTTTCTTCTCTTTCTACAAGACTTGGCAAATACGCCGCCTTCTCGTAGTCATTGCCTGACCTCTCTGTAAAGATCTGCCCCTTCATCCACTTACCTCCGACTCCTAGTTGCTTCCCATCACTTTGTTAATTTTCTTTATAGCCTTTATCATGATCTGCAATGATCTTGCTTCCTTGTTTCCTTTTTATTGTCTACCTGTACTCTACATCCAAGCATATAAGTACTTTAAGGGTAGAAATCTTCTCTGGGTTATTTCTACTATATCCCAATGCCTAGAAGAGTATATGGATAGGTATCCAAAAAAAAAAAATCATTGAATGAATTAATTTTCCTGAGTAGATTAAATTACTCTTGAATAAAGCACATTTAATAAATTATCATGATCTCTCTAAGAATCTCTATCTTCAAGCCTGTGACCTGGGTCAGTGTGTATAGCAGGGTGCTTATTTTGGGTCTCAATTATTTGTCCTTATTGCTTATTTCTATCTCTCAACACGAGATAAAAGCCAATTAACATGTGGCACCTAAACTCTAGAAAATTGTAATTTTCAAGCAAGATACTAACCATGCTTGACCTTGAGTGAAAATGGAATGGTGGTATTTACTTGATGTGGAAAATATATCCTATGGACTTAAACAACTTAGATGTTACTGGTAAATATTTTTTTAATGAATATTACTGTTTGTTGCACTAGCATCTAATTAGTGATGCCAGAAGCCCTGGGAAGATAAAAGCTTCTCTCTGTGTATATATTTTTAAGGCTATATTTCAATGATAATTTCAGCCAACATTTCTCTCTGGATTTATTTACATATTTTGTTTTCAGTATTTTGAGTTCCTGGCATTTAATTTCCTTAATTCTCTGTTTTCTGAGCTTTGTAAGTCAGGCAATATGGTAACCTTGCCCTCAGAAGCATCTGGAACCCCGAATGATCAACATAATCTAGGCTTCCACCAAGTAGGTGGTGTGACTCGAGTCAAGAGCAGATGGAGTTAAAAAGGGTGGATAGGGCTTCCCTGGTGGCGCAGTAGTTGAGAGCCCGCCTGCTGATGCAGGGGACACGAGTTCGTGCCCCTGTCCGGGAGGATCCCACGTGCGGCAGAGCGGTTAGGCCCGTGAGCCATGGTCGCTGAGCCTGCGCGTCCGGAGCCTGTGCTCCGCAACAGGAGGAGCCACAACAGTGAGAGGCCCGCGTACCAAAAAAAAAAAAAAAAAAAAAAAAAGGATGGATAATATCCTAGAGACTAAGCTAAGTAAAGAAAAATAAACTTGCCTTCATGGCCTAAGATACAAGTGCATTTTATCTTTTATAGAACATAATGTGCAAATATGCTGCAAGTACCATTTGTGCTTTTTTATGGATTGATATCTAAAATTGTTTTGGGGTTATTAACTCTAGATGCTAATATGTTACTGTTATCTCCTGTAAGAGACTCTTGGTAAATAGACAAATGCTTGGGAACCATTGTGTTATCCTTCATGTCAAGGGTCACATAGCAAAGTAATTTCACCCAGAGATAAATTTGTTCTTTAGTGTTAAATTCACATGACACTGATATGTCATGTTTTCAAAATGGACTGTAATGTTTTGTTAGGGAAAATTGCATTGCTTCAAAAATGTCCAAGACTGGTAACCTGGCAAGAGCCTGACATATCAGGGATTAAATTCTCGATCTGCCTTTTACCAACATGTTTGACATTTATAGTTTATGAAATTATCTGTGATCTTCAGCAAGTTCCTTAGTTAGCCCTTATGAAGTTCCTTATCTATAAAATGGGGAGAACATTTTATAGTGGAATTATTGTGAGAATATTTTGAGAAGCATTATAAATTCCTGGAATATGGTACGTAAATGCTTATTTTTCCCCTCTTTTCTCTTTTCCCTTTCCCTAGAAACTTTGACTTTTGAAAATTAAGGATTTGTTCTTCCTAAGAAAATGGAGCTTAACTTTAAAAGAAAAAAAAAGCACACACGTACATAAATAATTATTGGTGGTAGATCTCAGGTATTTTTGCTATATTTAATGAGATCTCCTAGGTGTAGAGTTTGAGCACTAACAAATAGTAGGAGTCCTCTAAAAGGAGTGAAAGCAGTATTTCCTGAGATATTTTCTCTCAATAAAGAAGCAACAATTCCTACTATGGATGTACAATCTATAAAATAATGAACCAAATGATACATTAAGGCACAGACTTAGCATACACGTGCTGACATCTGTGCTGTTTCCATCTGTTGCACATCTTCAGACAAAACAGTTTAAGCATTGTTATAAAAAGAACAGGGAAATTGAGTGTGACCAAAAAAGTGACACTATTAAAGAGCAAGAGAAAATCCAGAACAGGTATACAAAGCAACATGTTACAGGACCAAAGGTAGTCAACACTGGACAAACATTTTATTATAGAATAACATGCAACCTGGGTTAACAGAAAGAGACATACAATAAAATGCTTGGTAGAAGTTGTCTTCCCTTACAGTTGGGAAATCTCCAAAGGAAACCTATTTTACTTTATTTGTTGAGTTTTGATGGGCTTGATAGACTGAATTGTCACTAATAAAGTTAGTCTTGTTCATGCCATTTTACAGTCTTGGGGAAGGTTAGAATAAGAACAGAGAACCTCAAGTCATGTTTCCACAAATGAGATGAAGAATATTATTGAAGGATGGATTTTAAGCATCATGATAACAATCACTAGGTGCTGTCCAAGGTGCTGGGGATACAGCAGCGAGTGAGACACCATCTCTGCCCTGTTCCATCTTGCAGTCTAGGGGGAGTTACCTGTGGCTACTACTGTGAATCCCACAGCGAAGACCCCTCTTTCCCCCCAAATGGATCCTCACTTCAGTAATATCTGACCTAGTATCAGCTGAGGTGGTGAGGGTTTCCGTGAGGCTTTAGGGGGCCTTTTAGGGAAACAATCCTAGAAGAGCTCATCATGCATGTAGGCAACCCATCCATCAATTAACCTCATGATTCCTGGGAACTGTTCCATCCAGTGACTTTACCATCCATTCCCAAGGCCACATCCTGAATCTTGTTAGTGTCTCTCTGGGCACATTATGATTTGCATGAGGGTCCTTAGTTGAGAGATGAGTGGGAGCTTAAATCCGGTCTTCGTTGTGGTTCTGCAGCTGTGGGTCCTGGCACAGGGCTATGTCTGCTCACAGACAAGAGCACCTTCTAATTTGCCCAAAGGAGTTTTCCACTTACCGAGCTGCACCCAGAGGTGTACTTCTACATAGAAAGTGATGAATTTTTCTAATTTTCTCGAAGATACTGTATGAACTGGAAGTACGCCTGCTGGCTTGCAGGAGTTCCAAACTTGACTGATAATCTGATGATAAGAAACTGTCTCAGTGGCACCTCCAGCTCTTCCATCTCCAGAGCTTGAATTTTAGAAGTTCATTTGTCCTTCATTGTTACTGGTCTCTCACCCCAACTCTCTCTACCCCACTGTGCCTAACTGTTGAATCACCAAGTCTTGTTGATTTAGTTTACGAATATTGAACCTCTGAAATATTATTCTTACCATCCTCCTTCCATCCTATGCTCTTCTTCAACCCCACATGAAGTTTCATCTGGATTATTGTAACAGATTTTCTTGACTGCAGCTTCTTTCCCCTGAAATCATTCTCCGCATCACCATAAAATCTTAAATTTAAGTTTGCTGTTCAAACTGACTTCACATCTTCTAAAGCAGTGTTTTTCCAAATGTAGTTGATACAGCCCCCTTCCCACCGAATCAGGCAGTACCCAATAAAAATGCAGATTTCTTCACCACATTCAGATCTACTGAATTACAATCTCTGGTATGAGGTATGTGGGGGGCCGTAGTGAGATTTAGGATCGGCATTTTAATAACTTCCCTAGGGGATTTTTACAAACTTAGGGTAATTATTGCCTAAAATGAGTTTATAATTTATTAAAAAGTTTGCAAGGAAAGTTTCTAGAATTTTCGGACACAGCACAGTACATAAAAGAACAAGGTTTTTTTTTGAGCAGGTAATCAAGGGGAAAGAAGGAAAATATTCTAAAACCAGTTTATATTAGAATAATGAGATGTTTGTGGTTTCTTTAAAACCATAGTCTTGTGATTAAAACTGCTCTGAGAGAGATTTGGTTCAACCTTTACTCAGGCAGAAATGTTCTTTTCCATATCCTTGATGAGTGGTCATCGAACACTTTATTTTCAGTGAGGAGCTCGGTACTTCCTAGACGATTCTTTTTTTAAATTTTGTTTATTTTAATTTTTTGGCTGCATTGGGTCTTCGTTGCTGCGCGCAGGCTTTCTCTAGTTGTGGCGAGCGGGGGCTACTCTTCGTTGCTGTGCGCAGGCTTCCCATTGTGGTGGCTTCTCTCTGTTGTGGAGCACGGGCTCTAGGCGCGCGGGCTTCAGTACCTGTGGCACTCGGGCTCTGTAGTTGTGGCTCACGGGATCTAGAGCGCAGGCTCGGTAGTAGTGGTGCACGGGCTTAGTTGCTCCGTGGCATGTGGGATCCTCCCGGACCAGGGATTGAACCCGTGTCCCCTGCTTTGGCAGGCGGACTCCTAACCACTGCACCACCAGAGAAGTCCCCCTAGACGATTCTGTTTCAGTGTTGGTCATCGACAGTTCGACCATGCATGTGCATATGTGCATGTGTTTGTGTTCATAAACGACATATGAATAGTATAATAAATATTAGTTCCAAGTTATCACACTTTTTTAAAAGATGACAAGTTTTCAAAAATTATTTTTAGGGAACTACTTTATCACTTTGTATGAAAACTGTAAATTCTATTCAAAACATTTGTTAAAATGTCCAGAAAAAAATCTAACCTTTAAGTAAAGAGCTAGTTTTGGACAAAATTAAGTAGCTACTAACATTTTGACATTTTTAAAATAAATGGTTCCTTGCTTGACTATATTTACTTTTATATTCATTTATTTGTTTATTTTCAAAAAACATGGAGGGACTGAGCTAGATTTTGGCCATGTAAAAAAGAAATGCATAAGACTTGGTTACTACTAATAAGCAGATCATAGTCTAGTTTGGGGAGAAAGATAGGGCATAATGAAATGTACTACGTTATCCTGAGATGTTCAGCAGGTAGATGGAAGGACAGAAGCTGGATCAAGAAATCTAAGCAGAGGTAGCTTGTGCTAGAGATGTCCTTGTGTATAATTATCTATTTTTGAGAATGAGTATAGTGTAGGAAAAAGAGAGGACCTAAAATATACTATTTTCAAATTCTTAATAAAAATTTTTACTGTAGAGGATAATAATATCTGGTGTGCTGCACTTTCTTAACCATGCTTGAAGCAAACCCATCCTCCAGTTTGTACACTCAGTAGACACCACTGTTTACTTAGTGATGGTTAACAGAACTGAAATCAGAGGGACTTTTGTAAACTCAATTTTGTGCTCATAAGCTTATATTTTTCAGCTGTTTTCATCTGATGACAGACTATTTCTATAAAATCCTTTCATCAGAGGATTCATTCATTCTGAGGCCAAGAGTTCTTTGGTAATTAGTTTGGCAGTGACAGTGGGATCTCAGCTCCATCACTCACTAGCTGGTTACTTAGTTTCTCTGTGCTTCAGTCTCATCGTCTGTAAAGTGGGAAGAATAATGGTACCTACCGTGCAGGAGAGTTGTGAGGCTTAGATGAGACAATACATGTAAAAAGCCCAGAAAGAGAGTGGCACATAGAAATTTCTCCCTCAGTGCTAATGGTCATTATACGGCAGGGAAATCTCTGAGGGGGTGGAAGAGCAGTGGTTGTGGAGTCAGAAAGACTGACTTGGAGCACCCTCTCTGCCACGTGCTTGCTCTGTGTTTTGATCACCTTCTGCTTCACCCTGTTGGTGAGTGAAGGACCCCTCAACCAGGGCTGTTGGGATGGCTGAACACAGGACACCTGACACTGGACAGATGAGACAGAGAGCAGTTCTCTAGTTACATATACTCACAGCCCAAGGAGGAGGGTAGTGCACTATGCAGAGTCACACGGGGTTGCACTCAGGAACAGGATGAACAGTCAGGAACTCTGGGAGACAGGCTTTGTAGTATCAACAGGGTGGGGTGTCTCCTGTCTCCCATGGAGGATGTGATTGGCTTTTTTTTTTTTTTTTTTCAGTACGCGGTCCTCTCCCTGTTGTGGCCTCTCCCGTTGCGGAGCACAGGCTCCAGACGCGCAGGCTCAGTGGCCATGGCTCACGGGCCCAGTCGCTCCGCGGCA
>NC_041226.1:67773208-67783130 GCF_002837175.3 Physeter macrocephalus
CGCGGCATGTGGGATCCTCCTGGACCGGGGCACGAACCCATGTCCCCTGCATTGGCAGGCGGACTCTCAACCACTGCGCCACCAGGGAAGCCCATGATTGGCTTTTTTGAATAATTTTGTGGGCTGGCAGGGAACTGAAACTTGCTACTCAGAGAGAAGCAAGAACTGTGCTTGGTCCCTTTGATAAGGAGGGCTGTTTGGCTAGAGGAAGTTTTCTATGGATGCAGAGAGGAGAAGGGAATTTGCAGTGAAGCCATTCAAGCCCCTCTTGATTTTACCAGATGACAAGGCAGCATGTGATATTGAACCTTAATTTTAGGTCTTACGCCATACTCTGACTCTGAGAAATTCACTTTCATCTCATTGTAACTATGTTTCTCTCTCTGTAAAAGAGATATGACTTAAAATGAATGTGTCTTATTAACTACATACTCCACAAATATGCAGTGTTATTAAATAAGCTATTACTGAATATGGTTTAGAAAGTATTGCCTGTATTCTGATTATAATGCTTTGAAAAAAATATCTTGGTAAACTCCACTCCTAAGTCAAGGTTTTTCTCACATTCTTACTGAAACTTCCTTTCTTTCTTTTAGAGTCAAGGACTATGTTTCAGGATAGAAAATTAATGAGTTTTAGTAATATTCGTGATAATGTAACTAACATAACTGTCAAACTTAGTCATATCACTTTAGTAATTGCAGCCCAAGGACCATGCACTTCTAGAAGAGGGTGAGTTTAATAACATTTACCTTGTAGATAGCAGACATCCATTAATGTTTCCAGCTGATCTTGCTTGTTTACTTCTCAGATCAATATTTGCATCTGACGAATAATGTCACAGTTATGAAGAACTATGTAATTAAGGGCATTTCTCCTCTCTACTTATCTATCTCCCTCAAGCTAGGATGAATTTATAACTTGATTTTTTTTCTTTTTTGATACATTGTATTAGTGGGAATGAATAGTCAGACAAAAGTGAAATAATAAATACGTATATTTAAAAAATTTTTGCTGTGTGTGTTTGTGTGAGTTTGCATATGTAATAGCATATCCTTGATGAATACAGACTAGGTATGACAGGCTAACAGTCCACCCCTACACTGTGATGTAAATTAGTACCAACTGATTTGTGGCTAAGGGGCCCACATAGACGCAAGTCTGAGAGGTGATGGATGGAGTGAGGATGGGAGAGAGGGACTCAAGAGAGCCCAACTGCAAAGGAGACTACAGGAATCCATCCTGGAAGAGGAATTTTCTGGAACAGTGAGCCATACTTGGCAACTGAGTTTGAAGCTCAGAGGGGAGCTGTGTTTCTGGGTCAGGTGTGAGGTTATTGACTGATCCTGCTCTTCGTCAGGCCCTTGATAGTGTGTGAACAGCTTGAGGGGTGAACACCTATTGGTGGAAAACCTAAAAGGGCCAAATCCTGGGAGCCGAACAGCTCCGCAGTGCAACCTCTCAAAGAGGGGAGAACACAGAGGAAGAGGAGCATTTCCCAGCTGGCCAAGAGAGGTGAACACAAAGTAGTGGACAGCGTCTGGTTGGCCTCGGGGTGAATGTTAGTAGACAGATAGTGTCTGAGGGAGACCAAAGGTCAAGATGAAGTCCTGGCTTCAGGGTGAATGTTAATGGACAGATAGTATCTGTGGGAGGTTAGGGGTCAGGATGAAGCCCAGGAGCCTTATCAGGCAGGTCAGTGCAGTCTGAGAGGGCATCAGCAATCTGGGGAAAGATCCCCACGCCCCAGGGCAACCCAGGAAGAAACACTGGGGGAAGGAAGACAGTCAAGGGCAGATGGTGGCATTGAGACAGCTCCTGAGGGAGCTTGGACCACATGGGGGACACCTCTTGAGAACTGCTAAAGCTACCAGAGGCAGAAGTGAACCATGAAAAGTGGAGGCTGTTTGAGACCCTGAAGTCATATTTGTGGAAAGAGTTCTCTGCCTGAGCCATCATTGGGTTTATTAATATAACCTTGCATGGTGTTACAGTGAGGTGTGCTGAGTCTTTCAGCCTGTGACTACAAGTAAAGCTACATTTATTTTAATATTCAAATGATAACTCTGAGCTCCTACGTTACTTTCAGTTAAGTCTAACGTTGCTTCTCCTCAGGAACTCCTCCGATGTTATATCCAAGACTGTCAAGGGTGGTAACTGAAAACCAAAGGCCAAAGTCTTCATTAGTCTTGTCTTCTCCTGAGTTCAGGAAGTTGGGAGTGTTGTTTCCTTTGCCAATGAGAGTTTTGGCTGTTGCTAAGCAACCCTGTCCATTGCTGTGGCTATGGCTGTGGCGATGGTTGGGAATGGGCCTTCCCTACCCTGGTGTTAAGCCTTGCCAGAGGTTCTCATCTTTCTGACGGTGAATTTGATCTCAGGGACTTCTCCAACTTGGCTTTAGTCAGGGCTAACTCGACAGAGCATCAGGGAGAAGGCTCGATACCTTCCATCCCAGAAGACCCCTAAGATGCAAATATGTGCAACCCCTTTCCAGCAGCCTCTATTCTTCATATACCAAAGGCTGTGGGTGAGCACTTCCATGAACTTAGTACTCAAGCTCAGATTCTCGTTAAGTTTAAGTCCTGTTGTAGACCCCAGAGATAAAGCATTGGGAACTTGCTCTGGATTCATATAATTAAAAAGGTCTCTTAAAGTGATTCTTTCAAAATTAAAATGTTGTCCCTAAGGAGAAGCTCTAGCTCCAAAAAAGAATGTGTCGATATTTGTCAAAAGACATTTCACTACCCTTAAAAAAACAGTCTTCTTCTGGTCCAGCAACTATTTCATGTCTGTAAGACCTCAATGAATATTCCTCTTTGCTGCCTTGTTCACACTGCAGCACAGCGTTAGTTGTACGAATATGTTAAAATCATAGTGGACATTAGTAGTAATTCCAGCTTTTAACCAGCCAGATAGCATTGTGAGAAAGTGGATAAAGCACTCAATTGGCTTGGAAGTCAGAAGACGCTGGGTGGACTGAATCTTACTGCTTATAAGCTGTGTGACTACAGAGAAGTTACTTAATCTCTATGGATATTTATGGAATGAGAGGGTTTGGACAATGGTCCTCAAAATTTATTCTTTGAAATTCTTTGTCCATCTCTTAATTTGTAAATGTATAGTAAAACTATTGTTGGTCACAGGATTATTATCTTATATAGTGAGGTATAATTAATACTAATGACAACTATAATAATAACAATAATTATTTTTTCAATGTTACTGTAATTTACATGAATTATCATTTAATTAAGGTGTTTATGAGGTGTGTGTTGGTATATCCATTTTGTGGAAGTTAAGTAACTTGTCTTTAACAGGAGACTAAGTAAATTATGTCATTTATCTAGCTCTTTTCATGTACATATAGTGCATGCAGAAAAATACACACAAAAAAGTTCTAGCATGATTTGGCTGTAAAGAAACTGAAATCTAAACAAAAATGAATTAGGTAATATGTAGAGAAGAACGGGAATAAATTGTGTAGAAAAAGAAAAAAAGATCCATTGAAAAATCCCTGGCAAGTTGCTTTCTAGTGACACAGATTGACCAAATGCCTTCAGGGACAAAGCAACAAAATTGATTTGTATGAATAAATACTGATTTGATAGGAAGTCAGACACAGTACTTATGTGAGTAAGTATATCTACTGTATTTTAAGCAAAGCAGCGCCAAAAACAAGCTGGGAAGAAAACTGCCACTGCAGGTAGTTCCTGATGTAACTTGGGACCTCTCCAGTCCAGTGAGATACTCTCGCCTCTGGAATAACATAGAAAATGACACCCTCTCCCCAAGAAGTTCTCCTTCCAAATGTCTCCATTTCTCCCAGCTACAGTGTTGGACATCTCACAGGCATTTTTGACCCCCTTCTCTCCTTTGATTCCTGTTTGTCACTTTCCTTTTTATTCTTGTGTAGATGCTGGGCATCAAAGTTGAACCAGATGGACACAGACCTTGTCTCCTGAAGCTTGCTGTTTATTGGGGGTTACTTTTGGCTGAGGCTGTGAATGCTGTGAGAACAATCTTAGCCAGAGTGGGGTCTTGCTATTGTCAAATTCTAGTGGAATCAGGAGAGGTGATGTCAAATTCCAGTGGAATCAGGAGAGGTGATGAGGTCTGCCTTTAGAATTGAGGGGAGGCTGGTAGTGAAAACAATCCTAGAGGAATTCATCATCCATGTAAGCAGTCCATCCACAACCAATATTTCCTACCGGCTCTTAGATCTATCCTTCCCTTTTCATTCATCTGCTTCCATGGAGTCCAAGCTTTCGTTATGTTTTCTTTGGTTATTATGAGAGACTCTTCTAAATGGCCTTCAAATCATTTCTTTTTTTAGTGCTTTCTGCCAAATGCTGCTGTATTTATTTTCCTGTTGTGTAAAAGTCATTGTTTTGCTTTTCAGCCAAAGACTATTGAGTATTGTGTCCCTATTGTTTTTCCAAGTCAAGGCCAAGTTCCTCAATTCATAATTCAAAGATCTCTATCAGTTGTTTACTCTTTCCCTATTCACAGATCTTAGCCCCAGTTCCATCACTTCACAGTACTATCCATCCACCTAATCTGCTCCCATCTGACTCATTATTTCTCTCCCCACAACTATTTATTTCAGTGAGATTCACCAAAGCCACATTTGCTTTCTCTCTCTCTTTGTGGGCATGTGTTTATTTATAGATTTGTCTCTTTTTTTTTTTACTGAACCATTTGAGACTAAATTGCAGACATGATACATCACCTTTAAATACTTCAGCTGCATCTCTTAAAAATAAGGATGTTCTCTTACATAACCATTATCACATCTGAGAATTAGCACTGATCTATATTATTATCTAAAATACAGTATATATTCACATTTCTCCAGTTTTGGGGGGAAAAAGTCCGTTTGTCCCCCTCTCCAGAATCTAATCAAAAAATTGCATTGTGTTAGGTTGTTATGTCTCTTTAGTATCCTTTAATATAGGACACTCCTGGATGATGTTTTGTGACATTGGTATTTTTGAAGAGTACACATGAAGTGTTTTGTAGAATGTCCCTCTCTTTTGATTTGTCCGATTGTTTCCTTATGATTATGTTCCAGTTAAACATTTTAGCAAAACTACTATATATGTGATAGTGACTTGTTACTTTTTTCACTTCTTCTTTCCTCATGTTGCTCTCTTGGCTTGAAAGTTCTGCTACTTCCATTTTGTTATTGCAAACCCTCTTACTCTCTTCAGTTAAATTCAGAAAATTGTTATGTGATCCTCGTACTGTGCTAGGTGATCTGGGTGTATGAAGGAAGCAGAAGAGTATCCTTCCAGGAAAGCCTTATGATCCACACCCTCCCAGGAATCTTTGATTAATCCTGTTTACAATGATCTTATCTTCCTGAATTTCTATAGCACTGTGGTCTATAAACTGTAATCTTACTTTGATTACTAATGTTCAGCCTTGTAATACGGTATAACGTGTTAGTGTATATGAATGTACTGAACAAGTCTTCTTGTCCAATAAGATTCTAAGTTCCCTTAAGGCAGATGTATGCCTTTTGCCATTTTTTCCTTGTCAGTTACAGAACTCAGCACTGTGATAGACCAAAGGCAAGTGCTTAAGAATCATTTGTGAGTTGATTCTGTTTTTCTAATGCCTTCTTCATTTGAAAGCCTTTTGCCTCTTTTTCAAATGAAGGTAATTCTTAGCAGTATTCTGCATTGAAAAGAAGCTGTGGCATAGATAATGCATTAATATATAGCTTTGGAATGCATGACATGACTCTTGAAAAATCATCCTTTTATATCATCCTTATTATGTTTGCCTAAGACCATGATCAGTTTGTGTTCCTCGAGTATACCTTTGAACGCTGTGGAAAGATAATCAGGAGTGTGTTGAGTGATTCCGATTTTTAAATTAACCATGGGTGATCATCAAAGCAAATAATCCACACCTGCAAAATTAATCATTTAAACCCTTTGTCTACATGTAAGATTAGATGGTTGAATCGTTACGCTATTCTGTATAGGAATCACTCTTCTCATGGAGCTATTTATTATCTGTCTGGGAATGTTGGTGAACACATTTTCTTTTGGAAATCAAAAAGACAGCTCAGAATGCAGAGAATTATAATATTGCCACAATCCACATTGAACAGAATCCAGTGGGGAGGCTGGTATTTTTATAAAGGGTTCTTAAATTTTGCATTGTACTTTATTATTCTACATTGGGGGAAAAACATGTTTATAGTCATGGGCCAACTAGATCACTCCAGTTACCGCAAGGCCCCAATATGGTCTGCTCCATGCAGAATTAATCAATTACTAAAAGTGAAACGTTCATGCTTTACTGTTTGTTTGCTTGTTTATTCATTTATTTATTTATTTTGGATCCATCAATGCACAGAAGCTTTGCATGATGCTCTGAACAGGGGGTTCCATAAAACCTGTATTTTCTCCCACTTTGTGCATTAGGGGCCATTTGCAGGTGACTGTGCCAGGTTTCTCTATTGCTGGCCATCTGGTACAGCCTTGGCTTCTGAGTTTTAGAGCCACAGAGCCCCCAGCAGTGAATTTAACACCCATTCTGGTATAAAACAACCATTTGGCCAACTTTGATGGTCTTTAAACTGTCAACTACCCTCTGGTCTGCCTTGACTGCCACAAATTCATCTGTAGTTTGTTTGCTGGAAAATAAACTTCAAGGTATTTAATCATATACTTTTGGTTACATCCAAACAGTAAGTGTTGCAGTTGCATTTATGGAGCTTAATCATGGAGCGGGCTTCCCTGGTGGCGCAGTGGTTGAGAGTCCGCCTGCTGATGCAGGGGATACGGGTTCGTGCCCCGGTCCGGGAAGATCCCACATGCCACGGAGCGGCTGGGCCCGTGAGCCATGGCCGCTGAACCTGCATTTGTGCATTAGGGGCCATTTGCAGGTGACTGTGCCAGGTTTCTCTATTGCTGGCCATCTGGTACAGCCTTGGCTTCTGAGTTTTAGAGCCACAGAGCCCCCAGCAGTGAATTTAACACCCATTCTGGTATAAAACAACTATTTGGCCAACTTTGATGGTCTTTAAACTGTCAACGACCCTCTGGTCTGCCTTGACTGCCACAAATTCATCTGTAGTTTGTTTGCTGGAAAATAAACTTCAAGGTATTTATCTATGTGGATATTCAGAATGAGTCAAAATAGCCATGTTATTTGAGTAATAAGTTAGACATGGTTTTAAGAGCAGTGAGTCCATGGATTGTAATTAGAAGAGTTTAATATTCACAAGGATGGTGTGGCATATAGTTTCTGAAGGATTGCCATCACATGTATGCCTAATAAATATATTCTTCGTGAATAGGCTAAGGCAATATTAATTTACTAAATGAGATGGTGGTTGTCAGGAACAATTAACTACAATGATTTCAAAGGCCTCTGCAAAGAAAGCACATTGTATAAACAAACCTTTGAATTAGAATGGGCCCATAGGCCTAGAGATGATGAAAAATATGATCATATCTAAAATTTCTGACAATAGAAAAAGAAATGTCTTTCATCTTGTACCCTTTATTTTATTGTATTGTATTTTAATTAATTAATTTTTAAATTTTATTTTTGGCTGCGTTGGGTCTTTGTTGCTGCACGTGGGCTTTCTCTAGTTGTGGCGAGCGGGGGCTACTCTTCGTTGCGGTGCGCGGGCTTCTCACTGCGGTGGCTTCTCTTGTTGCGGAGCACGGGCTGTAGGCGCACGGGCCTCAGTAGTTGTGGCACACAGGCTTCAGTAGTTGTGGCTCACGGGCTCTAGAGTACAGGCTCAGCAGCCGTGGCGCACGGGCTTAGCTGCTCTGCGGCATGTGGGATCTTTGTGAACCAGGGCTCGAACCCGTGTTCCCTGCATTGGCAGGCAGACTCCCGACCACTGTGCCACGAGGGAAGCCCCTCATCTTATACCTTTTAAAAGTTTCTAAAACTTCTTACCATTGGCTACAGTCCTTTTTTCCCTCAGTTTTATTGAGATATAGATGACGTACATCACCGTGTAAGTTTCAAGTGTATAGCATAAGGTTTGACTTTCATATATATATAAAAATTATTACCCCAGTAAATTTGGTTAACATCATCTCTAAAGATACAATACAACTAAATAGAAGAAAGAAGGAAAAGAAATTTCTCTTTGTGATGAGAACTCTCAGGATTTACTGTTAACAACTTTCATATACAGCAGTGGTAGCTATAATTATCATGTTGTACATTGCATCTCTAGTACTTATAATTGGAAGTTTGTACCTCTTGACCACCTTCCTCCAGTCCCCCTCCCTGCACTCCCCACCTCTGATAACTACAAATCTGATTTCTTTTTATAATTGGCTACATCCTTAACCTAATATAGCTGAGAAAGATTTGCGGAAATCTTATGTACTTGTTGAATATTCAATAAGCTTGGAGGTTAGAAATAAACATGTATACTAAATTGATATAAATAATGGTTAATTATTTTAAAAACCTGCCCCAGGGGATATATATAGGATTTTCCCCCCTGTATGGAACACATTGATATGGATACCTAACATTAAAAATACATATATTCAGACATTTATTTAGTAGATAATTAGTGAATTTTAGTCCCCTAAACTCACCTTTTCTCTACAAAAAGCCACTATGTATGAGGATATGAGTATATAATATTTAAGCTCTAAAGTAGCACAAAGACTATTAGCAATGGAAGTGATCTTAAAAACCATCTACCTGAAACCCTTTATTTTATAGGTGAGGAAACTCAGGACTAGATAGCTGAAGGGACTTGCCCAAGATTTTAACAGTGCCAGAGTTGAGATTTGAACTCTGGTTTCCTGTCTCTTAGGCCATTATTCTTTCCACATTCCAGGAGATAACAGAACATTTAAAATAATTTTATGCTTACCGAGGACCAACTCAGCAAGGAGACAGGTAAAGATCACCAAAGCCAAACTGTCACTTTCGAACTTGGCTTATAATATCATATCTTTTCTCGCTTCCTACCCTTTGTTGTAGTATGGATAACAGTATTTCTTCAGCGCTGAAGCAATGTATTTTTCTTTGTCATTTTAAATTCAGTGAAATGTAAGAATGTATTTAGTATTGATACAAACTTTATTTAAAGAATGATCTAAAGTTATCTTTAGTATTAGTAACTAAATACTTTACTAAAGTAACTTTAGTATTAGTATTTGTATTTAGTATTAGTATTTAGTATTAGTCAAAATACTGCATAGGATATTTAATTCAGTCCAATAAGGATGAATTGAATGATCTTCCACCATGAGAAGCTCACAATCTACTTACAAGGGCTCATAGGTGTTAAAAATATTTGTAGATTGTGAAAGGTACCATGCAGTATGTTTAGATCATTCTTCCTTTTCTCTCATCGACCACACTCAATCCGTCACCAAACTCTGTTGGTTTTCACCTCTTAAGTATTTGGCAATATATACCCGCCTCCTTACGCTTTTCCCCAAACTGCTATAATTCAGGCTGTATCACCTCTGGGCTGACTTTTGCAACAGCTTTTTAACTGACCACCAGTCTCTGTCCTCTTCTTTTAATCCCATGCAATCCAGCTTTCTTAACATCACCGAGTTATTTTTTATAATTTCCAATCACTGCGTGGCTTAAAAATCTGTCATTTGCTCCCACCATCGAGAGACTAAAGTTCTGGCACCATTGCATCCACTCACAACGTTCTTTGCTCCTTTAACTCCCTGTTCTACCTCTTCCCCCAACCTGATCCTCAATATGTAACACCCCAGCCCCACCCTGCATCTCTGTTCCTGTGACCTTTGGACTTTCTTTCCAATTCCCCCTCCTCCTCACTCCCACCAAGGAAGCCAGCAAATGCCTTCATCTTTTTTTTTTTTTTTTTTTTTTTTTTTGTGGTACGCGGGCCTCCCTCTGCTGCGGCCTCTCCCGTTGCGGAGCACAGGCTCCGGAC
>NC_041226.1:67783426-67812964 GCF_002837175.3 Physeter macrocephalus
AACCCGGTTCCCCTGCATCGGCAGGCGGACGCGCAACCACTGCGCCACCAGGGAAGCCCATGCCTTCATCTTTAAGATGCACATCTTCCTCTTTGTTCACTTGATATAATTGCATTCTTATTTTTAAGAATGCAATTACATTTTTCTCTCAGTATATATAAATTCAGGAACTTATTTTTTTTTTCCTATGTATCCTCATCATCTTGTATTTTGAGGAGCTCAAATGCAGTGGATCTTCATTATTTGTGGATTCTGTATTTGAGAATTCACCTACTCACAGGAATTTATTTGAAACTGCAAAACAGATACTCACGGTGCTTTCACGGTCATTCACAGATATGCACAAAGTGGCAAAAATTTGAGTGGCCTGAAGTGCATATCCCCAGCTGGATATGAATAAAGGCTGTATTCTTGGTTCAGCTCTCATACTGTAAACGCATGTCCTTTTAACAGTCTATTTAGTGCCACCCTTTTCACATTTTTGTGCGTTTTCTTGGCGATTTTGCTGTTTAAAATGGCCCCCAAAACATAATGCTGAAGTGCCACCTAATGTTTCTAGCACAAGAAGGCTATGATGTGCCTTATGGAAAAATATGTGTGTTAAAATAAGCTTTGTTCAGGCAGGATCTATAGTGCTGTTAGCTGTGAATTCATATGTTAACAAATCAAGAATATATATTAAAATGAGGTGGCTTTAAACAGAAACACACATAAAACAAAGTTATGTGTAGTTTAGTTGAAAATGTTGTGCCTGGAGCTCATAGGAACTTAACCCTATATTTTTCCTAGGAGCAATGATTCAATATTTGCTATTTCAGTGTTTGTAATGACTATATAACAGAACTGTGAATAATGAGAACTCTCTGGATATTTGGTGGAAGTCCAAATGAATAAATGAGTCCCATCCATAGATCTCCTCCCTCCAGGTTTAGTGGCTCATGAGAGGACAAGTTTCATTCTAACAATCTCAATGAGGAAACCTGTTAAAACTCCTTTTTGCAAATACTGATAGTCATTTTAGATTTTTCTCAGATTAAGTAACAAGACACACTTGTGAATTAACATAGTGCATGGAGAGAAGGGATCAGGCATTGAAGATCTGGTTCAAGCCCTGCATTTCTTCCGTTGGATAAATCATTCTTTAAGATTGTTTAATCATTCATAAAATGGATGTGAATAATACCTACCCTGCCCTGCTTACCATATTGTTGAGAAGAAGGAGTGAAAAGTGAAATAACTGACGTGTAACTTGAACTATGTTGCATACATGTGAAGACACATTATACCACATATTCACAGCTTGACTGGAATGAAGAAGGCCCAGTCTTTGATACAGCAACTGCTTTTCCAACTTTGCTCATTCCTCTCCCTTTGTCATTCTTTTTCTGACATCTTTATTCACACTCTCTACTTAAGAAGAAGGACTACTAAGTGCCCATCGACAGATGAATGGATAAAGAAGATGTGGCACATATATACAATGGAATATTACTCAGACATAAAAAGAAATGAAATTGAGTTATTTGTAGTGAGGTGGATGGACCTAGAGTCTGTCATACAGAGTGAAGTAAGTCAGAAAGAGAAAAACAAATGCCGTATGCTAACACATATATATGGAATCTAAAAAAAAAAATTGGTTCTGATGAACATAGGGGCAGGACAAGAATAAAGATGCAGATGTAGAGAATGGACTTCAGGACACAGGGAGGGGAAGGGTAAGCTGGGATGAAGTGAGTGAGCGGCATTGACATATATACACTACCAAATGTAAAATAGATAGCTAGTGGGATTCAGCTGCATTGCACAGGGAGATCAGCTCCATGCTTTGTGACCACTTAGAAGGGTGGGATAGCAGAAACTAACCCACCATTGTAAAGCAATTATACTCCAATAAAGATGTTAAAAAAAAAAAGAAGGACTACCCTCATAGAAACAGTACTTCATTAAGCATTTTGTGTGTGGTGTAAACAGTTTACTTCAATTCATACTGATAGGCTGACTGCCTTACAGATTTCCATTGGAGCTCTACTATTACATTATCCTTTGACCTGGGTCCAACCACATAAGAAAAGACAGATTGACTCACTAATCCATTCAATAAATACTTATTGAACATCTCCTCTGTGCCAGGCATGATGGTCAGTGATGGAGATGGAGGGATAAGCAGGGAGAGAGTGAAGCCCCCGTCCTAATCCACAGCAGGGGTGGACTCAATAATTAGCCATGATTATGAAACAAATAGGAAGTGAAGGAGAGGAAAGACACCTTACCTAGAAGTGGGCTTGAAGGAGGTGATGGTGTCCTGAAGAAGTGACATGTGATCTGAAATCCAAAGAGGATTAGTGGGAGCTAACTTGGTGAATGAAGTTGCGACGGAGAGAGGAGAGAGTTTTGAGTGTCTCAAATAGGTGTACAACCTGTGCAAAGACCCAGTGGCAGGATGGAACATGACACATTTAAGGAACTGAAAATAACTGGTATGGCCAAAGAGCAGTAAGTACATGGGAGATTGATAGGTGAAGAAGCTGGAGATACAGGAGGAAGCAGATCCAAAGGGTCTCGAAGACAATGTTGACGGTTTTGGTCATTATCCTACAAGCAGTAGGAAGCCATTCAGGGGACTTAAACATGGGAGTTACATAAATGTACTTGGGTTCTGAAAGGATCACTCAGCCTCCAGGTGGAGACTGGATCTTAGAGGGTTGGAGTAGCCTACAGGTGACCTCACATAGGAGGCTATTGTAATCATCCAGGAAACTACTAAATGTGTCAGGATTTGCTCTAAAATTTATAATAACTTAGGAAGTGAGTGGTTCAAATAAAGTTACAATTTCTTACCTTAAATTTCAAAAGCTGAGTTAATAATTATTACCTTCATACTGATGCTATACATTTTGAAATAATGCTCATAGACAAGTATGTATGTTTGGTAACACCTGAAGTGTATTAAAAGGTTGCTTGCTTGCCAGTAAAATTCTTGATAATTCCACTTTTTAAAGATGGAAAAGCTAAGCACTTAACAATTTAAAATTTGTGGCTCCTTTTGGTTGTGATAGTGAATTTGAAGTTACTCTTTTGGAAAAAGAACTCAGCCTGCAGAACCTGTGATAAGGAAGGGAGATGGGCTTGTTTAGAGAGACAGCAAGACTAGAATCTCCTGTCATCCCTTATAAAATATTAATAGTGAACTTCCAAGTTAAAAATACATTTTTAGGGTTGGGGTGAGGAAAATGAGCCAGACAGAGTTTAAACAGGCCAAGATTTCTCCTTAGTGGATGAGCCCAGCATGTTAGCATCCCAGATGCTGCTAACCATTTAGAGCTTGTGATGCCGGCAAATTATTCAACAATAAAAGTAGTTGTGGGGGAAGGAATGATCTCAGTCCTACGTCCTGTGATGTTTTTTTTAACAAGGTATCAATTTTAAATGATTAGGCAAATGTAGAGAAATATGCTTTTTTCCACTATTCTTAGTGGAAAAAAGCCTGTCTTGGTAGACTGTAATCTCTGTGTTCTTAGCTTCCTGTCTCTACTGTCAGCACAGAGGAAGCAGGGTATACCAGATGTCTGGTTGTAGTTGTGGCTCCTTTATTGCTTCAGCTTCTCCACAGCTGTTCTTGTGATCCTTAATGCCTGCTGAGAGGAGTGCTTTAGTTGGTGACAGGCTCAGCCAGTCTTCCTGATTTGTTCTAGAATGCAGTGGCCGTAGCTGGTAATGAGGAGTTCAGTAGTATTTAGGGCTCTAACGCATCCTGGGGCAAGGGGTATGGCCTCTCTTTCAGGCTCTACCAAGAGGTTAAGTTTATCTTCCAGTCTTAACTCCTGTCCTGCTTTCATTTTAACTCTCTTGACAGGGAAGGGGTTCTTCTATCTTTTGTGGTCTCAGTTTTAAATCAGCGTGGTATCATTTTTGTAAAGCTATGCCTGAAGTTTGATGAATTAACTTTAGAGGTGACACCATGCATGTCTGGTAGAAATATGGTTTGTATAAAATTGTATAATCCTCATTGTGCAGAGCATGAAGAAAGGGATAAATATAGCTTTTTGCCAATAATCTTTGTAATAAGGAGCTTAGAATGTGATCCTATTATTTGAATTTTCCTTGCCTTATGATACATTGTTTAGTACTATGCTACAGAATAGTATAAGCATACTACAAATTCAAACTCATTTTTGGACAAAATGAGGCTTAGGTCTTTTAAAGAAAAAACGTTCACAAAGGTGAGAGAATTGTAATATCAAATACTCAGAATCTGTGTGAAAACTAATAGACATATTTTATTACTTTATTTTACTAACTATAGGAAAAAAATTAAGCGGTGAAAGTGACAAAAACATTAAAATATCACTGTGTCTTCCTATTTGTACTGAGAAGATCTTTCTATTCTGTCTTCCTTTGTTCATTTACTGCTTTGTGGTCTTCTCAAAAGGAAAACTTTTGGCTGATGCAGTCACATAGTTTGGAAGATTTCTGTTTGCTCCAGAGGATGTTGGAGAGACTCTATTCCTTTTTCCAGCATCTGAGTTTAAAGATAAATGGTGTTTCTGTAAAAATAATACCATTGTAGCATTTTTATAGTACTTCTGGAGAACAACAAAGAGGAGTGTTTCTTAGCATCCCTGTGAAGTTTCTAGCAACTATAATCGTCCCAATTTTGTAAAAAACCAAACTAGTTAAGTAAAATTTATCTCTAATAGCAGGCTAAAATCTATTCTCAGTTCTAAGTAGGTAGTCTAGTGCTAAGTCTGCTCTTAAAACGCGAATATGTTTTGTCTCTTTTGGGTCCCGTATGGCTCTTTCCTCCCAGCGTGTCAAACTACCCTCATCACCACATCAACATAAAGCATTCAGGGACCAGACTTTGCATACTGACTTAGGTAGTGGCTCCCGCCTCCTGGGCTTTACCCCAGTGTGACTGTGCACATTGCCATCATGGCACCTATCTCATTAAAACTATAGTTTTCTATCTGTCTTGACCCCTGCCGTCTCCTGGTCTCAATAGTGCTGACTCCTTGAGGATAGAACTTTTAAAATATTTACTTGTTTATTTTTATTTTCATTTTTTTTTGCGGTACGCGGGCCTCTCACTGTTGTGGCCTCTCCCGTTGTGGAGCGCAGGCTCTGGACGCGCAGGCTCAGCGGCCACGGCTCACGGGCCCAGCCGCTCCGCGGCGTGTGGGATCTTCCCGGACCGGGGCACGAACCCGTGTCCCCTGCATCGGCAGGCGGACCCTCAACCACTGCGCCACCAGGGAAGCCCTACTTGTTTATTTTTATATACTTAGTTCTAGGCACACTGTCTTGGACATAGTAAATACTAGATGAGTGTTTAGTAAAGGAGGGCCATGAGAGAAATGGAGAGAGAGAGGGAGGGAGGGAAGAATGGAAGGAGAAAGAAAGGAAGAAAAGTAGGGAAGAGGTATGTCAGGGACAAAAGGATGGATGGGTCTGCCAGTTACTAGCCGTGGCGTTGTTTGCCTGAGCCTCTGTTTTCCTATCTGTCAAATGGGGGAAATGACACCTAACGTTGTGGTTAATCAGGGAGTACCTGAGAGAACCTTTGTAGAATATCCAGTATGGTTCATTATTTTCTTTCCAATCCTTCCCTTTGAAAAATCCTGTACGTCCTCTAGAAGTTTTCCCAGATGTATCCTGCCCAGCCCAGTTTGAAAATTCCAAGGCTTCAGCATGTAAATATATAGGTTATACTAGTTTAGACTGAATTTTAATGTTCTCTTGATGGCTTCCTTCTGATCTTTCCTCGAGGGCCATGTGGTATGCTGGAGCCACCTTTTCCCATCTCCTGATCAGTGACATCCTATTGGTAGATTGAAATGGGCTTAGAAATTGACCAACATGTTTTCCTTGCAGAGACTGGATGTTAGACATTTACCAGCACAGCACTACTCTTGTCTTTCCTGCCTCTGTCCTATAGGTGGCTCTTGGGCATGGGCACTGGGTGTCCTATTTGTGAATATCTCTTATGTTAATTCAACATTGTACATGTTGACAACAGTGATCTGACAGTAACAATGAAAAATGAAGGCAAATATATGGCAAAGACAAAGCCAAGGAATTCAAGGAGAAATATAAGTCATCCCAGGTCTCAGAAATAACTACCTTTTTAGACTAGATAATTAACAATACAGGTATCTAAGTTTTAAGCACGTTGTAGATTTATTAAGAACGACTTACCTTATATAATGTCCTATAATGCTATTATCATCATTAAATATTTCTGAATATCTTGTTTTTTTCTTTGATCCACTGATTCTTTTGAATATTCCCTTTTTGTCTGTCTTAATACTTTACATTTTAACAAAGGCTAACTCAACCATTCTTAACAAGCATGTAGTCAGTCCATGTCTTTGACCCACCAAAATGAATTGTTAAAAAAGATCTTTTACATTTCAATTTATTTATGGTTAAGAGAGTTTTATTGCTTTTCCTGTAGAAAGATAAATGGAATTCCCCTTTATTCCTTGAGGGCCTTTTAACCATAGAAAAGTAGTGAGCTGATTACTGAAGAACCTGAAAATTTCCTGCCAATAGAAACAAATAAAACATAAAAAAATCCATTTAGTTCATCATCCTTGCCTGTACTTTCATACATATAAAACGTTAGAGTTTATACAAGGCTTACAACAGAACAGAAATGATACCACATATTAAACACTTAGCAAGTGTCAGTTTTTGAGTGAAGTGCTTTACATACTCTATTATCATTTTATTCTCACAGCAACCTTTGGAAATTTCTACAGCAGGTATCATCCTCCCCATTTGACAGATGAGAAGACTGAGGCCTAAGGCTTTTATGATTTGCCGAGTAATCTAGTTACTAGATTTACAAAACTACCAGACATTCCCTTTGCTGCTGTACATGGAACTGAATTATGGGTTCTGAGCGTGTTCTGCTTCTTTCTAGATGTGTGGACTTGAGCAAGCCACTTAACCTATCTGTCTCACTTTTCTTGCTGTGTGATGAGGATAATAATCTACCTCATAGGCTTATGTGACTGTTAAATGTAACAGCATGTGTACAATGCCCATTACTTAGAAGTGCTGCACATAAGCTTTCTACTCTTGTAATTGTCATGGTTTCCCAGTAGTGTCTTTCTTTTCTCATTTTAGTTCTTAACGATCCATTAAAAAAAGCTTTTAATTGATGGAAGGAAGTTAGGTTGCTGTAGTAACACAATTGTCTTGCATTCCATATTTTGGAAACACACCCTAAGATGACCCCCAGTGAGTCGTGCCTGTGTATCATCTACCACCCTTGAGCAGTGAGTGGAAGTATGACTTGCTTCTAGTGAATAAGACTTGGTAGAAGTGATGGTTTATCCCTCCTGTGGATTATGTTATTATATAAGACTCTCTTAGTGGACAGGAATACCAGATTCTCATGCTGGCCCTGAAGAAACGAGTTGTCACGTTGGGCAACAGAGAAGACCACCATGTGGCATGGAGCTGCAGAAACCTCTAAGACCTGATGGTGACCCCCAGATGATATTCAGCAAGTGGATAGGGACCTCAGGAACTGGATGTTCCCACTACCACATGAACTTGGGAGAGGACCCCAAGCTCCAGGAATGAATGCAGACTGGCTGATACCATGACAGCCTTGTGAGAATTTGAGCAGAGGACCCAATAGTCTGTGCCCAAACTGTGTTGTTTTAAGCCCCATGTATTGCCACATTTGTGGTACTTCGTTACGCAGCAATTGATATGAAATACACACATCTGTTCAAGTTTCTGAATACATGTCTGATTCATTTTTGCCACATCAGAATTCAACATTAATGTATATTTTAAATTTCATTTGTAGTTAGAGCAAAATAAAAGCTAGTTTTTTCACATTTTAAAGGGTAGTAATAATTTTTAATTACTGATTTAAATGTGAGATTACAGAGCTAATACAGAAACTTTTCGAATCAAAGACATGTTAGTCTAACCCTTTTCTTTTATGGATGAGAAAACTGAATCACCTTTACCCTACATTCCATTGCCTCTGTGCATTATGAAATTTTCACTGAGATTTTTATAATATTCTTTTTATTGGTTATTTATAGAAATGAGGAAATGCCCAAAATGGCATTGTACAAATACAAAAAAATCTTTAATGTTAGCCAGAGCCCTGCCCATCACAGAAGGTCACCGATAGATAGTTGCCGGAGTGGATACAGGCATAGACTTATCAGAGGATCATCCATATTCACTGTCTGGTGCCATCGGTCATGCCGTCCCTCTTCTCATGGGCTATCGATAAATTGGCTTCTGACGTAGGACTGGGAGACCCAAGTTTAATAAGTTTATTTGGTGTGTACTGTCGAGGCATGCAGTATTTAGTTAAGTCGATGACTCACTATGCCTGTAGAATAAGTAAAAACTCTACACCTTGCTATGTAAGGTCTTTCCTCAGTGATCAGGCCTAATCTACTGCTTCAGCTCTGTGACCCTCTGCTGCAGGACTCAAACTTTCTTTTCAAGGGAGATTGGCCTTAAAATATCCACCTCTGGGTTTTGTTCACACAACTCACTACAAGTTTGAACTCTGCTCTTCCGTCAGACAGGGAAGTTCGAGTTCTCCATCGCTCCATGTCCACCATCAACACACTGGCATGCTCCATTTGATTTAGTGCTGAAATCAAACAACCACGCGCGCGCACACACACACACACACACACACACACACACACACACACACTCTTTTACTCTTGACTCCCAAAATAGATTGTAAATTCCTTGAGTTTAGGGAAGAGTGTCCTATACCAATTTTTATCCCCCACTGTGTCTAGTAATGTGCCTTGATAGGTATTAATTTGATGTTTGATTAATTAATTAATTGGTTAGTATGGATAGGAAGTGGGTAATGGATATAATTAGAGGGCTGATAACAGGAATGTCTCACAGTTGATGGGGAGTTGGTAATAGCTGTAATTAGAGACCTAGTAACAGGAGCATATCAGGAAAGGGATGCTGATGGGAAGTTGAGGCCACAGGGAAGAACTGACAAGAGAAGAGGCATTGAGGCTGAAGGGCTGAAGAAATATCCCACCAGTGGTGTGGAGCTTTGTGGTTTTGGAATTGGGAGAGTAGGATGTTTCTCTGACAACCTTGGCAGCAGAAAAATGTGTTGTGGTTTGTATATGATTTGTTTCTATCTATATGTATCTATGCAAGTATGTATATATCTGTGTATCTTTCGGTGTGTGTGTCTCTCTCTTTCCCTTTATCTATCTATCTATCTATCTATCTATCACTATAATATCCTTGAGATATACTCCATCAAGATTATAGAGCATTTATATTCCTCTTCCTAAGAGTAACCTTCCCCCTGGTTTCAAGATCCAGAGTGTTAATTTGAAGATAACGAAGGGAGAAATGGACCGTGTAAAGAACTAAAATCTAGAAAACATTATTTTAAGCTTACCTTTCTGGAATGAAATTATTTGAATGTGAGACTGAATATCCCTAATTTAAAATATGTTGACTATTAAATGTTTATTTTAAGCAAGTATAGGGAAGACATCAAAGTAATTAAAATGGTGTGGCGACTGGGAGAGTACACAAGAGGCTGCACCCTCCTAGTACTGGGAATCTTCACCAGAAGACTTTCCTTTTCTTTTGCACTTTTTTTCTTTCTTTTCCTAATTGAAATGACCTACCTTTGTTACTATTGAACATCATTCTGTTTTAAATTACAACTTGTAGGGGTTGTTTGAAACTGTGTCCGACCCTCTAAGCCCTCAAGTTGGATGTCAATACAGCCTTAATAAGCATTCTTTGTTTTCTCATCATCCAAGTTACCCTTCAAAATACCAGCTGTATCAGGCCCCAGAAAACCTCACTGGATGTCCCTCAGTAGATTGATAACTTTCCCAGAGCTGTGCCCCTCTGTCCTGCCCCTCTAAGTTGATAGTGCCTGAATGTACTCGGTGAATCTTGGTAAAATATTATCCTTTCTCAGTTTCCTATATCTTTATTTAAGTGTTATAGTTGTCATAAGCATACCTATTCATGAATCAGAAATGCTGTATAACGACCTTTTTTATTTACCATATAACCTTGTGAAATAACTCAGCAGTTCGTGAATTAAAGAGCTCATCATCCCGTACTCTGAACTACTTAGGACTCTCTAGAGCTGACGCAAGATATGTTTAGGCTTATTAACTGTCTATATAAGATACGGATGGATGTACTGCTTATTAGTCCCTCAGGTTCTTATTTATGCAATGGGGATACCAAATAGCATTTAGCTCTTAAGATTGTTAGGTGCATTAAGTGAGATCATGTACATACACTGCTTAGAACAGCCTGGCATATATGCACACTGTATAAGTTTTAGTTTTTCATCATTAGGTGGTTTGAAGTGGTCAATGTAAATGCTCATTTTTAGGTCTGTATTTGTTTATTGAGGCATAATTTATATACGATAAAATGGATAATTTTATATGTGCAGTTTGATGACTTTTGACAGCTGTATACACTCATGCAATTCACATTCCAATTAAGATAGAGAATTTGAATCACCCCAGAAAATTCCTTGTGCCTCTTTACAGTTAATCACATCTCCCGGAAAACAAAACCATTCTGATTTCTATCATCAAAGATTAGTTTTGTCTGTCATAGAACTTCAGATGAATGGAATTATAGCATATGTACTCTTTTGTGTCTTGCTGCTTTTCTGTGTCATATTTTGGACATTCACCTGTGTTGTTACATGTGCTCAGTGGCATTTCATTCTATGACTATATAATTTGTTTATCCACTTTTCTGTTGATGAACATTTGGGTTGTTTCCAGTTGGGGGCTCTTAATGAAGCTGCAGTGCATATTCGTATATACATCTTTTTGTGGATATATGTTTCCATTTCTCTTGGGTAACACCTAGGAGTGGAATCACTGGATCGCAGGGTAGGCACATGTCAGCTCTTAAAGACACTAACATTTTCTAAGATGGTTTTTACCATTTTCATATGCTTTCCAGCAGTGGGCGAGATTCCCACTTGTTCCATGCATTTACTGATCTCCATCTGTCATTTCAGCCGTCCTCATGGGTGTGAAGAGGATCTCATTATAGTTTTCATTTCCTTGTTTCCCTGTTGACAAATGAAGAAGAGCTTCTTTTCATGTGCTTGTCGGCCATTCATACATCTAACTTTGTGAAGTGTCTATTCAACTCTTTTGCCAATGTTTAATTCGTTTGCTTTCATTATTAATTATTTTAATGTAATTTGAATACTTATATAACAAATTATTTGTATATGTACAGCACATTAATTATGTATTTAATCCATTTGTCAATGGGAGGAAATCACTGCCAGAGTGGTTTACTTATCCTCAAATAGACTCAGTAAAGTATCAATACCTTTGTTGCGGAGTTTCACACCAAAACCAGAGCCAAAGCAGGTGTTGTTACCATCTGAGAGTGATAATCGTTTGCAGATGCTACATATGGTATCTCTAGTAACTCAGATTCTACAGTATGTAGTTCTCTCCGTTTTTACGCTTTTGTGACCTAATCACCCCCTTCCTACACTTGTTTTAATTTGTCTGTTTAAGGAGAAAAAAAAAAATCCCTGTGAGAATATGAGAATAATTAGTTTCTATGAATTGGGTATTTGAAACATACCTTTTTTTTAGGTAGGGAGAGCAACTGTCTCTTTTTTGCCGGGATGGGGAGAGCGCATTACCTTCTATGTACAATAAGGTAACTGAAATTTGAATGCTTTCATTAGCTTGTATCAGGGTCATTACAGTAGTGACAGCTAAGAAATGTTAATACATACTTAGAAAATGTGTTTGTTAATGGTTCTCAGGCAAAGAATGCGACAGAGCTGCCCCTAATTCCATAAACATAAGGCATATTAATCCCTTTAGTTGACAGGTGTTTAAATGGGCAGATTGGATGAGTAATTGGGTTGTTCTTCTAATCCTTAGCTTTGAATATAAATGAGAAATATCTCAGTATTTTTATTTGTCTTCAGTAACGTCTTCTAATTGATTTATTTGAAAATAAACTGTGCAGAACAGTGATTTTTTTTTCAGCATCTGTTGTTCATATGAGAAAGGTTGCAATCATAAAACATTTTTAAAAGTCCATACCTTTTAACACTCAACTCTGTTTCCAAATCCCATATGAAGGACTGGAGAAGTCATCCTCCAATGATTTCATTTTAAATAACATTAATTTTTTTAAGAAAAGAAAAAGCTATTCCCTAGGTAGAAGATGAATTCCTTTGGAGGCTGCTCTGTGCCTTATACGCCCCCAGGATACAATTTAGTGTTCTACCATGACCCCAAAATTTTCAGGTAGTTTCCAGAAGAGCCTAATATGCTCTCAAGAGGCAACACCTGTCCTGAAAAGACCCGGCTCAATATTTCTCTTGATGACAGTGAGAGAAATTACTTAACATTTTAAAGAGTGGGCTGATATATTTCTGAACCTTTTGTTGCTGTCTCTCATCTGTCAGTGTGATGAAGGATTGAGAAAAAAAATTACAGTAAGTGAGAATTGTGGCAGGAGAGACATGGGAGATGTTTTTAGAGCAATTTAGGAAGAAAAGTTTGGAAAAAAGTTGGGGAGTTCTTCAGTACCGAATGGGGCCAACAAGCCAAGAAGCTCGCAAAAGGTCAGCACCTTAAAAACTGACAGTGCAGCCAGTACCTCACAGTAAAGCCACAGTGAATGAGAGGACAGTGGGGACTGGGGACAAGGAGGTCAGGTCATAAAATGTGGTACCATGTCCACAAAGACCCCAGGGCAGGGAACATCGGAGTAGCCAAATTACGTATATATATATACTTTTCCCCAAGAGGCTGAAAAAAATGCGCAACCTAAAAGTTGAGAATTATGTCTTATTTGGTGGACTCACTGAGGACTTAAGCCCAGGAGAAAGCCTCTCAGATAGCTTTGAGGGACTGTTCTGAAAAGGTAAGGGAGAAGCCAGGATATATAGGAATTTTTGAAAAAAAAAAAAAAAAAAAAAAGACAGGTAGTGGATCATCAAAAGATTGCTAATTGAAGGAAAAACAGATATTTCAAGTGAATGAATTTAGTGCTTTTCTATGTATGGGAAGATGCAAGAGTCTGGGTTTAATGAAATAATTTCTTTGATATGCACCTTAACGGGGCCAGTTAGGGCCCGTATCCTGTTTTCCTCCATCCTGAATCCCCTCAGGGTGCACCTTTGTGGGTGTCTGCAGAGGCTGATGACTTGATGGTCCAAACATCCTTTGTTTACTGATACAGCAGATGACATTCTTTGTCCACAGGATCTTTCTATATTTTATGCCCATATATACCATCATTTGTATAAGCATTTGAAAACTTAGTTCACGCAGACAACTGTGCAACTGTTTAATTGATTCGCGTTCGTAATGTTCACAAATGTTAATGTTCTATTTTGAGTGGATTTTATCTATTTTATGTGGAAAAATGCCGTGACCGTGTTTGGTCATGGTTGCTGGGCGCTCCTGGAAGAAAGAGCCATAGCTCTTCATTTTTGTATTTTTTGGGTCTGATGCCATCCTTGCTTCTTAGATACACGAGGAACGTCTGTTGATGAAATAAATTCAGATTCAGGACCTTTCTACTTGACTTGGCTACTTTTCTTTTTTCTTCTGGCTTTACTGAGATGTAATTGACATATACTACTGTATAGGTTTAAGGCGCACAGCATAATGATTTGACCTACATACATCATAAAATGAAGACCACAATAAGTTTAGTGAACATCCATCATCTCATAAGTAAACAAAAGAAAAGAAAAAAATGTTGTTTCATTGTGATGGGAGCTCAACAATTTTTGTATATAAAATACAGCAGTGTTAATTATTTTAATCATGTTGTACATTACATCCCTAGTACTTACTATAATGATAAGTATTATATCTTACTATAATTATTATCTTTATAATTATAATTGTACTTATAATCATATTTATAAGTATAATAATTACGACATAATGATTAATAGTGATTTTTCTTGATAGAATGCAGTAAACCCTTTTTCTGAAATTCTAAGTGCACCCACAGTGTTGCTACATTTGTCTGCCTCCTTTGCTGCTGTACATTTGCTTTTCTAATGCAAAAAGATTACCTATGGCATAGCCAGCCAAGAATCTTTGGAATGCTTTTTTCCACCTACTGGTATTAAACTGCCTGGCAGTACAGAAAGGGACAAGTTAGGAAGAACAGTAGAATTTCAGAATACTATTTACATTTTCTTGCAAGTGCCTTTGATGTGGTCTTTACTTTTCAAAAAAGAGTCATTCACCTTCATAAACTCTCAGGTGAGTTTTGAACCAATTTACTTTTCCAGCAAGAAAGGGAACCTTCCAACTTGAGAAACTTAAAACGATAGAAAATAAATGTATAACAATCACTTTGCTGTACCTTGAAACTAACACAACATTGTAAATTAACTGTACGTCAAAAAAACTATTTAAAAACAATAGAAAATAAAATTCTCAAGTCTGTTCAGTAAGACTGGGAAATATTGCTGGGGGGTGGTGGGGGCTTCCCTGGTGGCGCAGTGGTTGAGAATCCGCCCGCCAGTGCAGGGGACACGGGTTCGAGCCCTGGTCTGGGAAGATCCCACATGCCGCGGAGCAACTAGGCCCGTGAGCCACAACCACTGAGCCTGCGCGTCCGGAGCCTGTGCTCCTCAACAAGAGAGGCCGCGATAGTGAGAGGCCCGCGCACCGCGATGAAGAGCGGCCCCCGCTTGCCACAACTAGAGAAAGCCCTCGCACAGAAATGAAGACCCAACACAGCCAAAAATAAATATAAAAATAAATTAATTAATTAAAAAAAAAGAAAAGACTGGGAAATATTTTCCCAATTCACTTTTCAGCTATGTGATTAATTTAGTTTTCTTGAAATTTGTAATCCTTTTACGCTAGGTTCCACAACTGTTTAAAGAGCTGGAATACTAATGGGATTAAACTGTTGTGTTTATTTTGGATTAGTTCAGTTTAATTATAATCTCAGCCTGTTCTAATCCGTTTTATATTTTTATTCAGCCATTAATCTGGTATGACACCCAGATAATTATGACACCCCTTAATATGAAAAAAAATTCAACTAATACTTTGAACAGTGTAAGACTTTGTACCATAATTCTCAGGCTCAGTGATACTGATTTCTTTATTCTCAGATACTAGAGAATAATACAACCATTACTTATTCCTGTACATTTTGCTTAGCTTCATGAAATTATAGTACTTGGTTCTCATATTGGTGAAAATACCAGTGCTGTTCATTAGCTATAAACTGGAGCACAAAAGTGCATTGTGGATCCATCGGGCTTTGGAACCTTAGGATCAGAATGTTTTAGCTATCTTTGGCACTTCACAGCCAGGAAGATGTTCCACCTACACAGATCTAACAGGAAAGTAGGCATTGGCTCTATATTTATTCTCAATTTTCTTTGGAATGTTTTATCAGTTTTAAAAAGGCATGTGTTCTTTTCAGGTTAAAGAACATACAATATAAGAGAGCAACATTACAACTTATTTAAGCCTACAGTGTTTTCCTGAATCAGGGGGTGGGGACAGTGCAGATCTCTGAGTCAGACAGAAGTGCATCTCAGGTATTTAGAATCTTTGTTGTCAGAGATTACTCTAAATAGACTTTTTTTTTTTTTTTTTTTTTTGCGGCACGAGGGCCTCTCACTGTTGTGGCCTCTCCCATCGCGGAACACAGGCTCCGGACGCGCAGGCTCAGCGGCCATGGCTCACGGGCCCGATTGCTCCGCGGCACGTGGGATCCTCCCGGACCAGGGCTCGAACCCGTGTCCCCTGCATCGGCAGGTGGACTCTCAACCACTGCGCCACCAGGGAAGCCCTCTAAACAGACTTTTGATTTGGACCATCCACACTGTTTTCTTGAGATGTGTGGAGGAGAGATGAAAACGGACAGGAAGTCCCGTGTTCTCAGATTGACTCATTAGGTCGACACTTACTAAGCCTTTTCTGTAGACAAGGTACATATACAACTGTACTTGAAGTAGAGTTTTCTTGTTCTCAGTGGAAGTTGCATCCTAATAATTATTCTTCACTTCAGCCTCTAGATATGTGTATTAACATTCTACAATGTAGTGAATTTAAAAAGTGACGTTATTTTGAAGTGTTTGATTTTAAATCTAGGAATGTCTTTAAAATGGATATATTTGTTAATATTGAAACTCACTGCAATAATTTGTTAATATTGAAACAAAATATTCTTTGTGAAATTTTGAGCTTAAAGGGGAAGAGCTGTTTATAAAGTTTCTATCAATTTCATGTGATCAAAGATAAGCCATCATTTTTCTCTTCAGCGATAAATGCTTATATACTTCTCCAGGGAGTGTAGCACAGTGGTTAAGACACTAGTCTTGGCTCTTGGATAGACTGGGATCATATCTTTGCTCAGCTGTTCACTACCTGTTTATATTTAGGCAGCTTTATAAAACCTTGTTTGTTTTTTTTAAACTGGTGGAATGGGAATCATAATAATATCCACCTGAGAGAGCTGTGTTGCTTCAATGAACAGGACAGGGTGTGAAGTGCCCCATATCAAGCATGTATTAGGAGCTCGGTAAACATTCATATTTTATATCTCAGACCCAGCCCAGTGTCTTGCACATGCTCAAATTATTTATTGAATAAATAAGTCCTTTGGGGTTCTGAGAACAAAATTGATTCCGAAACACCTGGCTGGATAAGTTATATTCGCTTTGGTAATCTATTAAATGTATTCGTGAGTAAAGTGCTAATTACTTAAATCAGTAAATAAGATTTTTGATGGCCTAGCAAGATCAAGACACCGTGGGGCATGTACAGCAGAGTAAGAAGCTGTCCTTGTCTGTAAGGAAGTTATGTTACTTTCTAGGTGTAGAGGATAATACCTGAACATTTGAAAAGTTTAAGAGCAATATTGAATTAAATAACAGTTGAATGATTAATGAAAATGATTTGAAAAAAAAAAGATTCCAGTAAGTGCTGGAGATAATGAGAATCTTAGGAAGTAAATGAAATTTCAAACCTCAGAATTCAGGGAAGATTTAGTTACAACTCAGAGCTTCAATATTGATAACATTTGGGATTTTATGCATTTTTAACACTGATAATGGGAAGTATGTTCCATCCTCCCCCCCCCCAGTATTCATATTTCAAAGTATATAGTGTATAAATAAAGCGCAATATTTATGTTTCACTATATGAGGACCAACATGGCCTATTGGATACACAAAAATGAATGAAAAATGTTCCCTAACCTGGAGCATATTGTACAAATACGCACATAACTTAGCTATGAGATGCAGTGTGAGTTCATTCAACTAACACATACTAAGTAAGGAAAGAAACTGAGCATCATTTGTATGTGTTCGTTACTGAATGGGCAGCGTGTTTGCTAAGGATGCAAAGGTGAAAAAGATACAGATCTGACCTCGAGGAGGAGAGAGTCCCTGGTGGCGCAGTGGTTAAGAATCCGCCTGCCAATGCGGGGGACATGGGTTCCATCCCTGGTCTGGGAAGGTCCCACATGCCGTGGAGCAGTTAAGCCCGTGCACCGCAACTACTGAAGCCCGCACACCTACCTAGAGCCGGTGCTCCGCAACAAGAGAAGCCACCGCAATGAGAAGCCCGCGCACCGCAACGAAGAGTAGCCCCTGCTCGCCGCAACTAGAGAAAGCCGGCGCACAGCAACGAGGACCCGACGCAGCCAAAAAAAGAAAAAAAAAAAAACAAAACTCTGGGAGGCCAGAGGAATGTGATACATGATCTTCCATAAAAGAGAAACAAGAGGATTCTGAGTGCACAGTAATGACCTCTAATGGGGAAATCAGGGAAGACTTCATGAAGGAGAAGGTATTTAAGTTGAATATTATTGGGAGATTATCTCAATGAATTCCCCAAATTGGAGATGCTTGTTCACATATGATATGTGCAGATTTATATGGGGAATCCTGCACAGAATAATCTATGCTTTAGTATTCAGCTCCTAGCACTGTCTTATTATAGCAGGGGCTAATAAATATTTGGTTGAATAAATAAATATTGCATTTATATTGTGTATAACAGAAGCACACTGAGGTTAGAAAAATACTGAACAGTAACTCCTAGTTCTCATTTATCTTTGTATCCCCTCCGGTGCCTAATACAGTGCTTTTTGCACATTGTAAGTGCCCAAATATTTGTTAAATGTATGACTGCTGGGTGCAGGGTGTTGATAATTAGGCTTATGTGGTAAGTAAACATGCCAGAGTTTTCCCATGGCTGATATGTCAGAGCATAAGGTAAACTTCAAAATGCGTTTGGGCTTCCCTGGTGGCGCAGTGGTTGAGAGTCCGCCTGCCGATGCAGGGGACGCGGGTTCGAGCCCTGGTCCGGGAGGATCCCACATGCCGCGGAGCAACTGGGCCCGTGAGCCACAATTACTGAGCCTGCGCGTCCGGAGCCTGTGCTCCTCAACAAGAGAGGCCGCGACAGTGAGAGGCCTGCGTACCGCGATGAAGAGTGGCCCCCGCTCGCCACAACTAGAGAAAGCCCTCGCACAGAAACGAAGACCCAACACAGCAAAAATAAATAAATAAATAAATAAACTCCTACCCCCAGCACCTTCAAAAAAAACACAGTGTTATCATGACACATCAATAGAAATTTAAAAAATGCGTTTGTCATTGTGCACTGGCACAAGATGAGATATAGATCAATTAAAAAATAATAATAAGTAGGAACTTCTCTTTATTGAATGCTTCTAAATTTCTATGTGCTGTGGTAAGCATTTCATATGAATCATCTCTGATCTTTAAAATGATTTGCAAGTAGGTCTAGCTCTGTTTTACAGATAATGGAATTAGACATCAAGAAGTGAACTGACTTATTCAAGGACACAAAATTAGTAAGACCTGAAAATGAGTCTAGAAACGGAAAGCTCCTAAAAGAATTAATTACACAAAATAGAATAGTCTATGATAATATAGTCTTAAAAACAAGTGCAAAATTAAAGGTTTATTCAATAGGTAGTAATGAGGTTAATTTTAGTGGGGAAAAAAAACTCCATTCCTATCTTAAACAGTTTTTAAGTGTAAATGCCAGGTGTATTGATGTTATAGAGTTAAATGTAAAAAAAAAGAGGAAAAAAGTAAAACAGATATCATAAAAGCACCATAAGGTTAATATTTTTTGTCACATTCGTATGTAGAAAGGTATTCTGTATATAATATCTGTAAAAAGAACAGCAATAAAAATAATGATGGATTTGACTATGTAAATATTTACAGCTTCTATAAATCAAAAGAATCAAAAGTTGAAAAGCAAATGACAAATTGTGAAAAACACAATATATGCATTAGTAGGTCAAGATTCATGATACTATACAATATAAGTATTTTATAAATCAATAAGAAAATTATAATTTCTCAATTAAAGATAGGCAGAAGAAATGAACAAGCAGTTTTCCAAAGAAATGCAAATTGACAATATATATGTAAAAACATGTACAACCTCACTGATACTCAAAGAAATAAAAATTAAAGCCATAAGGAGATGCCTCATATTATCTACCGAATAGATAAAGATTAAAAAAAACAAAACAGAACTTTGTCCTGGGGAGAAATTGTGAAAAAAGCACTCTAATAAAGTGTTTGGATATTTGTTGCATTGTTACCTCTAAGAGTGAAAAATTGAAAAACAAATTAAATGTCTGTAATAGGAAAGTATTAAATTTATGGTTTGTTAGTCATAATTATTGTTAATCAAATTATTCCAATTATATCCAATGGAATATTAGTTGGCCACATTTAGATATAATATTTAATGGTACAGGAAGTGCCACATAACATACTATTAAACAAATAGCACGTACATTGAGAATATCACCTTGTTAAAATAGGAATGTAGATAAAAAGACTGAAAGCAAATACATGTAAATGCTAATCATAGTTACATTATAAAGGGCATATTTTCCAAATTCACTACAATTAAGAAATGACAGGAGAATAAAACAATAAATCTTAAAAAAATTAGTAGTGAGAAATGCTTTACTGCACAATTTGAAATTTTATGTGAACCTTGGAGCTCAAAACTAGGAATGAGGATATTGAATTTCTGGATTGAAGCTCTTTGACCTCACTGCCAGAGAACACACAAACCATCGTTGGTGAGATTTAGGCAAAAGAAGCAACCAAGTGAAGCCAACTAGTGTTCAAGACTAAAACTGAGATGCGTGATAAGTTCTTCCAGAGCAATCAAATAAAACTTACTTTTAAAAATAATAATCTACATGTTGATGATCTTAGCTAGTTTCAAAATTTAATGAAAGGCAAAAGATTTCATTTGGGGAAGATGAGAATAAAAATCCCCCCAACATGGAAAATATTTTAAGACGTAAATAGGCTGAAATGGGGAGAAAACCATTCTAAGCAAAGGCAAGATATTTGCAAAGGCTCGGATGGGTGAGGTAATAGGGCAGCTTTGGGGGCTGCAAGAATTTTGGTGGGGCTGGAGCCAAGAGGTTGGGGGGGAGAGAATGGTAGGAGATGAGTCCAAAAAGTGAGCAAGGTCTGATTGCTGTGTTGAGCCAAGATTTCATCTTGCAAAGTACAAGAGCCAATTTAGGTTTTATGGAACAGGAGTGACACACTCCGATTTATGTTTTAGAAAGGCTGCTTCACTACCAACCTGGAAGAGGGATTGGCGGGAACTCTGATTAGGGGCGGGACGATCAATTAACTACTGCAGATGTTCAAACGAGAAATAATAAAGACAAAAACAAAGGACGTGGCAGTGGGGATGGATAGAAGATGGATTTGAAATGTACAAGGTGGTAGAAACAACAGGGCTAGGTGGTAAATGAATAAGGGAGGGGTGAGAGAGAGGAAGGAAGAAGATGACTTGAAGTTTCAAGGTTGGATCCCGGTGGTGGTGGAGCTCTTTCTACGGACAGGAAATGTAGAAGGAGAAACGGATTAGGAAACAGAAAGGTGATGGACTTGGTCAAGCATGAGGAATTACTAAGAAGAGAGGTTCAGCAGTGAACGAAAAATGTCTTTAGAGCCCAGGAAGAAAATCTAGAATTCTAAAGTCAAGGGCGGGAATGAGAGTACATCCTAGGGAGAGTTTTTGTGGAAAAGGGGGTGGCTGATATAATTGTGAGAAACATTGACATTTAGAGAATAAGATGGATTTAGAAGATACTTAGATAGAAATGGTCAGGCATAATGGCCAGAGGGCTAAGAGGAGCATTAAGAGAATCTATTATAGAAGTCATAAAAGAGAGAATTTCTACAAGAAGAGAGTGTGAAAAGCCACAGAGATGATGAGTGAGAAAAGTATGGTTTTGACTGGATCTCTTTCGTGCAGTAATTTGTAGGCATTCAGTAGAAACATCTCCAGCTCAATTTGAAAGGGAGTTTTTATAGAAAATAAATCCCATTAAATCCTACAAATTTCCAATTCGGAATGTGTTTTTCATATGTAAATTATATGCATATATGTAAATATAAGCCTTAGACCTAGTGTTTAATCAATATTTACTGAATAAACAATTGAAGAAAGAAAGTACAAAAAATGCAGTATCCCCTCTACCTACCTTTTTCCAAGTCCCTCTCTCTCTCTCTTTCTGAGAGTGAAAATGGACTATCTTTGTTTCAGGCCCAGAGAACATGTCCATCATGCACTGTGGAGACATGGACACATGAGCATGTTATGTGAGCCCACTCTTATCTGAAGGGCCTTTTGAAGGGATGTTCTCTGTGTTTCACTCTCACCATCAGCTGACATTGTTTTTAATTGGAATTTGAGATTCCAGCCTCGGACTCAATGTTGCTTCATCTCTTCATGAATATTATTCACTGATTAGGCAAAGTGTTTCTTAAATTTATGAAAAACAATATCTTGAACACTTCTGGAAATAAAGTCTTCTGGAAATAAAGCAAATGGGTATGCACAGTATGAACTTCAATAGGTGAAAGCAAACAATTTTATCTTTAGAATGAGCAGCAAAAAACCTGGTACCACGGGGCATGAAGGATAATCTTAGTAAATGTGGTCAGAGAAAATTGGGGGTGAAAGAGATGGAAAAACCAATGCATTATCTTGTACAATATCACTGAAGAATTTTCAAGCCATCCATTAATTCTTGCAGAACTTTAATTTTGAGAATTTATAGAGGATATTGCAGCAAGACTTAATTTTCAGAAGGAATCTTTACTTTTTAATTTCAACAGCATTCAGGTGTTCACTGCATGTTTGGTTTTGTTTTACTTCTCAAATCCTTCTTGAATTGGCTTATGAAGGTTACAGTTGTGCAGATGATATCGTATTTGGTGGATATTGAAAGCCTGAATATGTGTCATGGGATAATTGTTATGATTTGTGTTTTGGATCTAAGTCCATCTCTTAAGATTTGTAAACATCATCAGACTAGAACCTTATCAGCTATTGATGCCCCATATAGTTGTCCATTGAATGTTTTGGATCCTGTCACTGACTAGCATTTGATTTACCAAAATCCATGGTGGAATTCCTTTCTTCTAACAGCTAGCTTTTGATAAGATGACAAATAGACTGTTAGAGCTTAGGTTTCAATTATAAATGCATATCATGTTTGCAGTTATGTTAAACACAGCAACAAAGTGTTACATAAATTGAACTGGACAATAGCCAAATTTCCTTCAGAGGATGGCAAAGTCAAAAAATAAGAAAGAGACTTAGTTTTGCTTATTTTGTTACATTTCGTCTAATTCTCCACTAATGGCCTTATTTAATCCTAGTCCTACCTTTAAGAGATAAGGTATTTTAATAATATGTATTAAGGAGATAAATTTTAAAAAATAAAATTTTCACATAGATCATTTTTTTCAGAGAAAATTTATTTCATTGTGGCTTACTAAGTGTTAAATACAGCAAATTAAGACATGATTTTAAATCACTTTTCTCCTTAGTTGATTAGAATAGTGGAATTTTAGAGTTGGAAGGGATCTTAACATCATTTAGTCTGACCCTTTAATTTGTGTATGCAAAATATGGGGTCCCAAAAGGTATATTTACACAAAGCCAAATTTTAGCTACTTTCATGATTTCAATTTCAATTCACATCCCTTGATTCATGTTTCAGTATTCTTTCTCAACCCAGTGCTACTTCTTGCTGAGTAAATATGGGCTTGTTTTCATTTTGCACAGAACTGACTCTTAGGTGTTCCAAAAAAAAATAGTGTGTTTTATAAGAAGTGATGGAGCTTTTCTCAGAACCCTGTGATATTTGAGCAAGAAATTAAACTCCCCCTCCCTTAAAAAAAAAAAACACACACAACCTCAAACATTACTTGAGGATTCAACAAATTTTATTTTTCTTAACTGAGCCTTCATAGTTATAAATAATTAACTACTCAAAAAGGTAGATTTAAAAATAGAATATTTTATACATAACTTAAAAAACTCAGGCTGGGATATTTCTGTCTTGCAATTATGGTTCTTTAGGGAATGGGGTGACCTGCTCAACCATTCTGAATCTTCTCACAGTGTAACATTAATCAGAAAATTACAGCTCCTTAGGAAAGTTGTCTGGGAACATGATGTTCAGTACAGATGGGGTGGCAGCAGATGAGGAGGGGCCAGAGTCATCTGATTCCTTTGCCTGGGAAATCTCAGGAATTGGTGAGGAGCTCCCAAGTCATGTTGATGAAAAGGACACAGTATAATACAACTCTTAAGCCTCCCATAGCCCAGTGATGCACTTCCATTATCCTCTTGCTAAGCTACAGCAATTTTCATTGCCTTTTAAAGGAAAGAAAAAATAAAGTGCTCTGCTTTTATTTGGAATGAAGGGCACACCGTTTCCTGAAAACTGTCTTTGCTGGTTCTGCCTAATGAAGCAGCTTAGGTACCACGTGACTGGAATAGCCTGAGTTGGGGAAAATAAGACCAGCTTGCATAGCTGTCGAGATGCGCATATGGGCACAGAAGACCTTTGATTGGCTTTAGAAAATAGTGGTTGATGTTCTCTACGGATCTAGCAAGAGAATCTTACTGATAAAAGACATGTTTCGTTTACGCCACTTCTTCTGTTACTGGCAGCCCTGCAAATGATCTGGAACAGGTGGGCATACCAATAAGCAAAGAATGTGCTTTATAGTCTGTCATACTCCACTTATCTTATTTTGATGAAGATGTATAAAGAGAAGATCTCATTTGTACTTGGTCTTGTGTTAGGAATCTGTAAAGCACTAACAAAATAAAAGGGACAGTTTCTCTTTGCTAATAAGTCAGTTGACTATTAAAATTGAGAATAATTTTCGTGCAATTTCACAGGACAGTTTTTCATTGATGGCAGTCATCATTTGGGGCAGGAGAGGGAGATGCCATCTATCAAAAACAGATAAAGAAAAGCCACACCACAGTCTGTTGTTTCCGCTATTTTGGATGATCGAGCTGTGCGCAAATGAAATCACGACAGATTCATTGATGTGAAATGGCCATTGCTGATCTCCTTGCCAGAAACTAGATTGCTTTTTTATTTAGGAGATTTGCAAAGCAGTCCTTGGCTTTTTTAGTTACTGGCAAAATGGCACCTGGGCAAACTGCCTCTTTTCATCCAGTTGGTGTTGCCAATATCTTGGGATGGATGCGTTAAAATACATTTGCAGTCAACTGAAAAAAAAATATTTTTCTTTCTTAAATTTTTTAATCATTTTCGGAGTTGGATTGGGGGATTCCCTATTTAGCGTAATACTGAGATTAATAGCTGGAATGGTGCAGCTTTTGCAGTAATAAGCAGAGGGTTATGATTTACAAAAACAACAAAAACAACTTATGGATGGTTTTTTTCATTAATGGCATTTACCATTATCAATCATCTCTGAAGTGCTTAAAGTATTTTCATTGCTGGTTATGCAGGCCAAATGTATTGAACAACTGAACTCAATAACTTGATTGGAGAACATAAAGTTCGTCACAAAGAAGAATCCTCTTTTAGAAGAGTAAACTCGCCAAGTGTGTTTTTGGATAGCTCATTTACTGATTTCCACCATCCTTAGAGGGCCGGCCTGCTTGCTTATTAGCAGAGGCATGGGGCTACTTTTCTTCTGCCAGCTCACATTCATAAATTCTTAGAAAGAGACAGGAATTAATAGAATTATTATCAGATCCGTGAATATGTTTTGCAGTTCGATTTTGCAGTTTGCTTCTCCTCCTTCTTACACTTGTTGGTGTGTTTGGTGGGCCAGTAATATTATTCATTTATTGAGTGACCACTGTGTACAAGATACCTGTGTTAGGAGCTGGGCGCTCAGAGCAAAATGAACAAAGATCACTGCCACATTGAGCTTGCATCCTCGTGTACACTCTTCTTTCTTGCCCTACCTCACAGCCAGTGGAGAGAGGGAGAGGAATCAAACAGTGAAGATAAACACATCAACTCTTACTACTGATGAAGCTGGTTAGTGAATACGTCTTTCAATTTGGCAGCCCAAAGGGCCCTGCTAGTTAATATTTTACTCCTTTATTAGACTTTAAGGTCCATGAGAGGTGGAGCCATATCTCTTTGGTTGGCCACCATCTATATAGGGCCCAGCGTAGTGAAAAAATATAACATCATAGAACATAACATAACCTATATATGACGTGTAATATATAACAGTATAAATATATACACATATAAGTATGTTTATATGTGTATATAGAGTCGATTTCACACATATATGTATGCCTATGTATAGAGACAGTCTATTCTCATTATTTGTGGTAGTTATGTTCTATAAAGTTGCTGTGAACCACTGAGTTAGTGAATGCTAATTGCTCCTAGAATTAGTGAATACTAATTGCAAGTTTAGATGCCTGCAAATCTCTGGTCACAGCATTTTCATGAGCTGATCAGTACACAACCTTGTTTTATGTAAGTTTCTGTTTAAAGACACTTTATTTAACATCCACTGTGGATTCATTAGCATTGAAGTCACAGCCAACAGCTCTATAACTCATACCTGAAAGGAAATTTATCTAACACACATATTTTCTCCATAAGGCACATCACAGCCTTTTTGTGCTTCCCGTGCTTAGGATACGAGACAGCACTTCAGAGCTACACTTGGGGACCATTTTAAGCCGCAAAATTACCAAGAAAAAGCACAAAACTGTAAAAACGAAAACCAAAAACCAAAAAAAAACATGGCATTCAATAGAGCATGAAAAAGACGCTTATTTGCAGTATGAGAGCTGAAATAAAAAGGCAGAATGTCGCCTGTTCAACCTCAGCTGGGAACATGCCCACTGGGTGACTCAGAATTTTTGCTGCTCTGAGCATTCAGTATGAATGATCGCAAGAGCACCAGGAGTATTGATTTTGGCATCACAGATAAATTTTAGCGAGTGGGTGATTTTGCAAATATGGAATCTGCGAATAATGAGGATTGATTATATAGAGAGATGTACCTTAAATTGCATCTTCTGTCTTTCTCGGTGAGTTCTGAGCTGTGGATTTAGCTCTGGATGAATCGTAATCCAAAGCTGGGAATGCAGTTTCAGGCTCAGAGCCGGGACGAAAGATAAAAGCCCCTCTCTCTCCAAGTGTAGGGCTCAGTAATCCAGACCTCCCCTCTCTGCCCGTATCCCGGGAAGCGCCACAAGAGATGCGAATGGTTTGGTGACTCCCAGCCCCTTCCCAGGAGCCCTGAATTCTGAAGTGGAGAAGAAATGGCTTGAAGAGAGGATGCAAGCAGTGACGGTGCGTGGAAACTCGAGCAAATGTACTGTTTGAACTCTCAGGCAGCAACAGGGCCTTGCTGTCTGTTTTGGGTCAGATTCCTGTTTCTCAGCTGCAACTCCAGGCTTCACTGAGTCATCACACGCTTCAGAATCCTGCTGGCCCAGCCTCCTGGAGACCAAACTCTTCCCAGCTGACTGGCAATCCTTTCAAGGCAGGAGTGCCTTGAAAGACCCTGGTCTGCATCTCTGGAAGCCTAAAGCTTAGCACCAGGGCACGGAGGGAACCCATAAATGCCTTCTTGATGGATTAACTGTCTTGAGGTTTTTTACAGATTTTAAATCAGACTTTTTTTCAAGTGTCAGTTGAATAGGCAGATGCTGAAATTCCTTTATTGAGGAGAAGAGCCTTTCATTCTGTAATTATGGAGGCAAGGAAAAGATCATAAAAATATTCAGTTGTAACAATTTAGTGTGAAGGCTTTTCAGTTAAAATGTAATTAATCAACAAATGTAAATTACTAATTATGAGTTTCCATTTTGATGTGAAATCATCCTTCAAGTGTTTGTAGCAGGAGGAGACCTTAATACTAAAACTGCATAAAAGTAGAGGGAGAAAATGGAACAATCAATGTAAAAAATAAGTAAATTTGATCAGTTTGCACTGGATTGGGCCTGGACCGAGAATAGCTAGGTTCTGTGGTATAATATTTACAAAAGCATCAGCTGTACTTGGCATGGTATTTTGATGATGGTAGATAGATAAATACGTAGAGAGATAGATCGCTAGATAGATGAATTTGTATATGGGGGTGTGTTAGTTTCCTAAGGCTGCTTAACAAAGTACCACAAACTGGGTGACTTAAAACAGCAGAATTTTATTATCTCACAGGCATCGAGTGCAGATGACCAAAGTCAAGGTGTCAGCAGGGCCAGGCTCCCTCTGAAATGTGTAGGGGAGAATCCTTCCTCGCCTCCTTTAGCTTCTGGTGTTTGCCAACAACCCTTGGCATTCCTTGGCTTGTAGAGGCACCACTCCAATCTCTGCCTCATTGTCACATGGCTGTCTTTGCCTCCTGTGTCTCTGTGCTCACGTGGCATTTCCCTCTTCTTACGACACCAGTCATGTTGGATTAGGGGCCCCTCTAATGATCTCATCTTAACTGGATGACATTTGCAAAGACCCTATTTCCAAATGGGGTCACATTCACAGGTACCAGGGGTTAGGACGTCAATATATCTTCTAGGGGACACAAATCAACCGATATCAGAGGGGTTGCTGTATCATTCATGACAATCTTGTATATAACTTTGGGGCACCATCAGCTTGTCTGTGACCTGCTTTTCCATTCCTCTCTTGCTGGGGGTTTTCCTCAAGTCCTCCAGCCACCAGCAGCAATCCACACACAGCTGACATCTGCCTGCCCTGGAACTTTATACTCTCATCAGCTTCATTCTGTCTGGGCAGGGGAAGGGTGCTGGAAACTACCCGATGAGTACTTGCATTTACATAAAGGGATTCATGATACATCTTTCTTTTTTTTTTTTTTTTGCGGTACGCGGGCCTCTCACCGTTGTGGCCCCTCCCGCTGCGGAGCACAGGCTCCGGACGCGCAGGCTCAGCGGCCGTGGCTCACGGGCCCAGCCGCTCCGCGGCACGTGGGATCTTCCCGGACCGGGGCACGAACCCGCGTCCCCTGCATCGGCAGGCGGACTCTCAACCACTGCGCCACCAGGGAAGCCCCATGATACATCTTTAAGTGAAAAAAAAAAAGTCAAATTTTTGAGTTTGACAGGGTCCCTGTGTTATGTCTACTTTCCTGGGAATCTTTGAATACCTTCCTCTTCATTATCCCCCATCCTGTCTCTTTATCTGATTCATGAGAAGTTTACTGAATGCACTGTAATATAACACTTGGAAGGACCCTGCTGGGTAAGGAATTGTATTTGAAAATTTTATTTTATTTCTTTTGCCAGTAGGTGACTATTTGAGGAAGAGCTATCTTTAAACCAACAAATACACATCTTAAATATTTAAAAATAGCTCATACTTGATGATCAAATATGCACTAGTATTGGATTTCTGACGGTTTCATCACAGCAGAGCCCATATTTGCCCTTTTTATGCCACCTTATGTTCTGTACACGGATGTGATAAGCAGGTCTTCATAACCTAGACTAGGAAGGCCATATAGATGGATATGTGGTGCTTCTGACTTATCAGCATGCCTTTCATTTGGTCTGGGAAACAGTTCTGGACAGTCAGAGAGGAGTGTTGTTATTCCCACTTTGGCTGGATGGAGCGAAGTCGAGTCAGTGTGAACACCTTGCTGAGGTTTCCACAGTTAGTGAATGAGATTGTGTTCTGAACCTCAGTTATTTTAGTTCCAGTTTGGCCTTCTCTTCTACCCCACTATCACCTTTCGTGCAATTTTTATTTCAGATTCCACAATGCAATGCAAAGTGCATTTCTAGTGTCCATCATGTTTTGGGACTTTATTATTTTTTTAAATTAATTTTTATTGGAATAGAGTATAGTTGCTTTACACTACTATGTATAAAATAGATAACTAATGAGAACCTACTGTGTAGCTCAGGGAACTCTACTCAGTGCTTTGTGGTGACCTAAACGGGAAGGAAATCCAAAAAAGAGGGGATATATGTATACATATAGCTGATTCACTTTGCTGTACAGTAGAAACTAACACCTTTCATGCAATTTAACCCTTGTTTTTCTGCCACTTTTTTTTTTTTTTTTTTTTTTTTGCGGTACGCGGGCCTCTCACTGTTGTGGCCTCTCCCGTTGCGGAGCACAGGCTCCGGACGCGCAGGCTCAGCGGCCATGGCTCAC
>NC_041226.1:67813348-67818409 GCF_002837175.3 Physeter macrocephalus
CGAACCCGCGTCCCCTGCATCGGCAGGCGGACTCTCAACCACTGCGCCACCAGGGAAGCCCTCTGCCACTTTTAAGGAAATTTAGCCACATATAATTTACTCTTTGTGATGCTTTACTGAGAGTTCCTGACAGATGCTAGACTCTGTTATGTTAACTGCCCTGGAGGTTATTTATGGGTGGAAATTAGCGTTACATCAGAAAGCTAATAACAAATGTTAATATTAATTACCACTGAATTATTAAAACCTCAGTTTTTTGAATTATTGCACAAAACACCCTTTGTATAGGTTAGCTATAAAATTAGGATTGCTTTGTTACCACAGAAGAGAACAGAGATTTGTAAAATACTAAGTCATCCATTCATTCATGACTTCCTCTCTCCTTGGTGGAGAACTTTAGGGTATTGTCAACATCCCAAATTCTCAGTGAAAGGAAAAGGACCGTACTGCTTTATAGTCTGTTACAGTTGGATTGAAAATCTGATCATAATACTCCATTATTTAAAATTTTTCAATGACTCTCCATTTTACTCAAGATAAAGACCAAGCTCCTCCTTAGCATGGTACATAAGGCCTTTTATGACCTGACCTCTGCTACATTCAATGGCATGCAGTCACATGTATGCGCCATTTTCTTTCTCACCTTTGTACGTGCTGCTTCTCCTACCTGGAAAGCTTTCGGTGCCTGATTTGCCCAATTGCTTGCACTCATCTCCTTAGGTTCTGGCTTAGTAATCTTTAGTAAAGGTGTTCTTGACTCACCAAAGGGAATTTGACGTCTTCCACCTCCATGTTCCCATAATATTTTGCAAACAGCTCTAGTAAAACAATCAACACATTGTTTGTTTGCATATCCGTCTTAACAGGCTAGATTGCAAGCTCTTCAAGGTCAAGAACAAAAATAATCAATGAGTAATAGAAAACAATACAAAAAAATCTCCCTTACTTATATTTTAGGAACGCATATATTTTCCCCAAGGTTTTACAGATGTTTTTATACGTCTAGTTTATAAATTCAGGTATTGGCTGAGTGCCTCCCTCTGGCACAAAGATAAGTAAATGTTTATTGAATGAATGCATGTTGTTGTGCGTTGGCTCATTTTCTCCACAATTCAGTTTTTCATATCTTTACATAATTTGTTTCATCATTTGTGAAATAATGATCACCTTCTTCTAAATATATTGCACGTTTCATGCTTCCCTGCCTAACACTGATTTCTTTTAGCACTATTTATCTTAGAAGTATTTTTGTAATGAAAACAAAATTACAGCACACCCTTAATATGTGCTCTTTGCCATGTGCTCTGAGAGCTACGGCAGACTGTACCGTACGCTCCCGGCCAGGCTGCATTAGCTCATCACACTACAGACTGTCCCAGCCAGCGAGCCCCCCCGTGCTGTTCTGAGTTGTGGGTTCTGCAACGCATGAACTTTGGTCTGCAGTGTTCTCCCTCTTTGTCACATGTTTTGTACTTTGGCGAACTTTTCTGCAAAACAGGAGCTTCTTCTGGATGTTGAAATGTGGGTTTTATAAAAGTGGCATGAGAGTCCTCCAAGTGTTGTTCTAGAAAACAAAAAGGTAATATTTATCAGTAAGTTAGGGATTGGTAGAAGTCCTTTGACATTAGGAAGGGTCCATGTGTGTCACTGCAGACTGGGCAGGATGTTCAACAGTTGAGAATGTCATCTGGAGGAATCTATAGAGAAAGGTGTTTCATGGTTCCAGGAGAGTTTTGAGGAGCGTGAAGGGGCAACTGCCACTGTGTGAGGCATCTCCATGGGGACTTCCTGTCATGTGACTTGCATTACTGCTGACTCTCTTTGAGCCCTATCTAGGAATGCACACACCATCCCCCCACTTACATCCTCCAAATGAGGTGTGTGTATACTCTTGGAATCAAGTGCAAGCTAGTAAATTGTATGATAGGAGGGACCCAAAATAACAAACTAGCAAGAGGTAATAATAGAAGGTAACACTCCCATTTATCTTTTACTTTTAAAGCATGTTTTTTTTTTCTTTTTACTTGCTTTCTTAAGCATCTGGTCCTACCACCTAGCTTATACAATTCTATCATAACATCACAGGTAATACATGGCCGGTGTGGACATTGAGAGAAGCATACACACTTAACAGTAATTAATAGCACTAAAATGAAATAAATGTGTAATTGAAACAAAAATCATCAATGATTGATAGAGAAAATACAGACAGTCTCCCTTGCTTATGTTTTAGGAGCACATATATTTTTCCAAGGTTTAATAGGTTTTTGGAAAGTGGGCATCCATATAGAATCCATGAATTTGAAAACTCTGCTTTCTTTAAGGGATGAGTCCCCCATCTTTATTCTAATTCTGATAGTTCACTTTGAATCAAAATGGGCTGTTCATTCATAGGCTTTCACTCAATTCTTTAGATTCATTGGTTTATTCAAAAATTTTTAGAGAGTGCCTGTTACATACCTAGCACTGTTCTGGGTCCTGGGTCCAGAAGAAAGTCCTTGCTCTCAGGGAATTCATTTCCTAGTGGGAAAGGTAGGAAACAAACAAACAAACAAATGGTACATGCCCTCGGGTGGCGAAAAGTAAGTGAGAAATAAAATGAGTTCACTTCCTGGAGAGTATGCTAGGGTGGGTGACGCGAGCTCTGAGAATGGGGTGAATGGCAGGGCCTCTGAGGAGGTGACATTTGAGCACCCAGAGGAAGTGAGGGTCCAGCCATTTGAAATTCTTCTGAAAAAGCATGCCAGGCAGAAGGAACAGCAGGTGCAAAGGCTGCTGTTCCTCGTGGGAGCCCACGAGGCTAGGGTGAGGACCAATGACAAAGAGGCCAGTGTGGGTGGAGCAGAAAGGAGGCTGGACCTTGTTGGCCATGGTCGGGATTTTCTATTGTGTTCTTCCTGTGATGGGTACACTTCAAGAGAGTAACTTGCATTTTGCTGGCTGTTGTGTTGAGAGTCGACTGCAGAGGGCGAACAACACGGAATTAGGGAGACTAATTAGGAGGCTGCTGCAGCCCTCCAGGTGACTGCATGATAACAGAACCTGTGGGCTTCCAAACTTACTTCATTCCCAAACATGCAGTTGTATCTTGGCTGCAATAATCCAAATGATTCACATGCATTAAATACTCTAAGCCTGTTATCCCAATTTTGCACTTTGTGAAGACTGGATTCAAAGCTACCACAGGGACTACTCATGTTCATATTACAAGAGAATGTTGCCCATAAAGCATCATCATTCTCCAGCTAGCTCAGTATCATGAAATCCAATTACACTGACCACATTTATTACAGATAAATTTTTTTCCCCTTGTTGACATTACCCAACAAATGAATTCCAGAACAATGGAATATTTCCAATTAAAATGAAGGCGTCTCACTTTATATTCACGCTTATTTTGATAAAACATGAGTCCAACCGATTCTTATTTAATGATTATACTTACAAGTGATTTCAATTTATTGGTTTCCAAACACAAAACAATAAAATTGTTTAATAAATTACAATAATTGTAAAGTCTAAAGTTGTTTGCTAGCATGTCATTTAGAAACACAGTACAAATGCATTGGGCACATCCTCGTGTTTTTGACCAGCATTCTTTTACACAATGAACTTGCAAGAAACATAATAAAAGAAACTTCTAATGTGTGCCTCTTTGGAAGATTAATGCCTCTCATTTTTTTTTTCATTGAACAATACTTAAGATAGATGCTAATAACCTACTATATGCATCAAAATAGTACACAACTGGGTTACGTGATTCTGGCATATTGTTGTGGCTGCATGGCAGCAGGTTGGCTGCCATAAGCTACCCGAGTGAGGCAGGAGAGTCATGAGTCTGAACACTTGTCCTGGGGAGAGGCCACCTGGGACAGAGCCCAGGCTGTGTTTTTTTAAGAAGCATGTAGTTTTGGGCAAGTAACCTATTGACGCCTCTCATGTCTCCACTAAATGGAATAAACATGGTACCAGCCTCCTAAGATCGTAGTGAGGATTAAATAGGTAACATGTTTAAAGCACTAGAACAGCAAACACGGCAAGCACGAAACAAATGTGAGCTTTTATTATTCTATCCTGCAGTTTGCTGCCGGAAGTCTTGAAGAACTTTGCAGTTCTTCTTTCGAATGAAACCTCCTCGGTAAATCTCTCTTTGGCATATATGAGAAAAATCTGCCAAGCCCATATTTGACTTTTCAAAGATAAAATGTTTGTGTGACATAGGAGTTCATGCACAGGTTTTCATTACTAAAGAACAAAAAAATAGACAACTCAGTTTGTGCCTTTCTGGTGGATCGCTCTTTTTTTTTCTGAGATTCCTTTTTCTTATATCTAAAAAAAAAGGAGAAGTCAATCATTAGCCTTTGTAAGTCATGGTATGTAAAATTGTTAATTACAAGCCTTCTTTTGTGTGTGCATGTGTGTGACAGAGATTGAAGCAGGGGGAAGAGAGAGGGAGAGAACTCTAACCCAAGGACTTTCCAAAGCTTTCTACCAAAAAATCAGGAGGGACAGTAAATAACCATTCTCTATCAACCCCAGACAGTCAATTGATTTGCCAGTGCAATTTGATATCCAGGCCAATTACCAGAATGAAACTTTATTTGGCCTAAATATCACAAATGGTGGTTTCCAGGGCTTTTCAGTCGGTTAGATTTTAGAAAATACAGCTTTTCTCCACAGGTAGATGAGTTCCTTTCTTTTATGGCATATGCCTTTCCTAAGTAAGTGCGCTCTAGGATTCACAGCTCTGTGGTTGGTTGGTGCTATGGATGTTTCAAAGGCTCTAGAAAAATAAGTCTGTGCCCCCGAGAAAACCAAGGGAGATGAAGGAGATCTTCACACTGGCACTCAAAATAAGAAATTGCCATTTTCGCAGGTCAAATATTGGCAGTCCCATACGATTGAACCTAAATTGTATTTTTTTTTTTTTTTTTTTTTTTGTGGTACGCGGGCCTCTCCCTGTTGTGGCCTCTCCCGTTGCGGAGCACAGGCTCCGGACGCGCCGGCTCAGCGGCCATGGCTCACGGGCCCAGCCGCTCCGCGGCATGTGGGATCTTCCCG
>NC_041226.1:67818602-67859576 GCF_002837175.3 Physeter macrocephalus
CCTGCATCGGCAGGCGGACTCTCAACCACTGCGCCGCCAGGGAAGCCCTGTATTTTTTAAAAGTACAAAATTTCTTTTAAAATGAAAAGGTGGCACCCTTGCTCTAAGAGCCCACAGTGAAGAGGAGAGGAGCTGTGCTTCAGGCTAGGGTCTCTTCAACGTGGCACAACTGTGTAATTATGTACAGCGAATAAGCTTCATGACCTCATTTCAGGGTTACTATTGTTTGCATTGCCTCTATTTGCATTTTTAGAATCCAGCTCCTAAACCCTATAATTAGGAAGAAGTATCAAAGTGTCTACTTACACACTTTTTATTTGTTTTCTAAGGTTGTAATTGTCTATAAGTGCTTGCATGGCTGACAATTCAGCAAATGGAATGGTTTCCAAATACCTTCATTGCAGCCTTCTTGATGGTGCGTTCCCATTTCATTCCTCACCTTGAAGCTATTCAGTTTTTTCCAGCTTTAATTCCGCTCAAAAGTAGCAAAATGTTTATTTTCAATTAGAGTCTTACATAGCTTGATACTTTCCCTCTGCCATTTTAAAGGGACCCGAGGAAATTAAAATCAGGGACATAAGTCATTTGACTTCTAGTCAAAAGATTGCTACTTTCTTCTCTGTATTCGTAAGAGTTTTGAGATTTCTCTCTTAAGTCAGCTGCCTCTAAATTCTTGGCACTACGTGCAGTTTGCTGATGATAGCACTTCTACAGCTGGTCCCTGTTCTCCATGTGTTTTTTAAAGAATTTCTTCTTCTCTTGTTGTTACCATAAGGAATATGTTGCACAAGTCGAATTTAATTGATTTTGATGTTATGTGCTTACTCCTAGACAAATGATAGCTATGACAGCCCTATCTTTGGGAAGATTTCAGTTCTGTTCTGTATGACCGTAACATTGAAAAACTAGTAGAGTTACTATTCTATGCTTGTTGAATCATCTGGGGAGATTTTTAAGATCCTGAGATCAGGTTGAACCCCAAAACAATTACATCAGAATCTCCTGGGGTGGAATCTGGACCTCAAGAGTTTTAAAAACTCCCCCGGTGATTCCTAATGTGCGGCCAAGAATGGGAACCACGGAGTTAGAACAGATAACTAGATAAATGTTTAGTGGGTGAGGACATAAATTATTACCCAACCCGTAGAACAAGCATGGTATGTTGGATTTAAATGGTCTTGGGTCTGAAATCCAGGTCTCTCACTTGGTATGTGACCTTGGATGAGTTACTCAAATACTCCTGAGCTTCTGTTTCATCAGTTGTCACATTTCACAGGTGACAGTGTTGTTGTGAGGATTCAGTACTTGGGCCTATCATCCAACAGATCTCAATGAATATTAGCAGAGTTTATGTCAGAGGATACTTCAGTGATTAAATGTGTTTTTTCTTTCCTGGTGGTTATTTAGTGCTTCATTTATTTATTTATATTATTATTTGTAATAGGTACATTTTATAATATATTTATAATATGTAATTTTATAAAAATTTATATTATGAAACATTGTTTATGATTTGCATTATTTATATTATATATTATTTATTATGATGATTTTATATTTTACTTTTAAAAATTTGGCAACAATTTTAGGATTGCCAAAATAGTACAAAGATAGAACTGAGCATGTTCATATACGCTTTGCTCAGCTTTTCCTAATGTTAACATTTTGCACAACAATAATACTTTTATCAAAAGTAAGAAATCAACATAGGTAAAATGCTATCAACTAAAGAATAGGCTTTATTGCAATTTCACCAGTTTTCCACTAACATCCTTTTTCTCTGCCAGGAGCCAATCCAGGATCCCACGTTGCATTTAATTGTCATATTTCCTTAGTTTTTCCCATTCTGGGACATTCTATGGCAGTTCTTGATTTTTCCTTACTTTCACGGCTTTGACATTTTGAAGACTGCTGGTCAGGTATTTTGGAGAATGCCTCACAATTTAAGATTGTCTTATGCCTACTTATGGGTAGCGTTGATGCATTTTTGGCATGAATACCGCCAAAGTGATAGGCCCCTATCAGTATTAGGGGTACATGATATTGGTATATATAGGGCTCTTTACATAATTAATAATACAGTTAGTGAAATGAGACATTATAGGGAGCTGTATTAGTTTACTAGGGCTGTCATAGTAACTACCACAGACCGGGTGGTTTAAACAACAAAAATTTGTGTCACAATTCTGGTTGCTAGAAGACTGAGATTGAGGTGTTGGCAGGGTTGGTTTCTTTCGAGGCCTTTCTTCTTGACTTGTAGGTGGCTTTTTTATTGTCTTCGCATGGTCTTAACTCTATGCATGTCTGTGTCCTAATCTCTTCCTATAAGGACACCAGTCATATTGGATTACAGCCCATCCCAATGACTTCATTTAACCTTAATTACCTTTAAATGCTCTAATTCCAATCACAGTCATATTCTGAGGGACTGGGGGTTAGGACTTCAACATATGGATTTTCCGAGATAGGGGGAATGACACATTTTAGCCCATAACAGGCACCTCTCAAGCAGGGACATACACTGAAATAGAAGAGGCGAAGGATTTCTCCAGAATGGTAAATGATCTGCAGTACTCCTTCGAAATAGAAGCAGCTTCTTGGCAAATTGGAGGAAAGTCACAGCAAACATAATGAAACTCAATGAGGACAAAATGCTCAATGGGAGAACCAAGCTGCTTAAGCATTAAATAGAAGACAGTTGGTTAAAGAACATTCTGGGGACGGGAGGAAGAGTTGGTCCTTGGAGTTATAAATGAGTCTAAAAAAAACCCATGTGCCAGTATTCCAGCTGTAAAAGTCAACATGATATGGGGAGGCTGCAAGATATTTAAAGGGACAGAAATCTTTTTAAGGAATCAATGAAAAGGGCTTATTCAGCCAAAAGAAGGAATTGCTGATAGGGGATTTAATTACCTCCGAGTACTGTGTGTGAGGGAGTTCTTAAACCAAGGGCAGTGACCAGCTGTTTCAAAACTTTACAAGAACAGATTTCAAGTAAACAGGCTTAAATGGCAATGAATGAGAGTTAGGTTAGAATAGAATAAAATTTTTCATGAGGAAACAATGGTTAAATACCAGAAAGTTTACAGATGGAAGAAGCATGACATTATAAAAAGAACATTGATTTGGAGTTAGATACCTCTGTTTTAACTACGAGCTCCCCCATTCAGCTTTATGATCTTGGACAAAGAACTTAACCCCTATGATAACACTATCAGACTCATTATTTTTAAGGATGAAATGAGCTACTATAAATAATTTTAGCAGATTGAATGTAAATTTAGCAGATGGAGAAGAGAGCTTGCCACTCAGTAATTGTTAGTTTGATTGATTTTTACTCCCATGTATAATTTCATCTCTTAGACATGTCTAAAGAGTGCAGCCAGTGTTCTCTGCTCAGCCTAAACTGGCATGTATGATATTATTTGACGTCCAAGGAAATGATATTTCCAGTCCTTTTAGTTCTAAGACTTTACATTTTCTTTCACAAAGTGATTTTTGGGGCTTAAATGCCTAACCCTCTAAGAATCCAGGTAAAACAGACAGGCTGTCAGTTCAATGCAAAATTATAGGGACTAGGTAAACTCCTTTTGCTGTTAGAATCATGCTGGGGCTTGTGTTTGGGAAAAAGCATGAATTATTTGACAAATCATAGTTTACAAAATTCAGTTATGGTTAACCACTGTGTATTACTGGATTCCACAGAAATATTTTTCTATTGTAGATGTAAACCCTTTAACAGATAATAAACCCTGACAGAAAGGCATGGTAAAATCTAGGCACTCATTCATAGAATCCAAATCGACCTTGATCACTATGCCTTCACAATTTGCTGTAGTTTGCCTGCTGTGTATTCACTCTCCGAGACAACATTGCAGCTAGTGTTTCAGCTTAGCTTTGGGCTCTAATTTGGGGTATTACACTTTTGAGCTTGAGAAAATCTCACAGTCTTTCAATTCCCCATGTATGAATTTAGAATAGCCCTAATTTCTGGCTTCATAGGAGCTATTGATTTTAAGTGTATTCAGATGTCTCCCGGGTCTCACCAGCTTGAGGAATACAACTGATGTCACATCTAAGTTAAATTCACACTCTCCCTTTGCCTAGGAAATTGCAGTAGGCGAAATCTCTTCCTTCTGGATTCTTCAGGATTACCTCCTTTGTCTAATAGTTTTCCCGGACAGTGCCTCTGTAAGCCTGTGATGCCAGACTGGGCACTGTCTAGCCCTTTGCTCCACTGCAGAGAGATGACTTCAGGCTCTCCTGGGGCTACGGTCCTTGCCCTCACCATTGCCATGATTAGAGCCTCCATCCCAAATATCTGCTCGTGTTGGCACCTGGGCTCCTGATGCCTTCTATGGTGGTCTCAGAGGGCCCTGCTCTTCTCTTTACCACCTTGGACGTCCAGACATTCCCTACAGCAGCGGCTCAGAGATGGCCCAGGGGAAGTATACCACCCAGACAGACTTCTCGTTGGCCACTCGCTGTGGCTTCTCTCATAGCTTACAGGTCTATCCAACCATTCTATCTGATGCTTCTTCCCTGGTCAGCCACATAATACTGCCCTGCTTGATCACGGGGTGCTCTTTTGCCACCCCCCGCCCCACCCCGCCTGTCTCCATCTTTCAAAGGCATAGTTCCTCCACTATTTATGTCTACCCTTGAGGAATCTTACTTGGGGTCCAGGCCTAAGAAAATCATACCAAGAGAGAGGATGGAATTCCCCTCTTACCAGCTTGTTCCCACCCTCCAGGTCTCACTGTCTGTCTCTCCAGGGTGATTGACAGCAGAAGTGCCCAATCCCTTCCCATCCCACCTTCTATTCACAGGGGTATGGCTTTAACCTTTCCCTCCCCAAAGACAGTCACACGCCAGAAAGCTATAATCCTATAATACTAAACTTCTTCCTTATATCTTCTCCTTCTAAATTACAAGCACAAAGACAGGTCCTTTAATTTAGAAATGTCTCAGTGTCTGTGGATTTCATTTTTACATACGCCATGTGTTGGACTTCTAGGCTGAGTTCTGTCAAGCCTAGTTCAGCTCCTTTGCAAAGATCTTCCAGCATCTGAATGTTCTCGGGCTCTGCTAACCTGGGAGCAAACAGCTTGAATAAAACATATACTTGCCCACAAGAACAAACAATGCTTGGCAAGCACTATTTCTCCAATTAGAAGACTGTGGGTAGAGATTCAACTCTTGCCTATTACAGAACCATCTCTTGCTGGCCAACTTTGTTTCTCATAGCCCCAGCTTCTCAAACTTTCCACTGTGCAACGTCCTTTGTTTTACCTTTGCATAACTTAGTGGTCTACACCTGTGTCTTTCTCAGAACAAAGGCATGGTCAGCACTAAAGTACATTCCACTCCTTCCATCTCATTCCCCCTTGGTACAAGCTTGGAAATTAGTGGGGGGTTTTCCCCCTTAAGATTCCAGGTTCTAATCCTTCTATCCAGAAGGGAGCATTAATCTGCCCCCTCCCCAGCACGTGGCCTGGAAATAGGACTTTCCATTTCTTTTTGCCTTTTTCCCTTTACGTTTGGGACTAAAATATTTGCCCAAATGATACCTTATCCCTACCTTTGGGCAGCTAGTGTGCTCTTTTATGTAAGAATTAATAGATCCACAAAGTCCTTCAAAATTATGGCTAATGAAGCCTGTAGAAATATGCAGATTGCCTCAGTGGGCGTAGATTACATTTACTACCTATTTTAAATTACTGACCAGTTACTGAGAGACTTTATTATATTATATTTCATGATGTATGTTATCGCATCTTTAACAAATAATGAGAAATTTTATTTTCCCTCTCACCCCTTTGTTCTTTTCTTTTAAGTAATATTTTCTCTAGTATCTTGTTAATAGGGGAGAAAACCATTGTATTGAATTATGGTTCATTGGCTAAAAGACTCCATATTATTTGAATTATTTACTGTTTTGTAGCATTTGCATTCTCCTCTGAATTTAGAAGTTTATTTGTAATGCAGCAATATTATAATCAGACTTACTCTGAGAAAGCTAATGGAGCTAGAAAATAAAAGTTTTGCCCTCCTCAGTCAGGATGAAATCATCGGTTTCTTCATACTAAATGTTCTTTAGCAAAAGGTCAGCAAACTCATCTTCATTCTTATAAAACATGGGCAGAAATGAGAAGAATGTGAGAGGACAAAAGTGAGAGAATCAAAATTACTTATAATTATATCTCTATGCAGTAATAATAACTTTATTACTATGTTGCATATGTGGCTTGACATTCTAAATGAGCTGTATGAAATTAATACCAATAAAACTATAAAGACAATTACTGGCAATTGTATAAAATAAAAGGTCTTTAAGCTCTTTTTAAAACATTGAAAATCATAAGTGAAGAGCGCATGGCGATTTCCCTTCCTTTGTTTGACTTTAAATCCTAAGTAGTCTTATTTGGCTAATAAATGATAAGAAAAATGAATTTGGGAAATAGCTAAAGCCACAGACTATTCAAATTTTTTAAAAGCATTTTCCACTAATTCTGTATTCTGTTTTTATTTGAGGTAGAATAATTTGATGTTAATAAAATTTTCAGTTCTGATAAGAAAAAGTCTTGTACTTAGTACAGTGTTGTACTTAGTGTTCAAGTACCTCAACCAGGCAAAGTTGACATCTTTATATAGTGGAGAATGTCATCCAAATATTGCTGTGTTTTCCAAAGCTAGGCAAGTATACTTATGACTAAATTTTGCCCAGGAGACTGATAACCAGATGCATTTTTAAAAGAACTTTATAGGGGCTTCCCTGGTGGCGCAGTGGTTGCGAGTCCGCCTGCCGATGCAGGGGAACCGGGTTCGTGCCCCGGTCTGGGAGGGTCCCACGTGCCAGCGGCTGGGCCCGGGAGCCATGGCCGCTGAACCTGCGCGCCCGGAGCCTGTGCTCCGCAACGGGAGAGGCCACAACAGAGGGAGGCCCGCATACCACAAAATAAATAAATAAATAAATAAATAAATAAAAGAACTTTATAATTAACACCCTTTACAAGCTGAGTTGTCCCTCTTCCATATTTAGTTGTTGAAGTCCTAATCCCAAGTACCTCAGAATGTGATTGAACATAGTCTATAAAGAGGTAATTAAATTAAAATAAGGTCATCAGGGTGGGTCTTAATCCAATATGACTGGTATTCTTACAAGAAGAGAAAATTTGAACACATAGACATACACAGAGGGAAGATGATGTGACGGTACAGGGAGTAGATGGCCATCTACAGTCCACGGAGAGATGTCTCAGAAGAAACCCACCCTTCCAACACCAGACTTGAAGACTAGTCCTGAAGCGTGCCTGGAAGTGTTCCAGATGGCTCCATATCACATTTCTCCCTGTTGCTGGTGGCCCTGCCTCTAACATTACCAGGTCGTGACCTTACCAGCTTTACCAAGATCTATGATTTTTTCCCCAAGCTTTCCACACTTCCTCTTGAGCTTTTTTGGGTGAGCTTGTCTCTAAATAGAATTAACTTTACTTTGATTGCTTTTATGAAGACTGAACATTACTTATCTTTTATGTACTTATCATATTCCAATTTCTACACCAACATGTTTTGCTTATGTTTTATCTCCCCTGTAAGGTTATTAGTCCCTTAACTAATTCTCTTTATGAATTATAAAAAAAGTTAATTGAAAGAATTCTAGATTTGAAGCCTCCCTTCTTGATCAAATAATGGCTTTTTATACCTGTAACTGAGCTGTTTGTCAAAATGGACAGAGCCATTTTGTCTGCCTGCCTTGAGTTTTTTGCCTTTCTTTCTAGGTAAATTCTCAAACCTACACTCAACCCCAATCCATCTTATTTTCTCTGTGTCTGGGGGTGTCAATATTCGATGCTAAACAATGCCTTGAAGCACTTTGGTAGTTTAAAAGTGAAAGTTCAAAATGTGGTGGTTAAATTTGACCAACAGCTAATGTTGTTTGAGAAGACAGCTGAGAAAATGCAGCCCTCATTTTCCCTCTACTCATTCTCAGAACTTGACCATATGGATTTCCATGTTCCCTCTTTTCCTTCCTCTGTAAGAGAGAAGTGTCTCCATTCCTTTTCAAGGTGAACCCGTCCTTGGAGTCTGTCTGAGTTTTCCATGACTCTGATTTCGCACAGACTCTTTTGTGTGAAATGCCCCCTCTGTTGTGATAACCTGACACACTGACCACCTGGTAAACGTCAGCTCTACTTTTCCTTCTTTGAGAACTCTTCCCAGACTCCTGGCTGACACTTAGATGCTCCTTTTTCTGTGTCCTCTTCCAAGTTGGACATATGGCCATTAAAACACACAACTCAGGGTAATTATCTGTATCCCAGCTAATCCAAAAGCTTCTGAAGGCAGAGAATGATAAACACAGTACTAGGATTTCTCACACGTGGGTTAAAGGAATACATGGAGAATTCCTTACTCCTTTGATCACCTAAACCGTATTTCTAAGCAGAGCCCTTTCCTTAAACTTGTAAACAAACCTAGTTTCATCTTTAAAACCAAAAAAAGAAAGAAAGAATAAAAAAGCAGAAAAAGAGAAAAGGAAGAAAAAAAGGAAACACTCCTTTTGTCTGTTTTTCCCCTAAACCATCACCATATTTCACCGCCATCATCCAGTGGTCAGGCTTCAAAAAAAGCCGGGTATAAAAAGAGAAATCACGAATTTTCTATACTTTATTTCTCATTCACTTCGCAATCCATTAAATCTGCCTTTAACTGTCTCAACTTTACTGGCATTGCTCTTCTGAAGGTCATGAGTGAACTCCAAAGTGCAATGTCAATAGAGTCTTCTTGGGCCTTATTTGTCTGATCTGTTCACAGCAGTGGACTCTTGCTGACTTCTTCTTACAATTTTTATTTTCTTTGCTTCTAAAATGTAGCTCTTTCCTGGGCTTCCCTGGTGGCGCAGTGGTTGAGAGTCCGCCTGCCGATGCAGAGGACACGGGTTCGTGCCCCGGTCCGGGAAGATCCCACATGCCGCGGAGCGGCTGGGCCCGTGAGCCATGGCCGCTGAGCCTGCGCATCCGGAGCCTGTGCTCTGCAGCTGGAGAGGCCACAACAGTGAGAGGCCCGCGTACCGCAAAAAAAAAAATAAAAATAAAATGTAGCTCTTTCCTAATTCCTCTTTTTTCTCTTTATCATTCTCTTTGGATGCCTTTTCTTTCTTGAACTGGAATCCAGAATGCCCCAAATCCTAATCTATGGCTCTTTCTACTGCATTACTTACTCCTGCCCTGCATTTTTCTAGGACACAGTCATTTGTTTTATCAAAAAGCCTTACTACCAAATGTGTCTATTGAGATATTTTGTCAGTCCAAAGGAAGGGAAATCAAAGGTCAGCGTTATCATTTCCTCGTCTAAATTTGTAACTCCCATATCTTGCAAGATTTTGGAGTTTAATTGTTTAAATTGTAATGTATTTATCTGTACTTTTATATAAATCTGTATTTTTAAATTACATTTCACATTTATAACTGTGCCCATTTTATCATGCTGCGTTTATAGTACTGTGTATAGGTATCAGTGTCATTTATCTTATGATTAAAAAACTTATAAAAACGTTTGTAAGTTATAAATGTTATTGGCTGAGTTGTTTTTCCCTAACTTCATACGTTGGAGCCCTAACCCCCAGTATTTTAGAATGTGACTATGTTGGGAGATAAGGTCTTTAAAGAGCTTAGTTGTCAAAATGAGTCCTTTGGGAAAGGCCCTAATTCAATCAGACTGGGGTCCTTATAAGAAGAGGAAATTTGGACACACAAAGAGCTGCTAAGGATGTGGGCACAGAGAGGAAAGGCCATGTGAGAACACAGCGAGAAGGTGGATGTCTGCAGGCCAAGGGGAAAGGGCCTCAGGAGAAACTAACCTGCTGACACCTTGATCTTGGATGTCCAGCCTCCAGAACTGTGAGAAAATAAGTTTCTATTGTTTAATCCACCCAGTTTGTTGTATTTTGTTATGGCAGCCCTAGCAAACTAATAACAACCCAGTAGCAAAAGTAAACACTCAAATATACTTATTGATAAAGTTGGAGGATACTAAAGAGGGAAAAAGGACCTCTTTTTTTCTCTTTTAGCTCTTCTTGTTATCCTCAGATTCTCTGTGGGAACAGTCCTCAGGGCAGTGGTCTAGAAGGCCAACATAGTTACCAAATATGTCATGAGTGTTTGTCAAGCGACTTAACCCACCCTGTGGTCCATTCCCTCTGTGTCCCTTTACTAATCTAAGGTTCTGCTCTTTGAGTGCTGAGTTTACCAACTCAAGTTGCCTCCCCGCTTCTTCACACACGTGAAACCCAGGCCTGTTCTCCTGCATGACGTTAATTTACCCTCTTTTCTGGAGGTCGCCCTGACTACCCAGTCTGGGTAGTCACTTATCTCTTCCTTCTCGTCCTCTGTTCCTTGTTGTTCATGTTATTCACTGAGGTTGCTCATCAGTGGCTGAATATCGTTGTCAGTTTCATTTCCTTACTCTACCTCTTCAATTTTATTTTATTTTATTTTTTTTTGCGGTACGCGGGCCTCTCACTGTTGTGGCCTCTCCCGTCGCGGAGCGCAGCCTCCGGACGCGCAGTCTCAGCGGCCATGGCTCACGGGCCCAGCCGCTCCGCGGCATGTGGGATCCTCCCGGGCCGGGGCACCGTGTCCTGTCTCCTGCATCGGCAGGCGGACTCTCAACCACTGCGCCACCAGGGAATATTCAATATTCAATATTCAATATTTTATATTGAATATTTTCAGTATTTTATCTACTTTGCTGTGAAGATTTTTTATATTTTGGAGACAAGGAAAGTGCTATCATTTCTTTCTCATTTCTACTCTTTCCCACCATCTCTGCCATGTCCGCATCCCAAAGGAGCTAGTGTACCACTGAACACAGGGTGATGCTTAATTCTTTCTTTTTAATTTTTATTTTATATTGGAATATGTTGGTTAACAATGTTCTGTTAGTTTCAGGTGTACAGCAAAGTGATTCAGTTTTTACATGTACGTGTATCTATTCTTTTTCAAATTCTTTTTCCATTTAGGTTATTACAGAATATTGAGCAGAGTTCCCTGTGTTATGCAGTAGGTCCTTGTTGGTTATCTATTTTAAATTCTTGAATTAAGTTCAGAGGATTTGACAACTCTGATTCCTCATGACTGTTTAGGGTGGAAACAAGTGATCAAAAACAAGGCTGGTAGGAATTATCAACATCTGAGAAATGATGGAATGTTTGAATGCAAAGATAGATTTATTATGCTAGACTGAACCTTTGCCTTTTCTTGCTCAGGGTCTTTCTTGCTGTAGTCAGTTCATGATATGCTAGGGAAAAGAAAACTGCTATTGATGCTTCATTGCATCTGATGAAAAGGTGCTTAAATTATTTAAGGGGAACTTTTGTTTTCCCAGTAACTCTAGTGGGGATACTTCTCATGTTAAAAAGTATGAGAATTGGTCTCTTTTCTAATTTTTCTTTCTTGCTTGTGTAAATACACAATAAATTCCTTTGACATTCAGAGACACAGACAAATGTCATTGGAAATCTCCAACCCATCGTAGGGAGGAGTAACACTTAACAGTGAACACGCTGGGGGACACTCTGTTATGATGTCATGACTTTTTACTCTTTGCAAATGTCAGCAACATCCATCTTTTAAGAGTTTCACCGCCCTAAAAGTCTGTTTCTTGCCACTTGTTCATTCATTCAATACATACTCCATAGTCTCAAGGGACTGGTGTCTGTTTTCACTTCAAGCTGGTTCTTGTGTATCAATACACTCTATTTATTCTATAATAATTTGAGTTCCTTCCTCCTTCACCTTAGGTATATAGAACAAGCACCTTTTAAGGGTTAATATATTCATAAGTTTTAACCATGTTCTGACAGAAATCTTGGAGCGTGACTTGGTATTTCATCATGCTGCTTTTCTTCATGTGAAGTTCTTATTTTACAGATAAGGTCCAGAGAGGTGAAGTGACTTATTTAAGGTCTCATCTCTTAGGGATGGAACTAGAATCCACATCCAGATCTCGTAACTTCTAGTCTTGTGATTTCTTTTTTCTTTCTCTCTCTCTCTCAGTGTCTTATTTGGCTCTTGTTTGACCCCCTTTGGCTCATCATAGAGTAGCTCCTTGGGCATTCCACTGTTATTCCCATTTCTTAATCGGAGGGGTTGGCTTACCATGAGCACCACTTCAATAAAAATATATTGACTCCATTCAAAGACCTCATGATTGTTCCAGACCAGTAATGCCTGTAGGTGATTCTAATGAAACGTCTCAAAAATCTTGAGAAATCATCTGTATGGTTGGTCCGGTGGTTCAGAATTCTGCTGCCTTTCCTGATGTAAAGTATGATTATATGTGGCCTCTAGAACAGCAGAGGTGACAGTGGTTTGACCTAAAGAGCCCCAGCAAGACTTAGAGACTTTAAGAGGAAGGGGTGAGGCAAAGGTTCTAAGACTTGGAATGCTTTTCAGATGAGGATCCTCAGTGGTTCACTGACTTGCCCAGTCCTTCTGAGACTGAAGCAGATCACTTCCATCAGTACTGAGCCAGGAGTCGGGGTTGAAGTCACCGTTGCAGATGCTTTTTTTTTTTTTTTTTTTTTTTTTGCGGTACGCGGGCCTCTCACTGTCGTTGCCTCTCCCATTGCGGAGCACAGGCTCCGGACGTGCAGGCTCAGCGGCCATGGCTCACGGGCTCAGCTGCTCTGCGGCATGTGGGATCTTCCCGGACCGGGGCAAGAACCCATGTCCCCTGCATCGGCAGGTGGATTCTCAACCAGTGCACCACCAGGGAAGCCCAATTGCAGATGCTTAAATCAAGCTTTTTAATAAATTGGTAATCAGTTGTTAAAAAAACACACAAAGAATGGAAAAATATTGAGGAGAGCATGTGCAAATGTGAAGCAAACTAGAATGTTGGCTAATTTTGAGCAATCACGGATCGTCTAAAAAAAAAAGGAATAACTCTTTGAACATCTTTCAAAAGTCACAAGGCATGATGGGGAACCATTATTTAAATAAATAACCGTTTAAAATTGTGTTATTTATTTGTTTACTTATTTATTGTTCTTCCTAACTAGAATGCAGGCACCATGTGTTGGTCTAGTTCACCAGTAGGTAGAAGAGTGTCTGGCCCATAGTAGGGAGTCAGAAAATATGTGCAGCTTGAATGGAAAAGAAAACAATCTCCCCACAGTTATAATAAAGTAAGTGCTCTTTACTAGTGTTCGGTTTCTGGAGTCGACCTGTAGCCAAAGACTTACTACTAGTTATAGGACAGAATATAACTGTTGTAGATCTTGACATTGTCAGTCCTGATACTGAAAAAGTCACCATCATTACAGATTATATTTAATCAGTATGTACTATGATCCTGACCCTGCTCTAGGTAGTTACATATCTAAACTCATTTACCCCTCACTCTGAACTAGTTGCACTGTAATTATTCCCACATTACAGATTTCCATAACACCTGGGAGAAACAGATGAGGAGAGGTGGAGAAAAGAACAGAGTGGGGGGCAGGGGTCTCTTCTTTATATTATAGATCCTTCTGAGTTGCTTGCTTTTTAAGACATGGGTGTGTGCACTTCGACGAAAGTTGAGAAGTGAATTACCTAATGCAGTGGGTACATGGGGTTGGGGTGTATGAAGAGAAGCGCTAAACAGTTTGATGCAGTCAGACCATATGGATTCTTGGGAATCACCATAATGATAGCCTATATCGCAAGGCATGTAGATTTCAGAACACTAACCAGTTATTCTGGAATGGGCCCTGAGATGGGAATAGGCCAAAAAGGAAGTTGTATTATAACGAGGCCTTCCCAGTAATGGACATTTACATGTCTAATTAAAATTGACTTCAACAGTGAGGTCTCACTGTTGTGTTTGTGAACTGAACAAAATTTAAGTATCAAGAACAGCCTAATGATTAAGTAATCAGTATTAATTTCTTAATGCTAAAATCTTGAAATTTTAATTTTCATATAGAATACATAGGTTTGTATATAAGTGACATTTTAAACTGTACTTTCTGGGTTCAGTATGACACCTGAATGATACGGCTTCTTATGTAGGAATATATTTAGTAGACTTCACCTTTTTATGGGCAATAAAAGAATTTGAACATGATCAAGTATACAATTATATGGTATATAAAACAGATATTGTTACTCTGCTATTTATATAGGTGACATCTCTCAGAATAGTGATGTGAGACCAAGGGTTTCATCTGGTAATTTCTTAAAAATAGACCGAATGGATAGTGTCCGCTGAAACAGCATTTTAAAGATTATTTCCCTCGTTTCAAACTGCACTTGAAGCTTGTAAACATGTTCTTTGAAGACCAGAAGATTTAGAGCATACTCTACTCTGTCTAAATAAAAGCATAATCTAAATGTAAGGAGAAATTGTAAAAGAAAATGAGGTATCAAATGTAGTGAATGACCTCAGCACAGTTAGGGGTCAACTGTGGAGTCAGAAATGAATCACCCTGCATTAGAGATGCTGGATGTTACAATAGGTTGTGGAAACTGGAAAGAAATAGGTAAAAATAATAGGTCAAACCTATTACATTGGCCTTTCTTTGGTGTAATCTTGTGCTGAAAAGCATTGAACCACTGTCACCCAGTGTTTACTGAAGAAGAAAAGGCTGAAGCTATTATGTTTTTTGTGAAATAAAACAATCAGTTGGACAAAAAGTATGTCAGAGGGATGCTTGACATCAGTGTTGGTAACCAGAGTTTATGACAACCAAGGAAGTTTTGTTCGCTTATATTTAACATTTACGGTTTTTAAAAAAATAGCTTGAAATCTTGTATATTTTGTTAAATCTAAAATGCCTTTTTAAATGGGCAACTAAAATCCATTATTACCAAAACATTACTTATTAAAGACTGAAAATTAGCCCCGTGAGAGTACTCTATTTTATGTTTTCCTTCATATCACTTTGGTAGAAATAATAGTTTAAAAATTATGATGTTAGATTTTCTTAATTAAAAAATATTTTGTTTGTGGAATTCATGCAAAATGGCTATCAATCTTAATATCTATACCTTTTATAAAAAGTGAGTTCCAGAGGAAGTTTTTTTTTTCTTTATGTTTAGGATTTGTTTTTAGACCAGTGAACTGAGGCTAAAGTAAATCAGCAACATCTTACTATGCATATTGACCTATCCAACGGTAACACCTTCAAATATGTATGCTTTTCTATGATAGCTGCTATTTAATAATAAAAGAATTCTCTATGTGGGAGAAGGCTGGTGCAGGGTTACAAGTGGGAGTATTTTTCTCCTTTCATAATGATAATGGAACATGATTGACAAGGTCTGTGGTATGACCTCCCTCTTAAAAAAGAATACTTGGCACTCCCAACTGCCTAGAACTGGGCTTCATTATTTCTATTCCAGAGGTTTCTTTTATACTGAAGTCATGCACAGCTTTGGCAGTGGAAAAGAGTAAGCATTTTCATAGATCCGTAAGAGGTTGTGTGGGTGAGATCTATTATTTGAAAGTGGAGTGTTCTTGATGAATTCTTATTTGCAGAGACAGCCAATGCTGGTGTGGACATTAGGGTCCACTGGGACCATGCTGTTATTCTACAGATGTGGGAAGGACACCGAGGTCCAGAAAGGCAAGCAGTTTGCCCTCTAGATGTGGCCTTCTTCTGCATTCCTCAGTTCAGTTAGTGAGACTAGTATTGACCTCATATTTAGCCAGAAACCTAGAAGTCCTTTGTTATTTCCACACGTCTTTTTCTAGGTGTTCCTCAAGTCCTCTTTTCTTCTACCTCTTTCATCTCCCACTTGTCCATTTCCTCACTACAGCCCTCAATATCTGGACTATTGCAGTAGTCACTCGTCGTGTCTTCTTGCGATAATCGTACTTTCCATTCTCCGTACACTGTACTCCATAATGGGCCTCCCCTGGTCCCTAGATAAGGATGCTCAGGAAAACACCAACTTCTACTTTATTCCCACTCAACAAATTTACCAGCTGAGGGAGACCTGGAGGTATCACTGACGTGACAGGGTCATCAGCTTTCCCGCATTCTCCTCATTCATAACTGCCTGTAACTCCCAACTGCCCTTCCACCTCTTCTTTCTCCCCCATTCTTCCCTTTTGTGTCTCAATTCTCAGCTCAGAAGGCCTTCCCTTGTGCACTCCTATCTCCAAAGTGTTATCTTCATTTCCGTCTAATTATCGTATGAGGAGGGAGTGCTCTTCTTCCTGAAGATCCGGTTTCCCACCATGGAACTGTCCATGGTACAGTAAATGCAGCTGGTTGAACCACAGCTATTGCTCTTCCCACATCCTCTTATCTTTAGTTCTGGCCTAAAAACTTGAGGATTATAGAACTTATTTTCTCTCTTGGCACAAAGCTTCTGGGTTACCTTTACAAATCAGCTCACTAAACATGTATTTTGCAGTCTGAAATTCTATGCTTCTTAGACAGACCCACTTACTTGTATGTATTTCTTAGATAATCAACCATTGTCACCATCCCCATATATGCCACCAAAATGTCTCTTTCCAATGCAAATATGACCATATTTCCCCCTTGCTTAAAATTTGTCAATGGATTTTTTAATCACCTACACTGAAGACCAGAATACTTAGAATGGCATCTAATGCTCATCCCACTGTACCTCTGGCTTAACTTTCAGTCCCTATTTCACATTGGTCTCTTGAGCACAGCTTTGTTCTGGATATTTCCATGTCTGTTGCAAGGCACGGTACCTAGGAAATACTAAATGTGTTCTTATCCATCCTAAATAAATCACTTGTGCTTCTGATGAATCATGTTCTTTTTCACTCCTGTGCCTTTTTTCCCTCCATCTAATGCTCCTGCAGCTTTTCTTCCTCTCCATCCTCTTGACTTTCTAGACTCAACTCTAGAGGGTCTCTCCTGGGGAGCCTTCCCACCCAATGCCCAAGCCCTCCCCAACAGAGTGCCCTTCCTTGTTATTTCCAGCTCTACTGTAGCACTTAGGTTGTATTGCAGTTCAGTTTAATTGCCTGTCTCTGTTAGACTATGAGAATATTTGTTTTGTTCATCTTTATATGATATGTCATGCCCAGCAATTTATCAGGTACGGGATGAGCATAATTTTTGGATGATGTATAATTTTATGTCTTTTTTCCCCAACATTGGGATGAATGGGTATAGTCTGGAAGCCTTTAGAAAGGTCATGCTGAGTATGAACTGTTGTACAAAAAGATTCTCTTTCCCCTTTCACCCCAGGAAGACACTGCTAATGCTCTTTATGGCATCTACCATGGCAAGCTAGGAGAAATAAAAATTATGCCTCTGCTATGAGTCTGCATGATTCCTGTTCTTGTAGAGTTTCTATGAGAGAGGATGCTTCTTGTGACTCAGTCTTCTGGCTCCCTTACTCAACTCCACTTCGTGGACAAGGCTCTGTTGTTACCAAATACCACCACTAAGCAGACCTCCTTATAGGATGGGCCCATGTTAAATCCGAAATAGATAAATATGTAAATACACACATGCATATATTTATTTATCTTCAGAAGACCATACTCCTGTGTGTGTATAATACATAAAAAATGTTTATATCCGTCATATATCAAAAGCATATTTTTGGGGGTGTACGATTGACTTTTTATCAGTTTTATGAGGCTTTTTGATAGACTGTTACTTTCTTGTTTTCCCACTGGTATTTGCCATAGGAACTCTTATGATTTGTTTTGAGGCATTTAAAAACTTGTCTATTCATCTCAACACAGCATTGATGTTTGTGAAATATCTCACCATAGTTGCCTATTTATAGAATTATTGTGAGATCTGCTTATTTTTAGATAAAGATGTCTTTAAACATTTTGTGTTGAATAGAGACCCCTGCCTGCCTACCTCTAAGCTTTTTTTTTTTTTTTTTCTGGCAGGATTGGAATGACTATTGAGTATTTTTTTCCATACCCTGGAGGCCAGCCATCTATCTTTCATTCTTCAGTACAAATATTTACCAATTCCACAAGAAGTTGAGATGACTGTCTTGAGCATACAAATTTCCCAAGAGGTTTCTGGCTAACTTGTCCTTAGAAACAGTGCCTGTGATTAATGAGAAATTATGCTCTAGCAATATTTTCTCTGCTAAGGGAAAAGCAGTGACGGTTCTTGCTCATTATGAAATAGATGTGGCCAAAAGTGCAGTTGTAGACTGTCATGGAGCATTTGGCATCTCTGCTAAAGAGGTAAAATTATGTTATTGGCAGAACAGTCTGGGCAGGTATCAAGTATGCTGGTGCTAGACAAACACTCGGTTGTGGCTTGTGAAGTCATAATGGGGACCCTTCAAACCCCGTGTGAAGGACCCAACTGGAACCAATAGCCAGTTTTTGCCCCGTCAACAGACCCACCAGCATTATGAAAGCAGATTTAGTCTCTTGTGGCTGCAACTATACTTATGCAGTTTTATTTCTGGCTCTTTTTCATGTTTCATAGAACATGATTATCTCCAACATATCAAAAATCACCTGATGCTTTAGTTGGTGGGGGGAAAGGGGGATAGATGGTAGTCACATTACCCATTTTTCTACAATTAAAAAACAAAACTCTCAATGTTGTTGATGTAGTAACAGAATTTTATCCTTAATTTTAAAAAGCCAAAATATCTTTTTATTTTGAATTTCCAAATTAAGCAAAGCTGGTTTTATATCTCTTTGTGTTTTAGTTTTGTTCTAGTCTAAAAGGTAACACACATGGTCCTATTATCCAGCTCTGAGTGTTTGTCTAGAAAATGTGAGAATACCTTATCTTAGCTTTCCAATCAATGGTATTAGTTTAATTCAGATGCCGGACTTTGTAATTTTAGCTAAGTATTGAAGTTTGAATTCTCTGTTCAAGCTTCATTAGTCGTGATTAGGTGATACAAATGCATCTCTGATTTATGCATGTCTAAAAACTATTCTGAAAAGCCATCTTGTGCAGGGTTGATTGTTTTTGTGTACGGTTTTGTCCTTCTAGGCCATCTTCTTTAAACACTCTGATCAAGGAGGCCACCTTTGGGACATAACACTGGCAGACTGCTTGTACTCTGCAAATTAACATTATAGATGCAGTTCTAGAAATTGAGAAGACAGATATTTTTGTGCTAATGAGAGGATGGGACTAAATTTACAGAAAAGCAAATTTATACCAGGAGGGATTTTTTTTTTTTAAAGGACAAATTTCTAAATGAATTTCTGACATTTTGAAATGTTTTGCCAGTACTTCATTTGTATAAAGCTTTATGTGTAGCAGCCTCATTGCCTTGTTTTTGTTTAGTCTGGTTTTTATTTGATCGTTTTTACCTCTGTTGAATTGGCAAAAAATAATTTAAGATTTCTTTTCGAGGTGCTAGCTGGCACAAGAAAACTCTGAATCCAGCCTGGGATTTTTCTATGGCCTAATTTGTGCATTGCAATGAGCATACAATTTGTTTGCACCTAGTTTTATTTTTCAGTCTCTTTACTGGTATTTATGTAAGGCAAAATTAAATGTTACAGAGCATTAATTAACCAAGGAGAAATATAATCATCAGCAGAATCTATATAGTAAACCTGTGAAATTCATAGAGGCTCAGAAATTGAGGGTAAAATAGCCGTGTTTTGAAATAATATCATTGAGTTTGTGCTCCAACCAAATGACACAGCTGAACAGTAGAAACCCAAGTGTTGAAGGAGACATTTTTTTCATATTCCAGGGAATTATAAAGGTTCCCCTTTTCTACTTCAAAAGATTATCAAAAAACAGAGACAGAAAAACGACTGAACTTAAGGTTAATATTTTGTGGGAAGGCTGCAAATAATATAGGGCAATGAAAATATCTGATTTTAGTGCTATTGTAGTTTTCTTTTTAAAATGAGTTTTAAGAAGATTATCTTTGTTTTCTGGATGTGTCTTAATTTTATTTGAATTACCTACTATTCTAATTCTATCAGGTATCAAGACAGGTGTCCTGTGTCTTAAAATAATATCCATTTTTCTAATGTATAACAAAGGAAATTATTTGATTATTTGGGGCAAGCAATGTGACTGTCTCTCAGGTCTTGGAGAAGTTCTTTTTTACCTGGCTCTTTATTCTCCCTTTAGCACCAGAACTACCTATGCTGGGATAAGACATACTCCTCTATTTTTTTCCCAGGGGTGTTTGAGAATCCATGGCAATTGCCTACCATGATACCTGGGAGGATAATCTCATCTTCCCAGGGGTAAGACTTTACTCCTATAGGGATGAGATTTTACTTTACTTGCATGCTAACAAGTGAGCCTGCCACGGTTTCATGGATGCTGGCCAAAGATGTGAGACCCTTGGCTCAGAGACACAGGACTTTATTACAGCACAGCAAGCGGCATGAGCTTCATGGTTCCTTTGGTTCCCCTCTTTCTGTTCCCCTCCTCCACCCACCTCTTCGGCTCCAAGTCTCCCCATGGGGGTGATGGGGAGCTGACCAGGTAGGTGCTGTGTACACAGTGGGTTTGTGGCACAGCTGAGGACCCCCGAGTATAGGGAATCCAAGATTTTATGATGGACTGTGTGTAAACCACACCAATCTTTGCCCTGGAGGGAAGCATTATTTTGGTCTTCTAGGGCTATTTGCCATACAAACACCCTTGAAAAGTTAGGCTGGACAAAAGCTGGTACAACATGTACGGAAACACCCTGGAGAATTGTTTCTCAGCACCACCGAGGGAAAATGTCAGACCTTGCGTGCATCCACTGCTGCACAGAGAGTGGATCAGTGGCGTTCTTTTAGTGGCACATGGAGATAGAAGAAAACTGGTTCTAGTATAATATTTTTATTTCAGTCACAAGTCATCTCATTGGCCATTGGTTACTTTGCTCATTTGAAAGGCCTCAAGAGTCATCACAGACCTGGAAATCAACAACAGGAAACATTGATATAGAAGTGAGTGTCTTAAGGATAACTACACTTCCCTTTCTGGGTCTCCTCCCCTTAATTTTATTCTTTTTATCTTACCCTGTTGGGTATTATTGGAAAGAACTGTATAAGATCTTTGAAAATATGGTGATAGGAAAGGAGAGGAGTCTCTTCTTTACTCTCACTCCTACTGTCTGACCCCCAGCCAGCTCGCTCTTGGCCTTCTGAGCTCAGGCTTTCTGCCCTGACTCCTCGTGGCTGGTGGATATTTCCACCCTGCATCACCATTGACACCACTATGCTGAGATCTTTGGCCAGTAGGTGCTGTCAAGAGTTGACTGTGTTACACTAGGTGCTTTCAAAGTGGATCAAGGAGGTTAGGGCGTGTGTTAGGGAACGAATGTGCCTCAGCTCTGGGCCCCTAAGGAAATCATAGTGGGATCTATGGTGATGCAGGGTGGAGGTGTCCACCGTAGATGAGGAACCAGGGTTTGAGACCCTCCCCCTTTCAATGTGGGTATGAGAGCTACTGTATGTGATAGCAGACGTTGATTTTGGGGATCATTTAATGAAAATTGTAGTACTATGAAAATTTGATTTTGCTGTGTAAACCTAACATTAATTTTAGTCATTTATGTGACTGACTTAGCATTTATCCCTAATTACCAGGCAGCACAATGATTATTCATAATGTTAAATATGTGTCAGATCAATGTTTTTAAGTTGCATTGATTATCACACTAAAATCTGCTCTGCATGATGCTCCATCTTCATTTGGATGGGCGTCTACTAAAGTAAGTAGCAGGACTTTCTGCTTACAACCTAAAACATTTGGGGTCTTTTTTATTTATTTATTTATTTTTGGCTGCACTGGGTCTTCGTTGTTGCACGCGGGCTTTCTCTAGTTGCGGCGAGCGGGGGCCGCTCTTCGCTGTGGTGCCCGGGCTTCTCATCGCGGCGGCCTCTCCCATTGCGGAGCACGGACAACAGGAGCACAGGTCTCAGTAGTTGTGGCACGTGGGCTCAGCAGTTGTGGCTCGCAGGCTCTAGAGTGCAGGCTCAACAGTTGTGGTGCACGGGCCTAGCCGCTCCGCGGTGTGTGGGATCTTCCCGGACCAGGGCTTGAACGCGTGTCCCCTGCATTGGCAGGTGGACTCCCAACCACTGCGCCACCAGGGAAGTCCCCTTTGGGGTCTTTTAATGGATGGAGAGACTCATTTGCATTGGAAAAGATGTCTGTAGACAGTTTGACTGTGGGTCACTATGGACAGTAGAATCCTCATAACTTGAGGACAGTGGTTAGGAATAGCAGAGGAGCCGGCATTTTACGACTTTCAGTCTAGTAGCTAATTATCTAGTCCTCCACTTGTTTTATTTCTGCCACTTCTGTTATTACTGGGGAATGATATTTTTTTAAAATTTTATTTTATTTTATTTTATTTATTATTTTTTTAATTTTTATTTTTTTTGCGGTACACGGGCCTCTCATGCTGTGGCCTCTCCCGTTGCGGAGCACAGGCTCCGGACGCGCAGTCTCAGCGGCCATGGCTCACGGGCCCAGCCGCTCCGTGGCATGTGGGATCTTCCCGGACCGGGGCACGAACCCGCGTCCCCTTCATCGGCAGGCGGATTCTCAACCACTGCGCCACCACAGAAGCCCGGAATGGTATTATTGAACCCTAAAAAATATGATGTCTACCTTCATGCCAGCCAAGCCGAGAAGTATACAATATCCTTGATATGCTGAAATAAATTGAAGTTCAAGGAATTAACTGTGTGGGGGAGCATGAGTGATATAAATTCCCCCTTTGCTGCTTTCTGAGTCAGGACTTAGTATTCTTCTTTACATTTTTGTCAGTCTGACTGCTAATATTACCAATGTATATTAACCAAGACCACTTTGCTTTAAAATGTATTAATGTGGCATCGAGTTAGAATGAAGTAAAACAAAGCGAGGCATCTTAACAGGGTAAGAGGAGCCCCAATAAGTATTAGCTCCAAAGAATAGTGTCTTCACCACTGAAAGGGGATGACTGACCACCAGTCTCTTAAATACTTACTGAGTGTCGAATGTACAGGTGACACATTTGAGTCCCCTGCACTTGATAGATGAAACAAGATTAAAAGAAATTGGGTGTTTGTAGGGTTTGAACTCGAATAACTGGCTCATTTTAGTACTTTCAGTATAGTTTTGAAATAAAATTTTAGTGGGTAGATCATTGTGAACTTTGTCTTTATTATAAACCAGTGGGAACTGTTTACCCATCAGGCTATCCCTTGGATTTTAGGTCAGTTTAAAGCTCTTTAATGCTGGTTTTATAGTGGAAACAGAAATCCTGTACTTCTGTGAAACAGAAGTAACCAGGCCAGTAGAATTACTGTAGAAAAATATATTTTTAAAGCTGATGGCTAAACCTCGTCCTCTTGAGTTAAGTATAATCTCTGAGTTATTCCTGGCAGAGTAATGAGACTGTGTTATCTTTTGTGGAAGAGTCAACTTCTCTGAACGCTTTTTATTATGTTTATGGTTAGTTGGATTCTGAGACTTCAATGGAATTATACAACCTTGGCTCTTCTATCAATAGGTAAATTTTTTTAAATTTATTTTTTATTGAAGTATACAGTAGTTGAAATATAGGTAAATTTTTGAAAGAACAAATTCATTTTCTTTCTTATTATCTAGATATGGATGGGATGAAAACTATAGTGACTGTATAATCAGTGTTTTGATCCTTTTGTTATGATGTGAAACTGAACATACTAGATTGATGTAGCTATATAATCAGCATTTTGACCCTTTGTTATAAATCATTTCTGCTGTGTAAAAATAGAGATGAGTAGATTAATCAGAACATGCATTATCCATTTGTAATCAGTTTACAGATGAGGCAAAGTGGCCCACTAGATCCAGATTTGAATGTCCAGCGGCCCTCCACTCCAATTACACACATTACATTTTTGTAAGTGATAAGCAAGTGTATTTTTCTTAATGATGAGTTATACAATATTTAATCTTATTTATCAGTATATATTCTGTATATATTTATTATGTATATCTGTTATACATGTCCTTAATTTTGTCAGCTCTGGTGGTCTTAGATTTTAAGTTCCTAGAAGACAGTTTCGGTTCTGTCTCATTTATTTTAAAGTCATCTGAGAAAGTGACGATTAGAGACTTACGAAGGCTTCTTCTGCCCTAGTGATGGTGGTATTTAAACTGAGGTTTTCTTGGATTAATCTGCTTTTCCCTATAACTTAGTTCATATGAAATTCTAAAACTTTACTTATATTTACAACTATTTTTTTGGCATAAATCATAGATTTTACTGTGCAGTCCTGATTTTTAATATATTTTTTTCAATCTCAGGTTAAGTATTTGGTTGCTGTCTAGAGTTTTTCTTTGGAAACTGCAGCCAATGTGTATAGTTATAATGACTGCATATTTATGAAATAAATTAATCTTTTTGAATTATTACCAGAGCTCTCCTTAGTATATGCAAATAGTTTTTAATCTTTAGAATTTATAATTGCAATATTTTAATAAAGTAGCAAAATAATAGGCAAACAAATGTTGATGGGTATAACTTTAAATTCTAACAATTTCATGGAGGCTGAATACAATTAGTTTAATGGCCCTGGTTAGAATCTCTCCTCTTGTTTTGTCCTTGTTCTGATGTATATTTCAAAGGTCAAACATTTATTTATTCTTTTAATGGGAAATTTTTATCATTTGAATGTGGCCCAATTGAGATTTATCTTTAAAACAGGTAGTGGAAACACTTAGCTTAAGTTGCAAAAATGCTTAACATCACAAGCTTTATAATCCCAGGGTGGGCCTCTTTAAAAGAATCTCAAACCTCAAACAATAGAAAATGATTTCCCTTAACTTGCAACTTCTGGCAGCTCAGGTGGTAGAAAGAGAAAACAGTTATTTGCTTGGTGACAATATGGCCAACATTCCATAAATGTGATGTACAAAGTGAACACATAAATAGTATTTCAGAAACAGAGAATCATCTAAGTCCCTGTTGATTATAGTATAGGTGCTGGACATTTTAATGGAATTGCTTCTTAATTACAGAACTCTTTTTGATAGCCATGAAAAAAAATTGGATTGGACAGTATTGATTCCAAGCACTTCTGTTCCTCTTTAGGGATAGTCTGAGCTGGCAAAACACATACAGATGGGCAGACAAGATTGCTTAGTTTGCCCTCTGCTGAATTTGATCAATAGGAACCTATTTCTGTATCAAGGAGAAGTAGCTCTGTTAATTTAGGCCTGGAAATCTCATCATTAGATGCTCTTGAGTAAGAAGATTTAAAATGTTTTAGTTAAGATATAAATTGCATGTAGGCATTTTTTTTTTTTTTTTTTCCAGTACTTGGGCCTCTCACTGTTGTGGCCTCTCCCGTTGCGGAGCACAGGCTCCGGATGCGCAGGCCCACGGGGCACGAACCCGCGTCCCCTGCATCGGCAGGCGGACTCTCAACCACTGTGCCACCAGGGAAGCCCTAGGCATTTTTAACAGTAATTTTTTTTTTTCGTCTTCTTCTTTTTTTTTTTTTTTAACATGTCAGGTGATTCTTTGAGGGTTTTTTTTTTTTCCTGAATAAAAATGCTAAGAGCGCCTTAACTAGTGTATAATACTCCTGTTCCACCCTATTCTGCTAGGATGGAAACATTTTTTTTTTCTGTAGTATTGCATATAGTTTTAGGAACTGGGAGAAAATAGATTTTTAAAAGAAAAGAACCATTTGGCTAATAGCATGATAGTGTTTTTCTCTTTTATTGTTATCCAGTTAACACACTTCTGTTTCGTATTCTATATTCTCATACTTCCATCTTACCTTTATTCATTCAAAATCCATTTACTGAGCCTTACTATGCTCAGGGGTAACTGGTTGATAACTTGGAATCAAGAATACATTGCATATTAGGAATGCCAAATTATATTTTTCTATTTTAAGCATTTATTCGTATAATCGCACTTGCAGTAACAAAATTGTATAAGGTATATGGATTGGCTATGTGACTTCTGATTTATGATACTTCCATCTTATAACAAAACACCCAAAGAAGTTTTTCTAGATGTTTTCTGCTGAGTTCTTCTAATGGAGTCATTTCTCTGAGTGCTGAGATAGAGTTCAGACTCACTCAAAGGAGTAGGAAGTGATAAAGAAGGGAGAAAGCCTTGGCAAGCACCTGCATTTCAGACTTAAGGTGCTCTGGCTCTGATGTAATTTCCTTTTTTAGCAGTTGAAAAGAGTCTAAGAGACTGGGCTCCCCAGTCTGTTACATTTGTCAGGTTCTCAAGACAAAAAAAAAAAAAAAAAAGATCTTTGAATTGCAGTTTGAGATTTAAAATTCCCAGATCATATTTCCATTTCCTGCTATACGTATTCTGAGGGAGCTGGGACATGATTAAAATCATCAGGAAATTGGGACTCCCCTGGTGTTCCAGTGGTTAGGGCTCCACGCTTCCAATGCAGGGGACGTGGGTTTGATCCCTGGTCGGGGAACTAAAATCCCGCATGCCATGTGGTGCAGCCAAAAAAAAAAAAATCATCAGGGAAGTCAAGACTGCAGCAGACACTGATAAAAATGAAGAGGTTTTTTAAGAAAGAGGTGCTGTGAAAAGGGGGAGAACATTCATGGTTTGTAATTGGTCTTGACAGGAGAGACACTGGAACCTTGTCGTCAGTGCTCTTGTAAGATTATAATTCATACTTTCTTGATTTTTATTAATTTTATGATAAATAAGGAAGAAAAAACAAATTTCTCAAGTAGTCATCAAGCAAAGGAAGAAAAGATATACATTTTATCTTGTTCCGAAGCCGACAGACATGAATGATCTCAAGAAAGGGATGTCAAGATCATCATTGAGTTGCCTGTAATGAAGATCATCTTGGTCATTGCATTGGAAAAGTCCAACAAACTGTGAAGTCATACTGCTTTCAGAGTAGAGTATAAAGCAATAAGGAGAAACACTGGGTATATCTAAAAATACAGGTACAATTCTAAGTAGGTCAGTTTATATCCGTGATATCAGGACTAGGCATGTAGTTTTGGAATAAAGATGAACTCTGATGTGTCCACTGACGTAGTGTTGCAATGTGTTCATTCCTGCATATTAACTGGGGTAAAAGGGTGATTTTAATTTTCCCCTTGTTTCCAACAATTCTTGGTAAGATTGCAGAGTATGTTCTTTTCCTAGCTTTAGGCACACAAATGACTATAATTTCATCCTGAGAATGATGCCCTCCCAGCTGTAAAGGGATCGATCGGTGTTCACTTTGCTTTTGCAACTTAAAAATGGTAAATTGATAATGGCATAATTAAGATCTGCTTTAATTAACTGGTTATAATATGTGCATATATTTATTAACCATCTTTGTAATTCAGTGTTTGAAAATTGCAGGAGTGATTTGAAGTTCGACCCGAGAAACATTTTTAAAAGTTGTTTACTTGATTCTCTTTGTAACTGTAATGATGATTAATGAGCAAATTGGTTTATTTTAAATACTTTCGAGTAGCTAAATTCACTATATTGCAATTATTAAAGGCAAGAGTTTCATTACATTCTTTTAATTGGAGCTCAAGATAGAGCCAAGATATTGTACATGACACAAGAGCCAAAAAAATTATTTCTGTGAAACGGTGTTGTTTTCCACAGCTGGCTTCAGACTCTCAGACATTTACCAAGAACTTAAACAAATGAAAGGAGTTTAACTGTGAAAGTAAGTTGATTTGTTTGGAATTCTTCCACTTGTTATTTAAGTTGTTGATGGTTTTGTGTACAGGAAAGAAGTTTCTTTTAGTTTGGTAACTAAGCCTCATCCTGGAACAGTTTCCTTCTCAGGGCTCATAGATTTTTCTGTAAGACTCCATAATGTTTTCTAAATATATATTTAGTTGTTTTATATTCTCTGAACTTCAGGTTTAGGAAGCAGGTTGCTGTTTTCCAACTCGGAATGCAGCAGGGTCCATCAGCCATTGACATGGTCTTTACACAGTTCAAGACTGGATGCTGTCAGTTATTGCAGGAGCATTTGCTTTTCTTCAGAGAACTATATGTGCATTGATATTGATTTTTCATATCTTTATACTTAGTGGTAAACTGTAGGAGGCCATTACTTCACACAACAGAGGCTTTAAGAATTAGACAGCTCATATGACTCTAACTGATATTTGCAGGTAGTTTTCAGTTAAGGAAATAGGTCTGGCAGCGTGCCTGCTCTGCACCATCTACTTGTATCCCTTCTCTTTCAACGATGAGGTTCAGAGCATCTTGTCAAGAAGTATAACTTATGTTCAAATAATGCATGTGGGCTGGACATCGACTGCCAAAAACAAGCTGCTGGGGGGAAAAAAGAAAAAAGCATCATGAGTGCTATTGAACAGCTCAGAGCAGGCTTTTAATTATCTGAGATTTACATAAGCAACTGTACGAAATAGGAGATACACCAATTAAATGACAGTAAATTTACTTTGCTGCAGAATTCAATGATTTACATCTTGGTTTCCCTGCATTGCATTAATTACCTATTTGTTAGCAGATTAAAAAGCATCTGGGTAAAATTTAACCTACATATATTTGAATTAACTTACAGTGATTGATTTATCTGTATATTTATTCAGTAAATTTATGTGCTAAACATTGTGGATAAGAACACCTATAAACAGATAGAAACAGCTTGATATTCTTCAAAAGCTGGCAGTTCTGCCTGGGTGAAAAACATGTAAGTAAAAATAGTAATGTATTGGGAAAAGGACAATAACAAAATATGTGTCCAAAAAGGACAATAACAAAATATATTACAACACAGTTGTAATATTCATTTGCTCATTTAATCAATATTACTTGAGCCTCTACTATATGCCGGGATGGACATGGCGTATAGTAGGTGGGCTTGAGTAGACCTGGTCTCAGAAGTAAGGACAGGTCAAATGTTATTAGAAGAATGTAGCCACTGGCATATCCATTTCTGATGGTATGACAGACCACCAGATTAAGATAACCACAGGCTGGTGAAAAAATAGTTTAAAATCTTTTTAAAATGTATTGCTGAGCTAACACAAGACAAGGAAACTGAAGAGACCAAAACTCAAGCGAGAGCTGGAATTCTGCAAGTTGGGTGAGCTCCAAAGCTGGCTTACACCCCAGAGGATTCTGCCAACTCTGTGAGACCTTGAACTTTCACACCAGGGCCAAGTGTCTCTCCAGATAGTCAGGGAAGGGTAATGCCGGTGCTGCATAAACTCTTTCCTAGAAGAAGGAAGAGAGGGCAGTCCCAAACTTCTTGTAGGAAGCAAACATAACCTTGATACAGAAACCTGGCAAGGAGGCAAGTAGATTAGAAGAAAACTTTTAGGCTACTCTCCTCACAAAAATATATGCAAATATCTAAACTTGTAGCATGCAAAATCCAGATACATCCGAAAGAGATAGTGTATATGTAACGTTATCTCAGGAATACAAAGTTTATATTAATATTAATTATATTAATATTAAAAAGTTGATTAATGTAATATATCACACAAAACACAATAAAGAATCTTTTTAAACTCCCAGTGGATTCAGGAAAATAGAATTTTATAAACTTCAGCATCTATTTTTGACTTTAGAAGAATAATTCTTGGCAAACTAAGAGAATAATGAAACTTCATTACTCTAGTAAAAGGAATCTATACAAAACCTACGGCAAATATCCACCTAATGGTGACATACTGAAAGCGCTCTTTTTAAGGTCAAGAACAAGATAAGAATGCCCACTGTCATCACTTCTATTCAATATTGTACTGGATGATTTTGCTGGTGTAATATGACAAATAAAAAATAAGAATTCGAAGCAAGAAGCAAAACTGTCATTGTTCAAAGCTTATATATGTAGGAACCTCAAAAAGATATATTAATAAATTACTAGAATTAATAAGACAGTTTAACAAGTTGCTGGATATAAAATCAATATATGAACGTGAGTTGCATTTCTATATGCTAACACTGGAGAAGTTAGTATAACAGTATATATAAAGTAACAAGAAATAAATCTGACAGCAGTTTTGTAATACAGTGTTCCTATTTAAACAATGTGTGAGGTTAGACCAATAGAACCAAGGAACAAATACAGACAATTATAAATTTTACTGCAAAAAAATTAAAGTCTCAATAAATAGAGAGCCATATATTAGAGTCCTAGGTCAGAAGACGTTAATTTTTCCCTAGTTGATTTATAGATGCAACGTCAATTTAGGAAACACCTCAGCAGAGTTGTGTGTATTTGTGTAACTATCAATAGATAAAATTATTTGAAAAAAGTAAGTACAAGGAATATCCAAGACACCCATGAAGAAGAACAAGGCGAGGCATATTCTTTTAAATAATCAGGTTTATTCAAGTCTATATTCCATTGTCCATATTTAGACAATGTACAAGTTTGGATATGTAGAAATATGGAGTAAAATGCAGACTCAGGCATATATGCAAACTTTATTTATAGAGGTAGCATTTCAGAACGGGGGAAAATGTAAATAGTAACGGGGCAAATGATTAGTTAATTGTACGACAGGATTGAAATTGGGTGCCTATCTCCTTTAAAAAAGTAAAAGTGATTAAAATTTTAGAAATGAAAGAGAAAACTATAAAACATTTAGAAAAAAATATAGGAGTATGTTTTTATGACCATGGGGTAGAAAGAGATTCCTAAAACAGACACAAATAAAGCAAGACACAAAAATGCAAACCGTTAAGGGAGGATTTAATTTGACCATATTGAAATTGTTATTCTTTATCAAAAGACACTGGTAAACAGAGTGAAAAGACAAGCCACAAACTGGTACAACTAGCAAATAACTAATACCCAGATAACAAAAAGAACTTCCTCAAATCGGTAAGAAAAAGACAGTCCAATACAAAAAATAAAAAAGGTTTAAAAAAGGAAGAGAAAATTGAAAGACTCACAAACATATGACAGGGTGTGAAATAGCATTATTACTCAGGGACATGAAAATTAAAAGCACAGTGAAATACCATTACCCACTCACTACACCTACCAAACTAAAAAAAGTGTTGTGAAGTTGTGATAGCAGTGGAGAACCCTCATTCACTTTTGACATTTCTTAGTAAATTAAACATTCACACACTCCCATAATTCTAAATACCACTTTTTAATATACATGTTAGAGAAATGCTTACACACTGTTGTACAAAAATGTTCATAGCATCATAGATTGTAATAGCTACTCTAGAGACAAAAGTAGAGCTTGTGAATAAGTACATATATGTTTATATCATGGAAAGAGAGGAACCATAGGTTTTCTAGAACTAACTGTGTAGTTTAGAAGTATTCTCAGTAGAATTTGATCACCTACCAGAATGTAGTGGAGAACCTACTTTCTGGAAGGAAGGTGGAATAATGGAAAATAAGGGGTGAGTGATTTCTAGTTCTAATTTGAGCAGTTATGTCAATAGTGGTGCCATTGACCATGCTATTTTTTCTAATAATTTCTATATTTATTTTAAGTTTTAAAGGCGTAAATGGCCAGAGAAGTGCTTCCTGTCTCTCTTAATTTGAAAACAGCAGGTGGTTATCCATAGTATCCATTATAAATATACTATGATATTGGCAAGACACTTCACACAATTGTGCACACACACACACACACACACACACACGCAGGAACTCAAATGGCAAAACTGGTAGAAAAAGATGCTCCAACTCAGTAGTATTAAGTATTTAAACTATACATACCCACCAGATTGGCAAAAGTTAAGAAGCTGGTAACACTAAGTGTTAGGTTGTAGACGGGGACTCTCATCCACTTCATTGGGAGTAGAAATTGGTATAACTACTCTGGAAAACACTTTGGTATTACTTAGTAAATTTGAACCTGCACATAACCTATGAACCCAGCAAACTCATTATTAGGTGCAAACCCTCGAGAATATTGGCATATTTTCACCAGGACACATGCGTAAAAATATTCTTAACATCGAAACATAGAAACAACCCAAATGGCCATCAGTATTAGAATCGAAATCTACATGGGGGCTTACTCATTCAGTGGGATACTACACAGCAATAAAAACAACTGAATATGGATGAGTTTTGCACAGACGTAATGATGAATGAAAAGAAGCAAGCCTCTGATATTGCATAGCGTATAATTTCATTTCTGTCTAGTTAACAAACAAAACTTTTATTTTTTTATTAATGTGTAGTTGATTTACAATATTATATTAGTTTCAGGTGTACAGAGCATAGTGATTCAGTATTTTTACAGATTATACTCCATTAAATGTTACTACATGATAATGGCTATAATTCCCTGTGCTGTACAATTTATCCTTACCAAACAAAACTTTTAATACTTTATTTAGGGATGCAGCCCACAGGTGGTAAAACAAATGCTAGGCTCAGGGAGAGAGGATGCGGGTGATGAGGAAGCATGGGGTAGGGTGCCTGGGATTGGAGCAGCAAGGAATTTCTAAAGCATGGTACAATTTGCTACTTTTGAATCTGGGTGGTGCTTACACAGGTGCTTACTTTGTTACAATTTTTTTTAATCTTCATATGTTGTCTCTATATTGTGATCTATATATCGTGGTCAACTTTGCAATAATAAGAATGTTTAAATGAAACAATAAACCAAAATATTAACAATACTCCGCTCTGAGCTATAGAATTACAGATAATTTTGATTTTTTTCTTTGAGTGTTTCTGTTTCTTAAAATTTTCAAGTGAAAATGATAATCAAAAGAAATGACACTGGGACTTCCCTGGCAGTCCGGTGGTTAAGACTTCGCCTTCCAGTGCAGGGAGTGTGGGTTCAATCCCTGGTCAGGGAGCTAAGATCCCACATGCCTCCTGGCCAAGAAACCAAAACATAAAATAGAAGCAATATTGTAACAAATTCAATAAAGACTTTAAAAATAGTCCACATGAAAAAAAACTTGAGAAAAAAAGAAATGACACATACCATGTTATCATTTTTTAAACTGGAAAAAAAATTATTTGATGAGAGGGGCCACATGCATCACGTATGAAAACTTCCTGGTCATAGAAGAAAAGCGTGGTGCCCCTGAGTAGAATTTGATTTTTCTATACTTCTTAGTAAGACATGTTAGGGAAAAAGGTTAGAAAAAATACGCAGTATCACTTGAAGCTCGTTTCCTTTGCTTCAATTATTTCACCTTTACATGTATATTTTCAGTTTCTTCTTTCTTACTCCCATTTGCAACTTAAATGGAAGACAAGCTTATCGAACTGGGAGTGAGATTGTTTTCTGGGCTTTTTGCTTTTTCTCCCTCAACTTGACATCATGCTTTTCATCTTGGGTAGGTAAACATCAAGTGGTCTGTCTAAGGGGTTGTTTGCACATTAGTGGTTGTACTTACCAACTTGCCTTCTAACTCTGAGTCCACTATGTTTGCTAGAATTCAATGTTTCTCACATATGGATCTCATCCTTGCTGTTTATGGTAAGTTTCAAAATGTGATTGTACTTTGAACTCTCCTTGTGTTGTTCTATTTGTCTTTATTTTTTTTAATATCTTTATTGGAGTATACTTGCTTCACAATGTTGTGTTAGTTCCTGTTGTACAACAAAGTGAATTAGCTATACATATACATATATCCCTATATCCCCTCCCTCTTGCATCTCCCTCCCATTCTCCCTATCCCACCCCTTTAGGTCATTACAGAGCATTGAGCTGATCTCCCTGTGCTATGCAGCAGTTTCCCACTAGCTATCCATTTTACATTTGGTAGTGTATATATGTCCATGCTACTCTGTCACTTCGTCCCAGCTTCCCCTTCCCCTGCTGTGTCCTCAAGTCCGTTCTCTATGTCTGCGTCTTTAAATGGAAAGGTCTTTCTCAAAACATGGCCATTTGATATGATGTGAGGGAAAAGGACTGCAGGACTACTTGCAGGGATGCCATATTAGCAGTTGGCACCATCCTCTGCTGAACTCTCTCCTTAGTCCCATTTTCCTTTAATTAGTCTCATGGGAAAAGAGAAGCGAGATCATGTTGCAAAACGGGACATTTTTGGAATTCTCATTATTCTTTTATAATTGCACCCCTGGTCATTTTTTATCTTTACCTCAGTAGAGTTTCTAGCAAAAACCAGAGACTGGACAGGTAATGGAGCACCTACCTCATACAAGGCATTGTTCAAACTATACAGATATATAGGGCCTGCTCCTTTTCCTCAAGGAATCTATGACCTAGAGGGATGGGCAGCCATGTTAAGAACAGTAATTAATGTGAATAACGCTGCAATGAACTTGGGAGCACAGATATCTCTTTGAGGTACTGATTTCATTTCCTTTAGGTATATACCCAGAAGTGGGATTGCTGGGTCATTTGGTAGTTCTAATTTTAATTTTTTGAGGAACCTCCATACTGTTTTCCATAGTGGCTGCACCAATCTGCATTCCCACAAACAGCAAACTGTGGTTCCCTTTTCTTCACATCTTTGCCAGGGCCAGCATGTGCCATTTGTTATCTTTTTGATAATAGCCATTTTAAGAGGTGTGAGGTGATATCTCACTGTGGTTTTGATTTGTATTTCCCTGATGATTGGTGATGCTGAGCACCTTTGCACGTACTTCTTGGCCATTTGTATGTCTTCTTTAGAAAAATGTTTAATCAGGACCTTTGCCCATTCTTTTTTTTTTTGCGGTACGCGGGCCTCTCACTGTCGTGGCCTCTCCCGTTGCGGAGAACAGGCTCCGGACGCGCAGGCGCAGCGGCCATGGCTCACGGGCCCAGCCGCTCCGCGGCATGTGGGATCCTCCCGGACCGGGGCGCGAACCCGGTTCCCCTGCATCGGCAGGCGGACGCGCAACCACTGCGCCACCAGGGAAGCCCCCTGCCCATTCTTTAATTGAGTTTCTTTTGTGTGTGTGTGCTGTTGAGTTATAGGAGTTCCTTATATATTTTGGAAATATATTTTGAATTAAACTTTTTATCAGATATTAGGTTTTATCAGATATTTTCTCCCAATTCATACGTTGCCTTTTCATTTTGTTGATTGTTTCTTTTGTTGTGCAGGAGCTTTTTAGTTTAATGTAGTTCTTTTTGTTTATTTTTGCTTTTGGTGCCTGAGCTTTTGGTACCATTATAGCATCTTCATAGTAGCCAAGGTTATTTTGACTCTACTAATCATTTCACTATGTATATATTTATCAAAACATCCTGTCGTTCACCTCAAATATATACAATATTTATTTAAAATAATAATATTGTTATAATAAATGATGAGAATAACAACCACAGAATTAATTTAGCATTTCCTATATATAAGCAGTCTTTATATATATTAAGTCATCTAGTCTTCAAACAACTATATCACCTGGTTGCAATTTGGTACCATTTTGCAGATGAGGAAATTGAGATAGGGAAGTCAAATCATGGGCCCGAAATTATAGTACTACTGAAGGGTAGTCAAAATTTAAAAACCAGGTAGCCTGACTGTAGACCCACTGTCTGTACCCACTACACACATGGTGTTCAAGTTCACTGCAAAATAAAGCAAAGAACAAGCTTGGCACAAGGACTGGGTATGGACTGAGAACAGTACTAGTCAGTGTCAGGATTCCAGCTGAAACCTAGGAATTTGGAACTGACTTCGCTAAAGACCCATTTCTGGAGTGATGTAGTCAGTGTTATTGAGTCCTGTGTTTCTTTATGTTGACGTCCAAGGTCTGTGTCTTCCTAATGATTAAAACTTCTGTTTTCTTGAAACATACCTTAATATTGACTTTTCCCAGCAACTATGTGCACTTCAAAATGTCAGAAATTGCTGCACACAATTCTAAATGGAAACTTCATACCTTAAGTTTAAGAGAATGACCAATCAGACTTAGAAACAAATGTACAAACAATGTATGGAATGATAGGCTAGGCATCTCGAATGGGCAATTCTCACAAATTATGAGAAAGTACGGAAAGCAAGAAATTGGATGTCTTTAAACTGAAAAAAAATGTGAGTAAGAACACAGAAATTGAACTGATGGAACATTTATTTGGTTCTGTGGTCAATTAATTGAATGATTTTGTGTGATCATTTGAATTTTAACAGGCCACACACACACACACACACACACACACACACACACACACACATCATTATGTGGTCAATCACATCTCTTTTTTCTGCATGGAAAATAGGAAAACTGAAAGTAAAAGACATGCTAACTCAAAGCTGCTTTAAGTGATAGTTCCCACTGAAAGTTTAAGTCTACCCAACACACACATGCTGGGTCAAGGTGCTATCACCTTAAAAAGAAAAGTCTACTGTGTATGTACTATAGAGCCCTGTTTATAGAGGCTCTGAAGTGATAATTTAGAGTTTTAGATGTTTTTAAGAGGTAAAATATTTATCTTGGATCTCTGGGCATTAAATGTAAAATATAGCAGTTTGCAGGAAGAGGGGCCTTCACTGAGTTCCTCTCTGGCAAGATCTAAAAAAGTCCATTTTTGATCACTTTTCCATATTGATCTCCTTCAAGGAAGCTAGTAAATAATTTCAGCACCACTGTTTTCTTCTTGTTTATTCATGTCTTTCACTAGAGAAAAGAAATATTTGCTAATAGAAGAAACAGAACAAAATATTTACAGCATGCTGTGCCTTTCTTTTGACAAGGGCAGATGTGGTAAGGAAGCTTTTTCTCCCTCATAAAATTGTTTACAGGAAACAGTGGGAAAGAGCTAAAGAATAACAGTTTTTCTTTAGCAGCTGGAGGTTGTCTGAATGGAGTCTTCAATTCCCATGCATGTTTTGTAATGCAGATTTCTTTGAAAATGGTCTTGCCGGTGCACCTTAAATACATTCTAGAATTATTTTACCATGAAATTAGTTTTCTCCATCATTGGCTTAGTTGAATCCCTTTTTTTTCTGATCAATGCTGGGACATTTAAAATAAAGCCCTGGCTGCACATGCTATTTTTGTAAGTTCCTAACCCAAATCCATCAGCGTGTGTTGAGAGCCAAGTCATTGTTGCAGCCTGGTTACTGGGTATCTTGCTCCTCCTCCTCTCATCCTGAGGCTTCATTCTCCACTTCTGCCCCGGCCACTGGCTTGCATTTGTGTAATTATAGAGAAGAAAAGGAGCTTCAGGAGAAAAAGCGGCACAGAACTTTGTTGCAACTGGATGAGCCATATCTAAAATTACTGATTCAAATAGCAACCCATGGTTCAGAAATTCTACTGGGGAACTAGCTGGTGGTGATGATGTTGATAGAGGTGATGGTGGTGAGGGTGACGGAAGTGGTGGTAGGAATGGTCGTTCAGATGGCTGGTGGCAGCAGTGAAGGTGGTGATGGTGTCAGTGGTGGTGGGGATGGTGATGGTGGTGTTGGTAGTAATGGTAGTGATTCTGGTAGTGGCGGAGGTATGGCAGTGACTTAAAAGCATCCCAGTTAAGGCTCTAAGAAATATGGTTGCTGCAACACTATTTCTATGCTGTGCTCAATTCACAACAGGTGGTCCTCTTTCTATGCTAATATTTTTCTGTATTTAAAAATACAATTAATTTTCACAAGGGAAGTCTTTATCAAATATGCTATATACGTATAGAAGATTCTTCAAAGTCAGCACAATAAAATTTCAATTATTTGTTTGGTACCCATTTTGTACCCTTGAGGAATGAGAGTTATGAAAAGGAAACCAACTCTGTAGAATTAGTAGTGTTAAAAAATCCCCCCGTATTCCCTTTTCCAATTGCTGTTATACCTGAGGGTATTGTCTCTGTGTCATTGCTAGTTGGCACATTTTTTTCATTCCACACTTTGAAATATGAGTCTATTACAGAAGGATTATGTTGGTGAGGCATTGGGGATAAATAAGTTAGGAACAGTAATTAGTTTTCAGACATTCCATTTGAGGATGGCAATGCATTTTTTTCCCCCAAATAATTTCCTCCCAAGCAGTTGGTTTATAGTAAGAAGAGTTTAGTTTGACTAAACTCACACATTGTGAGTGGACTGTCTTTATCTTCTTGACACATCATTTCCCAATTTCACTGTATTGTTCTTTGTTCTCATTGTTTCCCACAAAAGATTTCCTCTTCTAGAGGAAAGAGATGCAGCCTGTGACACCTATTACTCACATCTGGGGTGTGAAGCCTTTCTGGCTTAGACAACAACAAACAACAACAAACGACTTCTCAATCCATCCTGCTTACGGCATCTAACCCCCTGCCTCTTCCGTCACCATGGTTGTTGAAAGTGGTGTGTGGAGTTGTCTTCCCTTGTTTCTACTTTCTCGTCTCTTCAATTCACTGCAGTCTGGCTGTTGTCCTGACCGCTTCGCAAAATTGCTCTCAATATTAGCCAATGACCTTTACTGCTCAGCTGAGAGGCCATTTCTCAGACTCCTCCTGGCCACCTAGATGGCATTTGATCTTGTTGATTACACCCTCTCTGGTAAACTATCCAACTCATATTCAGCTTAAATACCAGTTCCTCCAAGATGACTTGCTGGACTCTTCCGAGTCTGGGAAAGTACTTACGTAGCATCTGCATCTCCATCATAACTTAGGAACTGTTCGAAAAAGTCTGTTCATTTATCTGTCCTGCCTCCTTTGTACCCCCCCACGCCTAGCACATGTATGACACATAACAGATACCTATTTTCCTCAAATTTCTTTTGATTTCAGTAGCACATCTCTTCTTGAGCTTAAGCAAACAGAGGATTTATTACTGTGATTCGGGGTTACATCTTGGGTCAAAAAGCAGAACGTGCCACCAGGCCTTGTGGGGACTGAGAACAGGAAGAGACAACTGTAGGAACCAAGACGGTTTATCTCGGATGTACCCTGCCCTCTGGGGCCAAGTAACTACGAGCTTCTGCTTCTTTCTCTGTTTTGGTCCCATTTTTTTTCCTGCTTATCGGCTTCCCTTTCGCTCCTCTTGAGTTTACACGTCCTCAGCTCCCGTCCCCTGTGCCAGGGAAGTGGGAGTGAGTGGAAGATACCCCCTGAGGGTGTGTGGGCTGGTCACACGAGCTGGGCAGGCACTCCAGTGTGCCCATTTCAGCTCTCGCTTAAAAATCGGGTGAATGATTGAACATCTGTCTCCCAGTCTTCTCTCATTTCCTTAAGCAATCTAGACTCTCAAAACACCAATATTTCTCACTGACAAGAAAGTGATTTTACCCAGCAGAGCTAAAACCTTCCTCTGCACTCCTCTTATTCCCACGGTGGCATATATTGTCCTTATCCAGAAGAGCTGTTTTTATCTAAAATGAGTTCCTTCTGGAGTCTGAGTTGACCATCACCTTCTTATTTTGGTGAAAAAAGTGGGGCGAATGGGATTCAGTACTTACGTGAGTTAGTTATTGCTACAGTAATGAAGTGTGCTGAACAATGACCCAACTCTCCAGGGCTTTGCCACCACAGGCGTTAGGTTTTTTTTTTGCTTGGGGAGCTGTAGGAGCTGAGGTCTGGCTGATTTTGACTCAAAGCGTTTGGGTCTGCTCATTTCAGGACCTGGGCTGAAGGGACGCAGGCTACATGGGGTTTGCTCCTCTTGGGAGGGATTCTGAGTAGGAGTAAGGGATGCTTCTGCAGGCCTGGGCTCAGATGTGCCAACTGTCCTGTTGTTGAAAGCCAGAGACAAGGCAATCAGCTACCGTAGTCTTAACTTGCCTAAACGATTTCAACGGATTTTCAGTTTTTAAGGGAAAGTTCCAATACCTTAGCTCAGTATGCTAGATTGCTAGGCCTATAACTGCCTCCGGTTGACGTCACGAGCCTCATTTCTCTCTCATTTGTCCTCCTACATGTACAGTGTGACTCAAGCCAATTAGGATCGCTATTGAACCTGGCATATTTCACACCTTCTCATAGGCTATTCTTTCAGACTTTCCTCCCCTTCTTTCTCAGCTAACTCCTATTTAAACTCTAAAGCTAAGGTCAAGGAAAGACTTCCTCCGAGAAGCTACCCATGATTGCCTTAAGCTGGCATTGAGGCCCCTTCTCTGTGCTTATCATCCAGTGTTTCCCTCTCTCATTGTCCTTACCTCCCCCTCCCCCCGTGCCATAACTTTGCTGTACCCCTCTGTTCCTCTAGGCAGAACTGAAATTTCCTCAGGGACTATGGTAACACCTTAATCAACTTGTGTCCCTAGGGACTGGCACAGTGCCTCACACTTAAAGGCATTCAGTCAAAGCTGTGAAAGGAAAAGAGAAGAATGAAAAGGCCAGAAGGTGGAAGGGAGAGGGCAGAGGGGAAAGACAGAAGGAAAGGAAGGTGGTGGCTGGTTACTTGTGGCTCTGCTCATTCATTGGGTTCATCCAGTGAGCTTATGTTAGGAATATCTTATTTTTATAATTGAGAGTTGCTGGACCTTAACAATATAGCATAGTTAGCTCCATTTTGCAGGCACTGTTTTTCCATTGAGAGCATCTAGATATTTAGTACTGTAAGCACATGCTTAGACCATGAGTCTCTTCCCAAAGCCAAGTTTGTGCCCTTCTCACTTTCCTGTGAGTATTTTGTGAGTCCTACCTTGCCTAGCAATGTCTGCGTGAGCATGGGTGAGTTTACTTGATATCAGTTTGACTGATATGTAGTTAAGTGCACCGTCTTGAGTACCCCTGGTGGAATGCTAATAAGGAAATGGGGACTTAGTTGTTCTTAGGTTATTTTCTTATTGGAAAAACAAAGGGTGAGGAATGTAGCCAGGGCTGAGTTCCCCCGTATTCTAGGCATGTATCAAAAGGAGTTTATCTTTATTCTTCAACATATGCAAATCAATCAACATGGTACACAATATGAACAAATTGAAGGAGAAAAACCATATGATCATCTCAATAGATGCAGAGAAAGCTTTTGACAAAATTCAGCACCCATTTATGATAAAAACCCTGCAGAAAGTAGGCATACAGGGAACTTTCCTCAACATAATAAAGGCCATATATGACAAACCCACAGCCAACATCATCCTCAATGGTGAAAAACTGAAACGGTTTCCACTAAGATCAGGAACAAGACAAGTTTGCTCACTCTCACCACTCTTATTCAACATAGTTTTGGAAGTTCAAGCCACAGCAATCAGAGAAGAAAAAGAAATAAAAGGAATCCAAATCGGAAAAGA
>NC_041226.1:67860498-67870339 GCF_002837175.3 Physeter macrocephalus
AAAACATACAAGCAACTCATGCAGCTCAATATCAAAAAAACAAACAACCCAATCCAAAAATAGGCAGAACACCTAAATAGACATTTCTCCAAAGAAAATATACAGATTGCCAGCAAACACATGAAAGAATGCTCAACATCATTAATCACTAGAGAAATACAAATCAAAGCTACAATGAGATATCATCTCACACCAGTCAGAATGGCCATCATCAAAAAATCTAGAAACAATAAATACTGGACAGGGTGTGGAGAAAAGGGAACCCTCTTAACACTCTTGGTGGGAATGTAAATTGATACAGCTACTATAGAGAACAGTATGGAGGTTCCTTAAAAACCTACAAATAGAACTACCATACGACCCAGCAATCCCACTACTGAGCATATACTCTGAGAAAACCATAATTGAAAAAGAGTCATGTACCAAAATATTCATTGCAGCTCTATTTACAATAGCCAGGACATGGAAGCAGCCTAAGTGTCCATCAACAGATGAATGGATAAAGGAGATGTGAGGGTGGGAGGGAGGGAGACGCAAGAGGGAGGAGATATGGGAACATATGTATGTGTGTAACTGATTCACTTTGTTATAAAGCAGAAACTAGCACACCATTGTAAAGCAATTATACTCCAATAAAGATGTTAAAAAAAATAAAAAGGAGTTTATCTTTATCTGAGCTTCTCTAGAGCCTAAGTGACTGCGTGACAACTCATGGTAAATAACTCCTTAAAAAAGTACATGCTGACTTGTTTTAGAATGCATGTGCTGTTTAAAAATAGGTAGGGAGTTTGACACACACCTGAATGCTTCGGAGGTGGCATCTGAAGTGTCTGGCCTTGCTCGCAGCCTCTTCCGGGGGGGTTTCTCCTCACCTCACCTCTGGTCTCCAGCTGCTGGCAGCAGTTAGATTACAGAGGCAGCATCCAATTACTCAGAATATCTGCCCCTGCTCTTGGCAGGGACTTAAACTGCCTGGCTTTCACAGATGATGGATGGCACTTTTTGTAAAATGCGATTTCTCTAGAACATTAGGAGGTTGAGTCCGGAAGAGGGTAGGTCTTTATTCTCACAGGAAAGCATAACTGAGAACATGGCCAGACAAAGTCAAGAGGCCACTGAGCGAAGGCCCTGCTGTGACTTCATCAGAATCCAGTGAGGACAGCATTGCTCACAAACGTGTTGGCTGCAGTTTACTCGTGCGTGCGAAACTGTAGTTTCTCAGTGTGAATTTCTTTCCAGTATGTTGTTATAACTCGGTGGAATGGGAAGGGCCTGGCCAAGTGTTGTGAGTGTTCCTGTGTCCTTGCATGGCCTCCCCAGGAGCTACAAGAGGAGTGGAAAGTTGCAGAGATGGCTGTCAGCATACAATGAGCAGTGAAATCAGTGAGAGGAAAATGGTCCATTTTTGCTTCATTGATTTTTGCTAGTCAATGAATCCTCTTCTTTTTATATATCCGCCTCCTTCAATTTTTTTTCCCTGTTGGACTTGTCTTAATGTCACCGCCCTCCACCCAGCATGGTACTAAGACTGACAGTCCTTGGATCACAGGGGTTTGTTAGTGATGGCAACGTGCTTAGTTTGGTGCGCACAGTGAGATGAAACTGGGGCTTATGGAAGATGATGCTTGCCTTTCTTATTAGAGAGTGTCTGATACAATGGACGCAGGAGGGACCATGGTATTAGGGTTGAGTAGAATAGCTTAGAGACCAGAGGGATTGCATTGAAATGGATAGGAAACATTTAAAAGAAAAAAAAAAGGACTGGTAACAGCTCGTATTGATGAAGAACAAATATAGGGCCCAGAGAAGTGAGTAGTAGAGTGAGTTATAGGACTGAGAAGGTATCTTTGGTTTAACACAAAGTTACTGCACTGATGTTTTTGTGAGAATGCTAAAAAAAAAAAAGCATTGGGTCTACAGTAATGTAAGTTTAACGTATTAAGTTAATCCTTTGGAGTTCTTGGCATGTTTTTGGTCACCACACTATGTAGAAGAATCATTTGGCCATAATGAAGAGAAATCAGAAACCCAGAAATCATGATCTCTTTGCAGTATTTGCCCAAGAGAGACTTGTTCAAATTAATACAAAAAGGATGAAAAGAAAATTTTAGTACATACAGTTATTGTCTCTGGCTAGAATTTGTTTTAGTTATTTCTTTGAAATAATCATTGAATTGCTCTTCATATTTTTAACTCTCAGATGAGAAACTGAGGCACAGGATATTTTTTAAAATTGCATAATATCAAATAGAAGCTAAATGCAAAATTTGGATAAGAAGTCAAAATCCTATACGTTTTGTCTATTGATTGGCTATTGAAACACATTACCTTCTAGGGAGGCAGTCGACACTTACTGGAATTTTCCCAAGTAAGGAAAGGCAAGGTTCAAAGGTAAAATTCAACTCTTCTCACCAGTGAGGCTATTTATTTTGTTCCTATATAGACCTCAAAGGTCTATATAGGACCTTTAATTTATATTTTGCATTCGGTAACTTTTGCTCCGATATCTAGTACCAAAGTGTCATGAACATTCTTGGGTTTAGAATGTGTTTAATTTTCTGAGCTATCATTACTCTTCAGTCTTATACTTTTCTGCTTTTGGACTAAGAAGGTGGGCAGTGACTTAAAAGCCTGCTCCCTGGTCTAAGCAATGCCTCTTCACAGGACAGTCTGTGCTCATGTAGCTCTGTGCACACACCCCAGGGATGACAGGAGGTTGATAGTAGTTATTAAAATGGGTTCCACGTTTTCCTTAAGGCCTTGGGCACTAATACAAACCTAATACAAAAGTTTAGTTCCCTGATAATAAATGTGTAATGTGTTCTTCAAGCGAGTTTCCACAAGTTTTCTTTTATTTCCCTGGAAACCTCTGCCTGCTCCTTGACCATCAGCAGTCTGTTAAGGCACATGTCAGCAGAAGCGATTTGGCCAGCATATAGCCCTAAGAAAATAGTGACATTACCCATCAACCAGTATTATGCAGAATAAAAAAAAAAAAGCCCTCCTGAATTTGTTTTGCTAATGGTATGCACTAGTTAATTAGGGACTTCACTCATCCAACCATAGTCACGGGGAAAAAAATCTGATGAAATCATTCTAACTTTGTCCCTTGGTAAACCTGGTAAGGCACAAAGACATCTGTGGTCATATTCCAAAATGAGAAATCCACAAGTTGAAATGGAACTTAATGATAATTAAGCTTAATCTCATCTAAAAATCCTCATCCAAAGACGGAAGGAAGAACCATGAAATAAAACAAACAAAGAAACCCCATTCTGGTCTCTCAGCCCTCATATTCAAACTGCTTTAGAAGAACATAGCCTCACCTGCCGAGATGCACAGTGGCCTTGGCAGCTGGTAGATTTTTACTTGAAGAAAACAATCACCATCTGAACACAACAGGTAACTATCCTTTTGTTGAAAGGGACGAGTGGTGCTTGGTCATAGCTAGTGAGAACTCTTAAATTTAAGGAATAAATCTGACATGGACATGAAAAGAAGAGTCTGTCTTCATCTTTGCAGGAACCTTAACACTCCAAGGACACGGATAATTAGGTTAATTTCCTTCCACAGCTACTCAGGGTCCCTATATAGACCTGATGGATGGGTTGCCCACGGAGAGAGAGAACTAAGACGTGAATCATCCCTTGAGATTGTTAGATCTGGTGAATGTCGCCAAATGCGGTTCACTAGGATAGTGTACGTTTGTGGTGTAGTGTCTGGAATCATAGAAAGAGAAATGTGTCTGTGCAGTCAATGATGGGAAACCAATCTCTGAGGAAGAGTTCAATTCAAAGGATGGTGGATTGGCACTTACAATGACAATACCTTGCTTTGATAATGTTCTTGAGTCCCTCTAAATCATTCAGAGCATTTCACACACACTGAGGGTTGGAATAAGTTGTAAGGAGGAATTTCCTGAAACTCAGGGCTGTTTAATATTGGACATGAGTAACTGAGAAAGTAACTGACAACTTCCTGTTGTCTTAAACCTCTTTTAGGAAAACGTTGGTCATGGAGCATTTCTTTTCATTTTCCTCATGAGGACCCTGAGACTAACAGAGGCCAATTTCCCCCCATATGTCACACTCTAACTAGCAGTACAGGAAGGTAAGCCTTTGGAATTCCTGACCAGCATACTCTCCATGATGCTATGGCCTCATTTAGTTTGTACAGAAGGCAGTGTGGGGGGTCGGGTAGGGGAAGAAGAGAGCAGTGTAACCGTGACTTTTTATTTTGTTCCTCAGACCTTGTTAGTAACGACAACCTCAAGTTACACAAAACAAAAAGTTAAAAATCTACCGTGTCCTTACCTAGTGATTCTCATAGTAAGTGAAGTAAGTCACACAGAGAAAGATAAATATCATATGATATCACTTCTATGTGGAATCGAAAAAAATGGTACAAATGAACTTATTTACAAAACAGAAATAGACTCACAGACACAGAAAACAAACTTCTGGTTACCAAAGGGGAAAGCGGGGGAGGGATAAATTAGGAGCTTGGGATTAACATATGCACACTACTATATAGAAAACAGATAAACAACAAGGACCTACTGTATAGCACAGGGAACTATATTCAATATCCTATAAAAACCTATAATGGAAAATAACATGAAAAAGAATATATATATACGCACACGTATGAATAACTGAACCACTTTGCTATACGTCTAAAACTAACACAGCATTGTAACTCAACTCTAATTCAATAAAAAAAAGAGAAAAACGAAATGAAATTATTTTAATAATATATTTTACCGAATATATTCACATATTATTTCAAAATATAATCAATATAAAACTTAAAAACATTACCGTGCCCTTTAATATATGACAGTGCTCTGCTTTATTGACACCTCTGACACCTTTCGGTTAAAGAGATAAATGCGTTTAGGTATTGTTAGGTTCAGATTCTTAGAGTAGCAGCACCAGTATCCAGTCATGCATGTCCTTATGTCTTTGGTTCAATCAAAGGAGTGCCTAATTTTCATGAATAATTACCAATTTTCATACATGCCAAAATGAAATACCATATGTTCTACCAATTTGCTACATGACTTATTAAAAACAACAACAACGGCAAAATAAACACCCTCTCTCTGCTTGAGTAACAAGGAGGCCTCAGTGTGGAAGGTGACTGGCTTTGCTCCAAGAAATTTTATTCTAATTAGATATGGCCAGTAGTTTGTAACTAATTAATGTTTGTATAGAGAAAAAAAATAGCGCCCAGCTCAGTGGCCCGGGCCTCGATCTGTGGGAACTCGAGCGATATCTGTGAATGAATGACTGATGTGAACTTTTGAAGACTTGGGATTAAGACCTAATATTTCAAGTCTCAGTTGTGCTTGTTAACAGCCTGCATCTTCTTGGCCAGGGATATAAAAAGGGAAATTTGCAGAGAGGAGTTTTAAGGATGACGGAGGAAGAGAGCATGGAAGTGAGGGTGGATTGCTCAGTCTCAGTTGTGCTTGTTAACAGCCTGCATCTTCTTGGCCAGGGATATAAAAAGGGAAATTTGCAGAGAGGAGTTTTAAGGATGACGGAGGAAGAGAGCATGGAGAATGCAGGGGGGAATGACAGGAGTCCTAAGAGACAAGACAGGAAGGAACATTGGGAGGAGCTTAAAAATTAATGTTTTTAGAAAAATATGAAGGATGCTGAGGACAGAGGAAGCTGGCAGGGGAGTTGAGTAGAGGTCCATTATCCCCCATGCGGTTCTCTGGACTCATTTCCAGTCTAATTGTTTACTCTCTGTTCCTGCTTGAAATGAAAGCCGATCTCACTTCCAAGTAAGTGCATGTCCATCGCTGGCATCGGACTAGGTTTGATGTGATCAATAATAATAATGACAAGAATAATATTATACCTACCCTTTATATTTAGCGTTCGCCTTGCGCCCCTCACTCCGTGGCTGTTTTATATTCACGACTCTGATTTTTACAACTCTGTAACGGAGATGTGATTACTCTCATTTCCCAAATGGAGATTTGGGGACCAAGAAAGATTAAGTTATTTGCCTGGGTTCACATGGTTTCCAAGTGGTAGAGGAAGAATCTGAAGCCAGATCGATCAGACTTGAAGTCCCTTCCCTTTGCTTTTGTTCTATGCCTGAGATAACTGGGAAGGGAAGCTGGGAGAGAGGCATCTTAGATTTAAGCCTTCGTTCATTCATTTTTCATTTGAAAATACTTGTTAGAGGTCTATTGTGTGCTAAGCCCTGAGGATGCAATGATGACTAGAAAACAGTCCCTGCGTCAAGGAGCTCTCACTCTAACAGAGGAGTGTCAAGGAGACAGGCAATTATATACCCTGAAGAAGTGACCACCAACGGGGGGAGAAGAGGTTGACTCTGAAACACTCAATCCAGCCTTAAGACATCAAGAAAGGAGGTATTATCTGAACAGGTTTCTAAGGGATTAACTAGAGAAAGTTGGGCAGGGTGGACAACACTGTGCTAGGAAGAAGAAACAATGAGTCTATACCTTGGTAGTTCCAAGGAGATCAGATAGTTATGGGACTGAAGCAGAGAGAGAGAAATGTCAAGAGACGATACTGGAGAAGTAAACAGAGGGTCCGATTATGGAGGGCTCTGAAGGAATTCTTATTTTATCCTGGGAGCAATGGGCAGCCATTGAATGGTTTTAGGGAAAGAAACAGAAGCTCTGACACTTTAGAATGATGACTCTGGCTGTGCAGGAAATGGATTAGAATGGATCAAGACCACAGGCAGGGAGACCTGTTCCATTAATACAGCCAAGAGGGAATGATAATCTGATTTAAGGTAGTGACAATGGTTAGAATTAGATGGATTTGAGAAATATTGATGAGATGGAATAAAGAGAACTTGGTGATTAATAATATGGACAAGTGGACTGAATTAGTCAGGTTAAACTAAGTTACGCTGCTATAAAAAGCAGCACCCAACTCTCCTCAGCATAACAAAAGCTTATCTCTCTTTCATACAGAGTCCCTTGTAGGTCGAGGCAACTTTCGCAGGTAATTGTCTTACATGCTCAGTGAGCCAGGGTACGGATCTCGGCGGCTTTCACAAATTTGGCTGCTTTGTTTTAAAGGCGATCAGTGTTTGTTTGAGGGCCCGTTACTGGGTCCTTGAGGCTTCTGGGGCTTGCCCTGTCCACCTCGCTACTCCGAACTCCACTCCTGCCCACCCGCTGCCATCATGGTGTACGTCTCCCTTTAAAAATGTTTTATGGGGAAGTTTAGTGCAGTATTGGATCATCATCAATCCTCGGTCTTTGTGTTAACTGCCCCAGATTGTGGATTCGCCTGAGTGTGGCCACAATGTACTCTGGAGCCCACGGCGTCCAGTGCTTGTGAACTGTTTACCTGCACTTGAAAAGGGCATCATGCTGAAGGGAAACTAACTGAATTAGATGCCTTTTGTTTAGATTCATTCCAAACCATAAATGAGACTGATTAATCACAACAATATCTTCTCCATCTAAAAACCCTTATTTTCTATTTTAGAATATGGAATTCAGGGTTTTAGCAGGACTTAGAATTTCTTTATTTTCTTTACATAATAAATTTCAGGATCTGAGTCAACCAAGTATATCATGCACATTTCTGTCCTATGCTTAGATACCAATTAAGACAAAGTCAGATGAACTTTCTGAAATCTAAAAGCACATGATCTAGAATTCTTGTTAAGGCTGTTGAGAAAAGCTTGGGCTGTAAAGGGAGAATTTAAATGTGTCCGTTGATTACAGAAAGCAATCATAACAAGAGCTGTGCTTCTTGCTTTTCCTCTTGCGTAAGCAGAGAAGGAAGTGGTGTATTCCTTTTAGGGAAGATTCAGGACCCACTTCTTTCCAGAGTAGGTTTGGAGCAAACGTTTGTAGAATGAGTTAAGAGTAGAAAAACAAGATTTAAAGCGTTTCTCCTTTTCCAGAAGCATCTCTGCTTAACTCCCAGACTGGTGTAATACCAGCAGTCACCCAGGCCCACGCTTTGCCAACCTCAAAATGTGGAGTTTCCTTTTTCCCTTCCCGGATGCGTTCTGCTCTCAGAAACACCAGGCAGATCCATCCCATTCCTCTCCTCACTGGTCCTGAGACTTTGGGTAACTTGCATCCTCTCTGAGCCTTGGGTAATCAACTAAAAAAAGAAGAACCGGGGCTTCCCTGGTGGCGCAGTGGTTGAGAGTCCGCCTGCCGATGCAGGGGACGCGGGTTCGTGCCCCGGTCCGGGAAGATCCCACGTGCCGCGGAGCGGCTGGGCCCGTGAGCCATGGCCGCTGGGCCTGCGCGTCCAGAGCCTGTGCTCCGCAACGGGAGAGGCCACGGCAGTGAGAGGCCCGCGTACCGCCAAAAAAAAAGAATACAAATGGGGAAAAATCTCTGACTACTGCTGAAAGTTTCAGCAAAATGCTCTTTTCTCTTTTTCCCTTCTTCTCCTCAAGTATATTATTCACAGGGCTTCTCATACTCTGTGGATGCTTTATAAATATTCCTATTAATAATAAGCCAGAGAGTGATCTATTTCTATACCAGCGATAATATTTACTAGTTGCCTGTAACACTGATCTTCAGGGTCTTTTCTCCGGGGGCAAATGTAGGCTCATTATGATGGTCTGTCGATCTGCTTTCTTTCCTATACCTCCCAGTAGAGACTGGGAGGCTGGTTATGATACTGAGATCATTAGCTTTCAAATCTGGCTCCTTGAAACCAAACAGAATGTATTTTCTGCTCATGTGACAATAGTTTTCAATATCGTAGGCTTCACATTCCTGCTTTTTTATTTTCCATAAAGCTCAGCTTGGTTATAGCACTGTCTATCCTATGGGGACTTTTTATTTGGTCTCCTTGCCAGCACTGTTAGAAGCTGGTAACAATCCAATGACTTGATTAAGGTCATTTCCTGGGCTGAGGCAGCTTAGGCTGTCTATATCCTGAGCAGCTTTCAAAATGACTTTCCTTCAATTCTGTACAGCAATTGTCTTGCCCCATTTCAAGTTCAAACATTACATATAAGGATGTAGGTGAAATAGAAATCTATAGGAAAGTATAAAACTAAGCAGAGAGATTAATCCACATGTGTATATTCCTTTTGGTTGTTGATAGCATTATATTCAAAGGAGAGCCTAAGCAAAATTGTTAAATACAACGAAATGTATAGGTATGGCCATTACTTGAGTACTGATTACTTTTCTCTGGCTTCTATAATGTCCCCAACAAATATTCTTTTGTTTCCCCTAGTATTACTTTAAGTATGCCATAGACTAAAGAATGTCTTAATCCATCAACAGATTTGATAATAAGCAGTGTTTATGGAGCAGTTACTTCATGCCAGATACTAGGCACTGAAGATAAGATTAATAAGCAAAAGCGGATGTAATCTCCATTTCACAGAACTTAGTCATAAAAGAGTTAATTACACTAATGAAAATATGAAAGCAAACTGAGATCTGAGTTCTGAAGGAAAGGGATATGGTTTTATGAATGCATTTAACCATGGTGATGACCAGATTTTGAGGGGATGGCATCAGGGAAGTGATCCTAGAGATGTGAAGGTGATAGGAATTACTCAGATGAAAGCTGGAGCTTGTGAGGAGAGTGTTCCTCTAAGAGGGAACAGCAGGTGCAAAGGCCCATTGGTGGAAAGAGTCTGTCATCTTTGAGGAACTGAAAGCAGGACAGCATGTTTAGAGCTCGGAGAACAAGGGGGCAGTGGTTTGGGATGAGGTGAGAGGGATGGATAAAGCCAATGCATCCGATGACAGATAGACCAACCATGGGAGGTCATGTGAATCAGCTAAAGCATTTTAAATAGGACTATGACACAATCAGATTTTTTTTTTTTTTTGTGGCACGCG
>NC_041226.1:67870437-67908723 GCF_002837175.3 Physeter macrocephalus
GGCGCGAACCCGCGTCCCCTGCACCGGCAGGCGGACTCTCAACCACTGCGCCACCAGGGAAGCCCACAATCAGATTTTTAATTTTAAAAAAAAGATGTTCTTGTTCGTAGTGAAAGAAGGATAGAGTATTCTCTCATAATTAGAAAAGATATTCATTTTGAGAAATTAGGAGTATGTGGTTCTTTGGCTCACTGGCATATCATTTATCACATTATATTATTTTGTATCTTTGAGGGTGTTTGTCTCACTCAACAAATGCGCACCCTGAGAGAAGGATTTTTTAGTCTCATATCTCTTTATACATTAGCACCCAACACCCAGTGCCTGCAACACATTGGTGATCGTTAAATTGTTGAGTAAATGAATGGATGGGGGGAGAGGTTTGAATGTGTGAATAAACATTAGAGTTATGAACACGTATGGAATTGTTTGACCTAGCTCAAATAGTCTAAGATACTTCATAGCTCTGATTCTTTTTCAAAGTATGTGTATTGATACTTCTTTGTGAATTCTCTGTTTAGTAGGAGCCCTTAAATAGATCGATTAGATATACAGAGTGATTCATATCAGTGACTGGGAACCTGGAATTAGAGCAGCCTTCATCTGATATATATGACATTCTCAAGTACAAAGACAGTAAACTGGGATGACTAGTATTTTTCAGTTGCAAAGATGCCACTGAATCAGACTCCACAAGTAGACAGAATTTCCAGTTTACGGAATGCAAATTCTGGCAAAAGTTGGATAAAGGGACAGCGTGACTGGGAACTTAAAAAGTGAGACATTATTTGGAAAGGATCCATATAAGGTGAATAGGGATAAGGTGGATAAGGTTGGACCCTGTTAATTAAGATCAGTTTGTTGTGAAGTATCTCAAATACACCGGAGTTGCATTCGGTGTTCTTAAAGGAAGATCTGACTTTTTACATGTGGACTTTCCTATTCTCCCCCAAAATATCATAAAGTAATTAAGAAAATGGAAAAAAAATAGAAAATTCTAATAGAACTATGTTGAAAGATAAAATTGCACGGGGATGCATGAGGTTTCCTAGAGCAATGTTGAGATGATGTTGGCTTGGGGCTGTGAGTGGCACCTCATTGTCTAAGAGGTTTTTGTGGCAACCTGGAGTCAAGCAAGTCTTTTCACGTCAAATTTTCCAACAGCATTTGCACACCTTGTGTCTCTGTGTCACATTTTGGTAATTCTCGCAATATTCCCAACTTCTTCATTATTGTTATATTTGTGATGATGATTTGTGATGAGTGATCTTTTTTTTTTCCCGGTACGCGGGCCTCTCACTGCTGCGGCCTCTCCCGTTGCGGAGCGCAGGCTCCGGACGCGCAGGCTCAGCGGCCGTGGCTCACGGGCCCAGCCGCTCCGCGGCACGTGGGATCTTCCCGGACCGGGGCACGAACCCGTGTTCCCTGCATCGGCAGGCAGACGCGCAACCACTGTGCCACCAGGGAAGCCCTGTGATGAGTGATCTTTGATGGTACTACCACAAAAATGTTATGGTTAAGTGTTTTTTATCAATAAAGTATTTTTAAATTAAGGTAGGTACTTGGTTTTCTAGACATAATGCTATTGCACACTTAATAGACTACAATACAGTGTAAACATAGCTTTTATATGCACTGGGAAACTAAAAAATGTGTGACTCACTTTCTTGCGATATTTGTTTTATTGCTGTGGTCTGGAACCTAACACGCGATGACTCTGATGTATGACCATATTCACATTTGACTCAGAATCCCTTTTCATTGTGATTTTGAACATGACTGCAGAATTTCTGCAACTGAATGAGTACACATTGATATCATAACTCATGCTCAGTGTTTTTGTTAGGGTTTTCTGTATTATAGAATTATGTTATAAATATGATACTGGTTCTGTACATCTCTCACTGTGAGTAGACACAGCTGGATGCCACCTGAGTGTCTGGTGTAAGAGATCAGCCACATTACAGACAAATTATTTCAGTTTACTTGGCAGAAAAAAAAAATGATTTAACTGAACAAATCCAGGCAATCAGGTGCTTTTTGAATAGGAAGAGAACGATTTTCTTTGCAAAATGTTTCATTTTTATTGTTACCCACACTTTAGTTTTACCCCAAATGATCCTTCTTATCTTTTTTTTTCTCCCCTTTCGGCTTCCTCTCTTTGGATGTGTATGGACCCTGTTAACTTGGCTTCTTCTCTCCTGTAACAGGTAAGAAAGGACAATTTTGCTGCTTTTATTTTCTTCTGTGCTTCAGTTGTACTTAGTGCAAAAGGTTACTTATCCATTCCATTGCTGTATTTTAATATGCTGAGAATATCTTCTTAAACTTGAAATCTGTTACCTCTTAGGATGCCTCTAAGATGAAATCTTTAAATTATCGATGCTATACACTATCCAGTGTTATTAGATCATGTGTTGGTATTTGTATATCAAGGCATTTTTGGTAAGAAGGATGAGTTCCTTAAAATTGGACTGAGCTGATTCATCATTCCCTGTTGACTTCTGTTGTAACGTCTGATTGAATGTCCATTGGCAATACTTCCTTACGTTTTCAAAGCTGAGCTTCCTTTGTTCCCTAGCTTTACCTCCATCAAGTAATGGCTGTTTATAAAGATCAGAAAAATGCATTTGGTGAGTAAGAATGTGACCATGAGAAGTTTGTTCATCAAATCATCTTTTATACCGTGAATAATCTCACCATCTGTATGGTAGTTTTCCTTTTTCAAATAGAACACACGTAATTAAAATAATATTCTTGGTTACTTTGAATGCTTCCATATCAGTCTTACTTTTGGCACATGTGAGTATGTGTCACACCACTCCCCCCCAAAATTTTGGAATCCTTAAAAAGCATTTTTTCCTTTACTTCTTGGGGAAAATATATACAAAAAGATTTCAAGAAAACATGTATAATGGCACTATACTTCTAATACAGTGTGTGTGGTCTTTGAGGGGTATGTGGTTTATTTACCGAGGAGACACATTAGCAAATTTCTGATACTCAAAAATATTCATGAACATAGTAAATTATAAATTATATTACAGTAGGCACGTTAACCAAACCATTCCTTTACGTTCTCTAAGATATATCTTTATATTATCAAAGTAAAGGAAATAGCGTTTCTAGCTTCTATTAGCTTTTTGTCCCCAAAGCACTGCCTTTGAAGTTATGATTTAACGTTATACCATCAACCTTTATCCGGGCTTTTTTTTTTTTTTTGTAAAATGACTACTTACAGAACAAGCTACAGTGAGTAAATAGCACTTCATGTTACTCAGTGGCTCTTAATTCATCAAGACGCACATTAAACTCACAAGATTTTGTGCCAGGAATATTTTTCTGAATATATAAACATATATGTTCTTTCCCAAATTAGTAAAAGATATAAACAAAAAAAATGTGTTTCTATTTTTGACTACCAGCTAAGAAACTTAGAATTAAATTTTGTTCTTAATTATAGTAACTAGCTCGTTGTAGCTCCTGGTGAAATTTTTTTCCCAATATTTGTCCATGTTTTCTAAAAAACCCATCCTTTAACAGCACTGCTTATGTGTGTTGTAATATTTGCATCGCTATCTTTAAGCAACATTTTAAGTGGTAAATGATATTAATATGAATCAGAATAAGAGCTAACATTCTTTGAGTTTCCCAAGTGACAGGCACTGGTGTTAACTTGTTTAAATCACACGTGCACGCACACACATGCACGTACTCCTATACTTCTTATGTGTTTGGAGCACATTTTGTTAACGTTTGGGGGAAAGAGTACATTTATACCATAACATATCAAATAATACTGATCTTAAAATGTCTTCCTCCACGTAGCTCAGGCAATCTTTTTTCTCTCTTCTTCTCACTTCTGCTCCTTCCTTCACATGTACAGAAATACATTTCATTCTATTTTCTTGTGTAGAGCAAATTAGTTCCATCCCATCCTTCCCCTCACACTCAGCTCTGAGCCTTCCTTTGCATGTTAAAGGAACCTAGTGATGCATTCAATAGCTTCATATAGGGACAAATATATTAAATTTCTGAGGAGTAGGTCTTTCAGTTATATAGGCAATAATTATAATCAATCGTATAATTTCATGGAGTTAGATCCTTTAAAACATATTTGGATTTAGCTGCAGCTGAGCTTAATTCAATAGGAAAACATCCATAATTAGTTTAGACCCAGAATCTTAATTCTAGAACTGTTACATGTTTATGGTGTACAACAGAATAAGGGCATCTGTTTTCATGGTAGAATCCTAAAGAGGAAAGTAGAACATTTGTATATGAATCTAAACCTCAGAGAATGAACTGAAGTCTGAATTGTCACAAGTCGTTTAACCATAAATAAATATTTTCAATGTGTTTTTAAGGGTCATAAATAAAAATAAAAGTGCAGGGAAGAATTTTAAGGGTATTAATATGATTAAAATGAAAACAGTCTTATAATGCTGAAAGATTTATGAAATGACTATTTTGCATTGACCAGACTACAAATGCATTTAAAATATTAATACATGTATTACAGTGCTGAAAATGCTGAGGATATTTAAATGACATGGTTACGGTCTCTGTCTTTTCAAATACCAAACGATTACATTTCATGGTCATGGTGTCACTTGAGAGACATAATTTATTGGCTCGCCTGCATCATCTGGTCTATAAATAGAACTCCCCAGAATAGGTACGGAGTGGTAAATTATTAAATATAGGTCTTCTCACAGCATTTACAGGGTAGTAGGCAAGCTCGTTGATAACCCCACTCTCTGTTTCTATTATTGTACTGACACAGTCGGGCTAGGCTGCTTCACATCTTGGAGCATGTTGTGCTATTTGTTGTCCTAGTAGTCAATGTTGAGTCACATCTGGACAGCCTGGCTGAACTATCTATGCTGAACCACACGAGGGCCCTTGCTGCTACTGTGTATTTAGAACATGAGCGTGTGACTTGTGACTGCTTGCGAGCCATTCTGAGTACTCGCCACAATGACTTCCTTGATAATCATGCTGGGGGACCATAGGGTATAAGTTAGTTCTTAATGTAACTTACTTTCTTGGACCAGTTCCGAAGATGACCCACATTAATCTGAGTATCATCCTCTAGCTAATTAAGCTCAAGGGAGATTTCAATTCTTTGAGGAAATTATCCTATTATTTTTTGCTAACTAAACACATTTTGAAAAGCTAACAAAACCCCCCAAAACCCAGAGTGACCATTGCTGCAAGTTGTTCCCAAAGCCATATGCATACCATTTGGTATTTCTTCCCATGGTCATTGTTTCAGTACTCTGTGGCGGGCTGGAGGGACTCAGGGACACATTTCTGAATAGCATTAATAAAAGAGCAGGAAAAGTAGAGGAAAAACTATGTTTTCAAAGGGAGGAAGGGAATTGTCCTAGTACAGAGTTATCACTAACGTTATAATTGTAGTATTAATGTGCATAAGACACCCAGAACAGTACAGCTGTGTGGTTGTGAGACTTTGAAAAGAACGTGGTGATATACCGGGGGTTCCCTGGTGTCTGCCGCAGAATATGACCTCGTTTTGAGATGGATTATCTGCCACCATCTGCTTGTATACTACTATGTTGTGAGCCCCACTGGGACAGTTCTGGCAGTAAGTTGTCCTTTAGCTGTTGGTGTTATTTCCTATCAGACAACCCACATATACATGGCCTCTTCTGGCCTCAGTCGTACGCTAACCCTTCAGTGAGACCCTGGTTACAGCACCTGTGCTCATTTTCATCTCGCTTCTAGACCTTTCAGTTCCAGTCACTCTTGCTAATAGATGTGTCTCAATCATCTCCTGGACACCTTTCTACAGTAACTGGACAGGATCACAGTTCTTTCAGCCATCTTTAGAGAGGTTAGCTTCTCATTTTGCTTCAAAACTTGTTCTGTTAAGCAAAGTGCACCAGCTGTCCAGAGGCTGGCCTTAGGGTGATTGTGTGAGACCACTCTGTGTCCGAGGTTCATTTCCTCCCTGATCCTGACCTGCTCTGATGCTAGGGTATAGATCCCTTAACTCCTCCCTAGTGAGTACTTTGCCTTTCTGGGCCTTCTATACCTCTCTTCTTCCTTGTAGAGTTTTAGTCTTAGTGTCTCCAGAGAGACGATCAGTCCTAAGACATCTTCACCATTTCTAACAGGGAATTTTTTTTTTTTTTCAAAGAATGGCCTTTACTGAGACCCAAATACATACATGTGAGTATATAACTGAATTTGAACTCCTCCATGACTTTTCAATGTAAATGAAAATTGATCTGAGTCTTATCTAGTGACAGGAGTGCAGTAGCTACCCTTTCAGGGAGCCTCCCTCTCTTAAAATTTCCATGAAACCTGAGGGCTTAGCCAATCCAGATGGGGGCTGAAAGTTCAGTTCAATTTCCGTTATAAGAGAGGAGAGATTGAATCCTCTTCAGTTTGTTAAGGGTATTGCTTGCAGCTGCCAAGTCGGGTGGCTGTTGACAAAATCATGCTCCTGCTCTGACAGATGTTGCTAATTCACACCTCTACACTGGCCAAGGGCACTCTGCCAGTGTTGACTTTTGAGCGAGGACAACTTTAATTCCTCAGAGCCACGCTCAGACAAGGTTGCCCTTTGCTTGGCTTCCCAAGGTCCTGGTTCTCGATATTCAGTTAATTTCATCCCTTTTCAGAACTAGAACCACTGTTTTCTTACTGCCCCTGGAGACCTGTACCTAGAAGTTGGGCAGCTTTTCTCTTTCTGTTCTTAAAACACAAAACATCTGTCTATACCCATTTCCCAGACAGCTCATCATTCTAAGGGAGGTTACCTAAACGGCTCTGGGTGTCTCTCTATTCATCCTTCTGAAGGTTTCCCTTAAGGGTTCAAAGTATTTCTCTGACACCTTGCTCAGTAGAATACATATATAAAAAGTCACAACAGAGTACTTTGCTACATATATACCTAATAATGATAATCATTTTGGTTTTGGAATGTTTTACAGGGTTTAATGTTATTAAATGAGGACTCATTATTTTATTCTTCACAACCATTCTCAAGATCAGTGTTATTGTTATTTTTTTGTGATAGTATGTGGCACAGTGCGAGGTGGTTTTTCTCTCTGTGCCAATAGTTTAAATAAATTAACGTTACCCTCTTGACTTTTATATATCATGGGGAAAAAGTTAACGTCCCAACATATGAACTGAACTACATGTTTCCTCAATAGCAAAATATGAAATGTGTTCTGGTTTTTCTTTGTCAAAAAGCTCTGAAAAAAGGGTACGTTTTCTCTTTGTTGTTGTTGTTGTTTTCTTCTTATGGTCGTGTCTTTTAAACTTAAATGCCGTGTGCTGGAAGTGACAGAGTTGTAGAATGATAAAAAGAGACAGGTATGCAAAAGTTACGAGAGAAATAGTATGATTTATTAAAATATGAATGTCAATATCTCACATTTGTAAGCTAACACAGGGACTAAATATTATAATTTTGCATAATAATTAATTATCTAAGATCTCATGGTCATTACTTAAAAGCAATTAGTTCAGAGTCAGGACTCAAACATAACATCCTTCATTCCTGTTCACGTCTTTCTACTGCGCTAATGATTTTTAGTCTTTGTCATGTATCAGAATTAGCCTCTGGAGTTTATTACAATTAGAGATGCCGGGAATTGCCGTATATTTACTAAATCACAATCTCTGAAGATAGGGTCTGGAAATTAGTACTTTTATCAAACTCCAGTGGAAATTTTGCAATATCAAGTTTCAGAATCACCAAACCACATACACACCCACGAGGAAAGGGATAAGAAAAAGAGAAAGTGTGTTTTTGAGCACGTGCGCGAGTGCACGTACTGGAGGAACCCATTAGTGTGGGATATTCACAAAGAAGTAATGGCATAAAACTGACTGCTGTATTGTTACTGGTCCCGCCAATAAGCTGTGCTGCAATGTAGCTAGTATCGTCGGGAGACCTTTCTTTGAGCCCTCTCTTTGTTGCATGCTATAGCAATATGAAGAATAGTTAGGAATATTTTTGCAGTAAGGACAAATGGAGTTTGACTGTATACAGTAGTGGGCCAGGTTACTTTAATCCAGCCCTTCCTTTTCTCATGTTTTCACCCTGCTTCTTCCTCCTCCCAGCTGGCCTCCTGCTTTTCTCCTTACTCTGTGTTGATCTCTCTTTCTCTCCTCCTGACTGATGTTACACTGTTTCCTTTTCCACAGTCACCCTGGGGGAGATTTTTATGTTTTTCCACATCCCATTTATAACACCCAGTTCTTGTTAAATAGATTTAAGAATTTATTTGTGCAGAGTCTGTTAATGGAATGAGAAATTCCTTCTCTTTGAATGCTAGTATCGAGGATGCTATGTCATGAGGATTTTTGTTCTGAGAGCTGTAGCGACTTGTAAGAAATATCCCACCCTTCTTTTTATTTTTATTTTTTTGCTAATTAGCAGTTCCCCTATTGCCAGTATTTTTTAATAGGCTTCATTAAGAGAAAACGCCTTTACTTTACCGTTACTCCTTAGAATATAACAGTGCCTTCAACACTGAGAGCTTGTGGTTTTCCATCTTAGGTGGAAAGAGTTGATGAGGAAAATAGCCACAGAGTAAGTGGAGAGATTGTATTTGTTTTGTTGATGCCCTCTTTTAGTGATTTTTTTAGTCCTGTTCAAGCTAAGACTATTAACAGCTTAATGAAAAGAGCATACTGCCTCTTTACTTAAAGAGCCATTTAATGAAGACTCTAATATCATTCCAGCCCGGGGCAGGGAGAGTGTAATTGGTATGACTTCATAGGGCCACACATTGTTAGCTGTGTGCCTGTGTGGTCAAGACCTGAATCTTAGTAATTTTGAATACATCCCTTTGTATACTGCTAACACTCGATTTGTGAAAAATATACATACGGAGCAAAGCATGCTTGTTAGAAAACTCATTAAGGTTTGGACTTCTCACATACCTGCTACCCTCATGAACAGGCAGTGGTTCCTCTCATCCCTTCAGCATGAGGCCCGGACACAGGGTACATGTGAGCTGTATGGTCCGAGTCCAAGACATCCTTGGCTGGACCACCCAGGTTAACTGGCTTGTCAGTGGGCCATGGAAACGGGCAGGAGGGCTTCTAAGTGGGAGGCGGCCACAGCAGGAAGAGGGCGAGAAGAACAGGCAGTGAGCCAAAGAGCACTCACCGCACTGAGTTCCAAGGAAGCTCTCCAAAGAAATTTCCAAAGACAGGGCTGGGCTCCAACCTAATTTCACCTAAAATCCATTTTATCCCTTTCCTAAATGTTCTACCCCTGATTCCGGTGGCCACGTTTTATCCCTGGTAATACATTTCATCTTTGCCTTTGGGCAGATTTCATTCTTCCTGGGAATGGAGTTGTAGACTGTGGGGAGAGAACCTCTGAAGTTCCTAGAAATTACTCTGATGCTTTGAGAGCTTGTTTCCAAAGATGCCACCATCAGCTCTTTCCCCCTTGTACACTCTTGCCGCTTTACCCCTTGTGAGGGGGGCAGGTCTGTTTTCTGCCTTCTTGAATGGGCTAGCCTTCTGACTGACTTTGACCAGTAGAATGTGGCAGCTGTGACATTCTGGGTCTTTTTCCCTCTTGGAAGCTAGCTGTCAAGTAAGAGATCTGAGTACTTGAGAATGTGATGCCCAAATGAGTCTCATGGAGAGGCCACGCAGAAAAAAGATATGCCTGCTCTGACACCCCTCTCCAACTTTTCCAATCATCGCAGGTGAGATACCAAACACATGAATAAAAATCCAGGATGGGCTCAGCTGGGTTGTGCATTTTCTGCTCCATGTGGTGTCTTCTGGTGTTGAATGTCTCAATAGATTTGCCTATTCTGGATGTTCCATGTAAATGGAATCATACAATATATAGTCCTATGTGACTGGATTCTTTCATTTAGCATCCGTGTTGCCGGTTTTCAGGGTCCATCCATGTTGTAGCTTATATCAGTACTTCATTTCTTTTATTGTCAAATAATATTGAAATATTATTTCAATTACAATGAATTGTAAGGCTATACCGTAGTTTGTTTAGCCATTCATCCGCTGATGAACATTTGGGTTATTTCCACCTTTTGGCTATTTTGAATAATACTGTGAACATTCACGTACAAGTTTTTGTATGAATGTATGTTTTCAGTTTTCTTGGATATTTACCTGTGAACTGATGACTTCTGTTCTAAAAGTATCATTCTCTGGGCTTCCCTGGTGGCACAGTGGTTAAAAATCCGCCTACCAATGCAGGGGACATGGGTTCGAACCCTGGTCCGGGAAGACCCCACATGCCGCGGAGCAACTAAGCCTGTGCGCCGCAGCTACTGAGCCTGCGCTCTAGAGCCCGCGAGCCACAACTACTGAGCCCACGTGCCACAACTACTGAAGCCCGCGCGCCTAGAGCCCGTGCTCCGCAACAAGAGAAGCCACCGCAATGAGAAGCCCGCGCACCGCAGCGAAGAGTAGCCCCTGCTCGCCGCAACTAGAGAAAGCCCGCGCGCGGCAACAAAGACGCATTGCAGCCAAAAATAAATAAATAAAATAAATAAATTTATAAATAATAAATTTTAAAAAATTAAAAAAATAAATAAATAGAAAATAAAAGTATCACTCTGTCTACTATGTTGAAAATAGACTGAAGGGAGTCAAAGGTAGAGGCTATGGCAGTAATCAGGTGAGAGAAGATGGTTATTGCAGGATAAACTGCTGTCGACCAACCACAAGTCCGAGGATATGACTGATCCATGGACCCCTAGTGACAGCCACTGCTCAGGATGAATGTCATCCCAACACATCAACAAGTCTGCCTGCCAGCCTGGAAATGGTGTGAAAAGCCCCATATTTAATGGATTAGCACGCTGTAGTTTTCTAGAGAGATTTTCTATTCATAGATCCAATGATATTGTACTGGACCAACATGAAACGTATTAAAATACAATAGTGCAATAATAGAGCCATAAAACATAACTGTAGTTGGCTTGCAAAGAATAAATTTGTGGCCACTTTTTACATGCTTTTGCCAATTGTAGTCTTCTTCAGCTATGAAATGCATTACAACTTATGACAATCTTGGCAATCTCTATTTTTCTTCGGTAAAGTGAAAGTTTGAGTGGAAGGAATTATGGGAGGAGATGGAGAAAGACAGGAAAAAAGTAGAGCCACCTATTTTTTAACACATCTTCTGAAGATAAATTGTCTTCTGGAGGTGATGAGATAGAGAGGTTTCACAACCCACATCTGTTGAGTTCTGATGCCGAGGTTGATGGATCTTTAGTGTACTGTGGCTGTGCTGCTATTTAGAACGTAATGATCAGCTTAACAGAAGGGTGTCTGTTCTTTGAGCACCCGCAGCATATACAGTTGGCTTCTATATAAGGGAAAGTCGAGTAAAATGTATTGAGTGCCTACTACTTTGTATACTTTTTCACGTTAACCTTCATTACATCCTTTGAGCGTGGTTAAAAGAAAGGATTCTGGGGCCAAACTCCCTGGCTTCAAATTCCACTTTGGGCACATTATGTAACTGTGTTGTGCTCTGTTTCCTTACCTGTGAATGGGGGTAATACTAATAAGCTACCGCATAGGGCAGTTGTGAGGATTAATACAATCAAAGCACTTAGAGCAGGACCTGGCTTCATGAACCGGAATATGAACTAAGTTCATTCCCAGTTTCTTTCCATCTGCCTCGCATGCTTCCTCTTCCTAACACATCTAAGAACAACACATTACACGTGATTTATTGCTTTCCTAATTTATCTGTTATACTCCTGATATGCCAAGAAATCCTGATGAATCTAGGAACCTACAGTCTATAAAGCCTCAAATAAGTCTAATTGGATTTGTTGGTTGATGAGCCAGTTTGTGAACTTGACCTTTGACATATACCACAGAACTTTTGTAATCTAGCAAAAAATTGTAATGTTGAATGAAGCAAAATTTCAAGGAAAATGAGACTTAATTCTTGCTGCTCCTTTTACTCTTACTTACATTTGTTCTACTCTTTCCTTCTCTCCTTAGGCCAATAGCCAAATATATGGACCATAAATCATGACCATTTGTTAAGCCTCTGTATGACAGATATCTAACTTCTCCCCCTCAAGGAAAGCTGGACTAATAAATAAAAATGTTCTAGCAACCCTCAGGTACCCTAACCTTACTGTGTAGACTGCAGTGTTTGGTTAGCTTACTATACCTGACCAGATTGGAGATTTATTTTAGGTTGTGTCTGAAATGCCAGTCTCTGATATCTTGTAGTTTCACGGTTCTGGCCACCTAGCAGACACTCAGTAAATGTTGGTTGAATGATTGGTTTGATTTCCACAGCTTTCTGGTTAGGAAAGTGCCAGCATATCCTACATTGTCCATGTGTGTGCACATTTATATCACCTTCTTTTATTTCATTTGGCTGTTTTGGACACTCTAAGTGGGAATGGATCAGAAGTTTCAACATGAAGAGGGAAATGGTTTAAAGTACTCGTTTCTTCCTGACATTTTCTCACAAATGGGCTTCTTAAATATTATTAAAGAACCTATTTATTAGCAAGCAGGGACAAAGAGGACATACAGTCTACTCTGTAATTGTGATGAAGTCCCAGCTCTCAGTCCTTTAAGGGCTGCAACCATGACCTTGCCAGAAATAGTCACTGGAGTCAGATTACAATATTCCAAAGTCAGGATTCTCTAGAAGTTTCTGTAGGCGGCTTTATGCACCTGGAAGGCTTCCAATGCCAGAAATAGTCACTGGAGTCAGATTACAATATTCCAAAGTCAGGATTCTATAGAAGTTTCTGTAGGTGGCTTTATGCACCTGGAAGTCTTCCAATGCCAGGTCTGCAAACAGGAACAGGCACTGCTCATAGAGCAGATTATGAGCCTCAGTACTTTTTACACCTTGTTCATTCAAAGATGAGAATACAGTTGACCCTTGAACAATGCAGATTTGAACTGCCTGGGTCCACTTATACGTGGGTATTTTTCAATAGTAAATATTACAGTGCTACACGGTCCACATTTGGTTGAATCTGCGGAGGAATACAAAAGGCTAACTTGTAAGTTATATGAGGATTAACCCCCAGGTTGTTCAGGGGTCAAGTGTATTTGTAAAATAGTTTAGCCAAACCCATATCTTAAACACCAATGAGAACTCACTTCTAACATCCTTAATGTGGGTGACCAAACCATGAATTTCACGGATGAAAACCCGTTTCTGACATTCATTATACTAATTAGCAAAGCTTCTGCTGTTGATGCAGGTACAGATAACAGAATCTCCCCTATAGGGTGGCTAGACTGCTGTGAGCTACCATCCCAGGGGTGAGAATTCCTGATTAGGTCAGTTGACTACAACTGAGTGTAACTTAACTAAATTGCATCCATTCTATCCACCTACTATCTATGCTGTACACAAAAGAGCTTTTTATAGGAAATGTGCTTTCAGTGAGCTTCATTCTGTGTGAGGATTAGAATTCCTCCTGCATATATAGCTTGTTTTCTAAGTGCTAACATTGAATGAAATGAAAAGAAAGAGAAAATTTGGAAAGCTTCTTTTTTTGCGGTTAAACTCCTCTAGGGTGTTCACAAAGGACCAAATCTACACCTGTTTGGAACTACCCACTGGTCAGCATCTGCTGCATGAGACGTAGGTCAGGGCAGTGCCTGTGCTGGCGTTTAGCTATGAAGATAACAAGAACACATGGAAAACAATAAGAAAATCACACATGAGAGTATTTCACAATGAAAGGACATGAGAGTGTAAATGATACGGAAGAAGTAGGGGGAAATCACTGTGATATGACATATGCCAAGAGCAACTCATGGTGAAAGTAAGCCTAACAGGAAATGTAGGCTTTATAACTGGGAGGACATGGGAAGGCATTCCAGCCTGGTGGGATAAGTGTTCACTGTGGAGGAGGGTGTGTGTGTGTGGATATTGTATGTTCTGGAAGAGCAAAGAAACCTACCTGAAAGGGGTACTAGAGGGGGTTCGGACTAATAATAATAGCTCACATTTATTGAGCACTTATTATGTGTCATGCCACATGCTGAATATCTCTGAATACGTTTACTGATTCCAAACCTTATGAAGTAGTCGCTACTATTATTCCCACTTTACAGAAGATGAACTAAGGCATGGCAAAGTTAAGTAACTTGCACAAGGGTCACAGAGCTACAGAGGTGGGATTTGAACCAGGGCAACGTGACTCGGAACACTCACCCCTGTGACTGCTACCTGGTTTTGCCTCTCGGATGGCCAGTGGCTATGGCCGTGGGAGTCTCGGACACCACAGATATCTGAAGCAGATTCTGAACATGTGTTAGGAATTGCTTAGCAGTGCGTATTGCCAGCAGAGTTCAGTAAGGCTTGGAATGTAGACAGGAGAAGGAAACATCCAGGGACAGAGAGAGAGACAGAGTCAGAAATAAGAAAGCACACAGAGAAAGTAAGTTAACAGAGAGGGAAAGGGGGAGAAGAGTGCTTAGAGCCCTTGCCACAGAATGATGGGGAGGCACAAACCTTCACCTCAGTGACAGTCAGTGGCATTCTTGTTCTCTGTTGCCTTAACGTAGTCCCAAAGTACCTGACACAATTAAATACCACCTTTCCCCCTTAGAAAACGGGGCTCAAGTTGCAACAGCATGGATGGACTTGGAGGGTATTATGCTAAGTGAAATAAGTCAGAAAGAGAGAGAGAAATAATATATGATATCACTTATATGTGGCATCTAAAAAAATATAACAAACTCGTGAATATGACAAAAAAGAGTCAGACTCAGGTATAGAGAACAGGCTGGTGGTTACCAATGGGAAAAGGGAAGCGGGGAGGGGCAATGCAGGGGTAGGGGATTAAGCGGTACAAACTATTAGGTATAAAATAAGCTATAAGGATATATTGTACAACATGGGGAATATAGCCAATATTTTATAATAACTGTAAATGGAGTATAACCTTTAAAATTGTGAATCACTATATTGTACACCTGTAACTTATTGTACAGCAACTATACTTCAATGAAAAAAAAAAGAAAATGGGCTCATTTTTTATTTTTCGCTTTCAGTGTGTTTCTTTTGAGCATGTTACAATGTCAGACCACAACTTCAAAGAAGTTCAGTCGTGATAGAATGGCTTACAAAAATGTGTGGAATGTATAAAATTCTGTTCTATAATTCTTATGCAACAGTAATAAAATAATTCCAGAACTTCAAGGTGAAACTGCAAAATGTACAGATAAAATTCAAAATAATAAATGACTAAAAGTCCAGCTTTTCTGCCTGCCGCTTTTGGGAATTATTTCCCCAAATGAGAAAACTCTGACCCAAAGTATTGTATTATCTACTCAAGTACTAAATTTTGGTGACATCCTCCCTATGAGGGTGTAAATAATGTTTATCCAACATGATGGAAATGTTTTCAAAATTTTCTAAATGATCTGCCCAAACAGCTGAAAATATCTTTAATGTGGGACAAATTTATTCCTCTGTAATCGCCACTTACATCCCGTGTAATCACGTGGGAGAATTCTCAAAAGGTTGACAGGCTGCAGTATATCCATCAAAAAACATGCGAGAGGGCTTGCCTGGTGGCGCAGTGGTTGAGAGTCCGCCTGCCGATGCAGGGGACGTGGGTTCGTGCCCCGGTCCGGGAAGATCCCACGTGCTGGGCCCATGAGCCATGGCCACTGAGCCTGCACGTCCGGAGCCTATGCTCCAAAACGGGAGAGGCCACAACAGTGAGAGGCCCGCGTACCGCAAAAAAAAAAAAAAAAAAACGTGAGAAAAATATGAGCAGGCAGACTTCCACTAGAATGAAAAAGCACAGTAAGAACAGCAAGTGGATCATGAAAGGGAGCCGCTTTGGAGGTATGTCCTTCCCAGTAATCAGCCCTTTTGGGCGGAACGCTGCATTTGGAAGACATTTCTAAGAATTCTCACAGTACGACTCAGGCTGCCAAGTTGGAATGTTCCGTGGGTAGGGCTGAGTGTTGTCTAGTTTGTGCCATGGAGCTGTCCAGCTTAAACATGCCTTTTGGCCATACATCGCTAACAGCCCTCTCCATCACCCAGAGAATACTGACATGCGCAGAGCACTCTGGAAGCGCGTGGATTTAAATGAACTGAGGGAAATAGATTTGCAGGAAGATACTTACTTGAGTTCATCTGTTCTGGATATACATTGCAAATCAACACAACTTCACCTGGTTAGACCTCGAGTTATTCAATGAAGAAATTTTGAGCGCTTTTAAAAAACCCTTTCCTAAACACACAGAAAAACTACATGCATAGAAGTGCACCTCTCTTGTTTGCTCTCGATAAAATATATGTCACATCAAGAAATATAACTAAGGAAATGGCAGGGAAAAAAGTGGCTTTGCATATTCTTTTTGCAAAGGTTTCTCTGAGATTTTTGCTGGACTAGTGCTTTTAATTGGATTTTTTTTTTTTAATGTAAAAGCTGCTGCTTCAGGCTCTTTCTGATATTAATGGTTCTAAGTTTCACTTTGCCACTGCATCTGTGGGGTGTTGTGCACGGAATCAATATTGCTTTCTTTACCTGCTCTGCCACTGTGTGACCTTGAGGATGTTTCTTATTCTTTTCAGGTCTCAGTTTACCCACCTCTAATAAGGAGCTAAATAATGCAGGATTTTTTAAATAAGATTTGAATAATAGATGTCTGAAAAAGCTTTTAGGTTTAGGATTTGAAACCACTCTGTAGTTGGCGGTGACAATAATAGTAATAGCTTGGATTAACAGAGAACTTTTCTTCCAAAAGCTCTAACCACTTTTATATTATTCTTCCATTTGTCCTCTAAATACCCTTTAGAGGTAAGAATGAGAAAGTATCAGCTTTCTCATTTTGCTGGTGAAAAAAGGAAGCAGAGAGATGTTGGAATGAGTACTAATTTTCAGAAACAGTATTTCTGATTCCAGGAGCTTTCCTTGCTTGCATAATGCAAACGCATTTCCACCACAAGCTCTAGAGGATTGGGCAAACTTCTCACGAAGGCTATCTCTACAGGTGGTGTCCATCATTAATTCATCTCTTCAATAGGATAAGAAATCTTTCTTTGCATGTATCACTTATTTTCCTATTGAATGCTGCCCTTCCATTTAGATGGTGTTCATTTCTTCAGTGCTCAATGCAATCAGTGAACAGAGAGGTCCGGGTTATTTCTGCCCTCTGTGCAACTGATCACATTGTTATAGTCCTGGATAAGCCCTCGTAAGGTATGTACAAATGTCATTATGCTGCCACACAGGTTATCCATATGCGGGCATTATGGTTTTCAGATGACTTCCACCTGTAGCTGTGTGTAACCGAAAACCAGCCACTCCCAAGAACATCACAATTTCTGCTGCTGAAATGGAAATTGACAGGAGGAGTTAGATACAGCTGTACCTGCTCATCGAGGGATAAATTATTTTGTGTAATTGTTAGAGCCTTGCTAAGACCTAATGGAATGAACATGTTTTCCACGCCTGTGGGTATAGATAGTCTTAGCAAATACTGTGTGCTTGGATTTAAAGGTGTGGGAGACTGTCAGCCTGTTGGCAATGAGAAAAATTAATTTGAACTGCTGATAAAGAAGGAAAATGTACACAATGAATTAAATTTAATAGACTGAAAAATGTTTCTCCTTTGCTATTTCCACGTGGGAACATGTCAGAGTTCATTTAACTCAACTATGGATATTAAGGACAACGACACCGCAGCTGCTCTTGGAGAATTCTGTGTGGCAATTTGGTGCATCAGTTCTGGGCACTATTTTGGTTAACCTTTTAATGTAAATTGTAATGATGTGTATCCTGAGAAGAACAGAGAATGGTTGTTTGTCGGTGACAAATCTGACAACACTGCTGTTCACTCTCCTTTGGGGTTGTGCCTTTCCAGTAATGAACAGCAGAGGAAGGCTAGACTCTGATTGGGCTATGCCTTTCTGAAATCCTAAGAAGATGGATCTGATCTTTGGAAGGGGAGTAGAGTTTTACAACTAAGATCTCACTCAGAATAACATGTTGTTGCTTTCAATTTTCTACAATTAGTATATGGTGCCGGAAAATCTCGGTACATAGAGCTTGATTCTCTTTCCATCCATATAGTTTTATAACCTAATAGCTAATAAGAAGGGCTGTAGTCAGTGTGACCACTTCACTATTTTCCTCTATTTTATGAATAATAACTTTATGGTTCGGGTAAAACTGTTACAAGCATCTCAAAATTTTAAACAATTAAAAAAGACAAGGAAATGAACATAAACATTCAGGTATAATCATCACTAACATCTGGTGAGCATCATTCCAGATATTGCCCTAAGCAGACAGATTGATAAAAATAAAATTGAAATAACTTTAGACTGTATTATACCATATAAGCTATTTTAATATTAACTCTGCAGTTGAATTTTATGTGAAGTTAACAAAAGAAGCTGAATGAACCTAAAGGAATTGAAATTCAGGCAAGTCCTTCAGAAGGAACATTGGAACCTGAAGGAATCCAAAGTTAAGAATAAGAGTTAATGAAGAACTTGCGAAGTTCAAATTACAATGCTTATTAGACCGACATGTTCAAAAGTTAGACTTTATCTATACACTCCCTGCTATGAAAGATGAGGAAATTTGCACACTTTTTCCCTTTTATCCCTACCACCCACTATTTTTATTAGTTACATGATTAGGTTTTACATTATTGAGGTTTATAACATTAACCTTTTGCTGGGTAATAGCAATGCCCATGGTTTCATAATTGTAAGGGGATATTTAAATTAATAGAATGCTCACCTCAAGCCTTTCTACTACTGATTTTTAATCTTTTGCTTTGATTCGTTTCATAATTGGCTGAATCCGTTAAGCAGTAGCCATCCCTCCACTGCTGTCATTTTGGACTTTGGTTCTAGAGGATGAGTTGATCCTGTTCCTTTGTTCATGGGACACAATCCCTCTTTTTTTAACAAAATTATTATCTTTATTTATTATTGTTGTCATTGGTTTTTTTTTTTTTTTTTTTTTTTTGGCACGTGGGATCCTCCCGGACCGGGGCACGAACCCGCGTCCCCTGCACTGGCAGGCAGACTCCCAACCACTGCGCCACCAGGGAAGCCCTCATTGTTATTTATTCTTTTTTATTCCCTAATTTCATTCTGCTCACCCTACCCCATAGATAATCACTCTGATGTATTTGATGAATATCCCATGTGTTTGTGCGTATGAGTTTGCTTCCTTGTCAAACATGTACTGTTGTATTTTACGAAAGTGATATTGTGCTAACGGCATTGAATTAGCTTCTTCACTCAACATGATATTTTTAGGTTTTATCCATGTTTCTGTGTCTATATTCTAGTTAGTTGCTTTATCTCTGCATAGTATTATGTGTAATTTATTGTTCGAAATGGGACACTTTTGAGGCTAAAAAAGACCCTATTAGAAATTATACCAGCACAATAGACATACAATGGGATTGACACAGGCCACCGAGATGCATGGTCACCTTATCCTTAGTGTACCTTCTCCACACTTTATACTTTCAGAGCTGTATTCATGGAAACTTAGATCGTATCCAGCTTTCTGCCACCACAGACCATGCTGAGATGGATATGCTTTTATGCGTCCCTCATGCAACTACGTGAGAATTTCTCAGGAGTTTACACTTAGGGGTTGCTGGGTCAGAAGTATACATATGACCGATTTGCTTGACTCTCCAGTGTGTGCTCCAGAATGACTGCAGCTGTGTAAACTATCAGTAGCGCTGGAGGATTGTCAGATTCTCACATGCCTCCAACAGCTGACATTCTGCAGCTTTCCAGTTTTTATGAATCCAGTGGCTTTAAAGTAATGGCTCAGTGTTTTTTTTATTTTGAATTTCTCTAAATACGAATGAGTTTGAGTTTCCTAGCCTCTGAGTTTCGCCCTCCATTGAATTGCCTACACATCTACACAGCCCATTTTTTATTGTGTTTTTTGATGTTGTTTGTTTGATTTTGATTTGCTGGGCATTCCCGACATGATTCCCTTACTGAAGTTAGATTGCACACATCTCCCACTCTGTCATTTTGTTGTGGCTAACTTTGGACATGGTGTCCTTAGTTGAACAGAAATTCTCACTTTTTATTTAATCAAGTCCATCAGTATTGTTTTATGTCAGTGCTTTGAGGCTTATTCTCAAGAATTCCTTCTGTATCCCTAGGTTATGAAGTTTTCTTCTACTTCATTGACTGTTAACTTTCTTGCTTTAATTTCCACATTTTGGTATGAAATCTACTTTTGTACACACTGTTAGATGGGAATACAGGTTTTTTTTCATCCATATAGTGGTTCAGTCTTCTCAACATTACTGACTATGCAGACTAATTTCCATCAATATATTTAAGGTACCAAAGGTATACAAAGATATATGATTATACATTTAGTCTCTTTTTCTTGCCCCAGTATCATATTGTATTGATTACTATGACTTTAGTGTGTTTTAAAAATATCTCTTAGGGCAAGTCCCCCATCTCTGCTTTTCTTTTGCAATGTTGAACTGGCTATTCTTGGAATTTTTATTGGAATTTTAAAAAAAGTTTTATATTGAGTTTATCTAAATCCCCCAAAATTTCAGCTTGAGTTTTTATTTTGATTGTATTGAATTTTAGATTGATGTGGGGAAGACTGATTGACTTCTTGTTAATATTGTGTTCCTAAGAGTATAAACTGTTCATCTGTTACATCTTCTTTAAGTCCTGCAGTAGGTTTAACATTTTTCTATATAAAGGAGTTATTAATTCTTTTAAAATTCCTAGACATTTCATAAGTTTATTGTTATTGTATCTTGATTCTTAACTATATTTTCTAGTAGTTCATTATTGTGGTAGAAAAATACTACTGGTTTTGTAAAGTTGATCTTGTGTCTGTCAACCTCACAGAACCCTCTTATTAATTCTAGGAGTTGGATTATTCTATTGGTTTTATCTGTGTGGGCAATTACATCATCTATAAATAATGTATCGTTTTCTTTTTCTCTCGTTTTTCTGAACTTTAAGCTCTCATTTCTTTTTTGTTTGTTTTTTGTGGGTTTGTTTGTTTGTTTCTTAGAGTATGGGCAGAACTTCCACTAGAAACAGTGATAATACTACTCAGTGGTTTTAAGAAAAGCTTCATGGAAGTTGTTTTCCCTTTGTTCTTGTAAGCATTAGACTATCTTTCTGCTACTCCAATTGGATGATTCTAACATTATTGTAAAATCTTCTTTCCCCTTGAAATTCTGTGGGCTGCTATTAAACAGCAGTGTGTGTTGCTTTGGATAAATCTGAGATCAAACTGTATTTTTTCCCTTTTAAATGTATTCTCCCCCCACCACTCTTTATTGGATATAATAATATCTATATTATATAGATATCTATATAATATCTCTTCTTATTCTTGAAGTTCAATGACTGTTCACAGTATATTTTGGACTTGATCTTTCTGTGCATTTCTTTTTCACCCCAGGATAAGATCTAAATATTCAAGTGTTTATTTTAGGAATTTTTTTTTTTTGTATCATTGAATACTTTTTTGTTTTCATTTATTTTTGCCCTGTTTTTTTCTTTCTAAATACCAATAATACTCATTTGGAGTTTTCTTTGTTTTCATGTCTGTGCTCATTGCCATCAACATTTAAATATCTTTGCTAATTTCTATTTTGTTTTGTGTGATTTTCACCATGATTCTGACTTTTTTATGTGTATGAACCCTCATTTTTGTGTTAGAATTTTTATGTTTCTTTCCTTTCCACTTCTTGTCTGAGCTCCACCGGCTTATTTTATTTTCTTACGTTGTCTTAACTATTCTTTGAACTCTTGTATCTCTTTCCTGAGCTCTTTTCTTTAGAGCCGTCATACTGTCAATAATTTCTTTGAGACAACAGAGAGCTATCTGAACTTTGCCCATGTTTCCTTGGGTATTGCCTCTTGTAATGTATGTATATGTTTCTTTATTCCTCTGTTCTCCCAGGTTTTATGTGTAATTGTGTTACTGGAGCCTTTTAAGGGATTGCTTTTGTAGTAACGGGGATGGCTGTTTACTGAAGGAAAGCACATGTGGACCATGAAAGCTGGGTGTTTTAGGGAGATGAAACAATCTGAAAACTCTTGTCACTCAGCCTCACTAGGGTATCTGTTTCAGATTGGGCCTTCAAGAGGCCGCCATGGCTCAGAGCAACACTCTAGGTTATGATATCTTACTGTTGTCATGTGGCTCTTGCATATCTCTCGTCTTCATTCCCTCTGCTTTATATGTCATGGTCTCCCTGAAGAAAAGCTAGATAGTAAACAATAGAAACAGATATGTGTCATGGTTTCTCCTTTAGCCATCTTTCTCTGATTTTCCAGAGTCTCTAGTTGTGATTTATAGAATCTTCACCCACCTTTCATGTGTATGGCCATGACTCTAGATCTCTCTCATGACTTTAATCCAAGGATCCCTGAGTATTTCTTTCAAGACTGTACAGGTAAATTGGAGAACATCTGTGTCCTGCGTGAGGTCTGAGGAAGTATGCATCTGCATCTTGGTAGGGATTTTGCATTATTGATGTGTTCATAAAGTATACTGCATACTTACATACTCTATACAAACGGCATGTGTGTAAATAAGGACACATTTACGTGCAACTATCAAAGATTATTCATTCATTTTTGCTGAGAGTTTTTTTGTTACTGGTTAGTACAATGGTTCTCAGACATTTTATCTGTGGTCTATGCTCTCAGGTTCTATTTTCCCGTGGAAAAATAACAACAAAAATACAGTTATAAGGTATGAGCAAATTAGGAGTGTTAGGTTGGCATCTTTAGTGTAGGTTTGAGGAATGGGATGGTTTATACTTCAGTCATAGCTCATAGATATCTTAAAGTCTAGTTACTGAAAAATTATAGGTTAAAATATTGTTGGTAGAATATGTATCACCACATATTATAAGGTGAACTAAGAAACCATAACAACCAAATCCATTAGTTTATCCAATATATATTATTTAAATAGATAGTATAGTCTAGGTACTCTTCTAGGTGGAGGGAATACAGTGGGAAAAAGGAGGAAGTAGAGGAAGGGGTGGAGGGAAAGAGAAAGGAGAACTTTTATGCCTTGTAAAACTTTCATTCTCGTGGGAATAGATACATAATAAACAAATGCACACATAAACATAAATATCAAAATATGGGAAAAGTACTGTGGGAAAAAACTAAGGTATGCAGACATTTTAAACAGGGTGAAGAGGGAAGTGATCTCTTAGGAGGACATCTTTGAGCAGAGACCTAAATTGAGTAAGATAAAATGAGAAACAGAGCCATGCTCTGGGGGAGAGATTCCCAATCAGGGGGACAAGTAAGTACAGAAACCATGAGAGAGGAATGTTCTTGAAGTGTGTAGGGGAGAGTGAGGATGGTGTGGTTGTATTTAGGCCAGTGAGTAGCTAGTGGGAGGAGGCGGTTGATCCGGAATCTGCTCATGAGCCTGTGGGATGTGGTCAGGATTTGGATTTCATTCTCAGTGGGATGCAAAGCTAGTGCGGATCTAAGCAGGGTGGTGATAGGTCATAACTTGTTTTTCAAAGGATCACTCTGGCTGCTGTGTAGAGAATAGCTTTGGGGAGGGCAGGGGTGGAATTTGGGGAGGGGGATACAGATAGGAAGCCACTGTAATAATTCTGAGACTAGATGACACCCAGTTCAGTAGATTTATGGGGTAGACTTTACTGGATTTGGGCTTTATATTGAAGGTAGAGCCAGCAGGATTTGGTGATAAATTTCAGTATGAGATATAAAAAATTTGAAAGGAGTCCACTTTCAAGGTTTTTCTTGGCCTGATCATTGGAGTGAATGGTGATGCAATTTACCATAAGTAACTGCTATGGAAAGAATCGTGTCTCCCCAAAATTCATATGTTGAAACCCTAACCCCCAATGGGACTGCATTTAGAGATGGGGCCTTTAGGATCTATCAAAGTTAAGTGAGGTCATAAGAGTGGGGCCCTAGTGTAACAGGATTGGTGGCCTTATAAGAAGAGGAAGAGAAAGAGATCTCTCTACTAGAGTATAAAGAAGAGGTCATGTGAGCAAAGAAGCACATGGCGGCCACTGACAAGCCAGGAGAAGAGGTCTCAGAAAGAAACTAACCCTTTCAGCACCTTGATTTTGGACTCCCAACCTTCAGAACTGTAAGAAGTAAATTTCTGGCTTTTAAGCTACCCAATCTGTGGTGTTTTTGTTACAGCAGCCCGAGCAGACTAAAAACATAACTCTGAATGAAGTCCCTTTTATTAATTTACTTAGGTATTTTGATGTGGTATTGTTAACCAAAGAGTTCAATTTTTGACAAGTTAAATTTGAGATTCTATTAGACATGCAAGTGATGTTGTCTAGTAGCAAGCAGTTCAGGGGAAAAGTGTTAATAATGATGAAGGTAAATGAACAGTAATTTATGATAAAAAAAACCTAGAATAGCAATTGAAAGTCAGAACTACCTCAAGGCAATAGTGATTGTGCACTAAAAACAAAGCGTCCTTTCTAAAACTGTTAAGAATTCGATCTATCTTTATGTGCTCCTTGGCCTCCGAGGAAGGAGCTTTGCAGTTGGTGTGGTGGCTGGCCTCCTTGCTATACTTCTTCACTTGGGTTCCCATTAACTTTAGGAATAATAGAGCATTTGTTTTTGCGATCTATCTTTATGTGCTCCTTGGCCTCCGAGGAAGGAGCTTTTTTGCAGTTGGTGTGGTGGCTGGCCTCCTTGCTATACTTCTTCACTTGGGTTCCCATTAACTTTAGGAATAATAGAGCATTTGTTTTTGAATGCCAAATATTGGTAAACTTGAATAAATCACTAACATGCAGCTGTAATAAAAATAAGATCCATAGAATTTCTTGTGCCTTTATAAGAATTGAAAAAGGCAATTCTATTTATTGAAATAATAGGCATGCAGCCCAGTAGGAATGTTCCCTTAGTCCAAATTGTGGGGATCAGACTATCATTTGAGGCGTTGAGCTTGTAAGGGCCTTGCTAATGGTAGGCCTGAAGGGATGGCCTTGTTTACCTTTTAGTAGAATCACTTCTGCTTTATTCATTCTGCCTATGCTGAGTACATGCATGCTTTGTGCCTTTGTGCTCAAATGCCTTTTCCTTGCTCTTGAATTTGTAAACTCTTAGGCATCTTCCTCTTTTCACCTTAAATGCTGCCTACTCTAAGAGACTGTCAGATTCCTTAAAGCAGATGGAGGCTGTTTGTGCTCTATACTCCTGTTTCAATGCTGTGTGGAGTTCCATTTAGCAATTATTGTATTGCATTGTTATTATAATATATGCTATTTTTTGTCTAGATGGTGATGATGAAGATAGTAACAGCATTAATATTTACGACATACTTACTATGTGACTGACACTACTCTACTTACTTAACCTGTACTTCTCATCTCTGTATTCACATCTATTGAGCACTTAATAGATACTCAAAAAATATCTATTCAATAGCAAAACATTTTCCATCTCTGATATATTTTGATGAAATTTAAATGTTCTTGATTTTGCATATTTTTTGAATAAAGATTTAATTTATATTTTCAGTATTTTTTCTATGCCTAAGAAAAAATTGAAAAACCCTTATTTTGTTCAGTATAATCATTTACATTAGGACCTCGATGGACACATTGAAAAGACTTGCGTTTACTCTAGTCTTGGTGGATTGACAACCTAAATAGTTTTCAAAATTATTAGGTGTTAACCTTAACTGTTGCCACAATAAGGTGGTGTGACAAACTACCCCCAAGTCTAGTGGCATGCAACAATAGCATTTTGTTTTCACACTAATGGATCTATGGGTTTTCTGGAGTTCAGTGATCAGATCTGGGTTTAGCTGGTCTTGGTTCAAAGCCATGGTGAAGTCCAGGTCACCTCCACATATTTGTCCTTCTTCTGTGATCAATGGTTACCAGTGGTATGCTTTTTTTATGGCGGTGATTGGAAGCAACTCTTGCTCTGAACTAGCATACCATCACTTCCTCCTACATTCCATTGGCCAAAGCAAATCTTATGGCCAACCCAATAACAGTGGGGCAGAGAAGTGTGTGCCACCCACAGAGGTCAGAGCTGGGGTTGGGGACCAGACAGAGGGGCAATAATTAAATCTACCACATTGGACTTTTAAATTTTCCTTGATGAAGAAATTTAGATAATGGTTTTGACCCATGGACATTCGTTAAAGCCTCTCCTTTCTCTAGTCATTTTGGGTGTCCTTGAAATTCTTCCTTTTCCATGATGAAGACACCATCTCCTAAACAGATTTTTATTGAAGGAAAAGCAATGAGACCTAGACCATGATGAATTTCTTTCTGATTAAGACCATTCAAATATTAATTAAATATGTCTTACATGAGGCAGTGGGCATGGCTGCAAATTAATTCTTATTTCCTTTTTTTATGGGAAGAAGTTAGAATAGTACTAGTTAATTCAGTTGCTTAGAGCATGATATTTAGAGAAGCAGTACTATTTATTTAATCTATGTAGTATATTAGGTATGTTATATGCAACTTTTGAAACTATTTATAAAAAGTACACAAGACAGTATTATCCTGTGTACATCACCAGTACCTCTCCTCCCCCTCAGATGGTAAAAATAAAGTCTGCAAATATTCTTTTGTATTACTTGCTTGGTGTAAGTAACTATTTATCTTAAATGAGTAGTTAACTAGATATTTAAGTCATAGAAATTAGAATGTCTGCATTAAGGCAGCAATAATATAATTATTCCTCTGTATTGTGTTCCTATTAAAAGAAACTGTCTTGTGAAAAGGAAATGTCTAATAGCATTTTTGAACTTCTTATTGATTAGGCTACATTTTATAATGCCTATCCTTCATTCAGAGTCATCTTACAGTTTTCAGGGGCTTTTACGAAGTGGTGTTCATGCTCAAATCATTTCACTTATTTCTAAAAAGGACAGGTTTCTGTGTTCTGGAACATTATTCCTATCCTTCCTAAGTACAAGCCTTTAGAAAACATTTATTTTCACATTTTGACTGAAAATGACTTTAGAATAGAGAGTTTATGATCCACCTATGTGCATTCTGTTTTATTTTTTATTGGTAAGTGGTCTAAAATGATAAAACCCTTGTTTAAAAGCTATTTACTTAGCACAGGGTAATGGATTTCATTCTCCTTGGCTTTCAGAAGATGTGTTCTTAGTGGGCTGGGCAGAGAAAACCTGGAGAATCTTCTGGGGCTTAAACATGGTTAATGCCATATTTGAATCGCTTTGTTAATGACTGGTGGTCCCAGTTCTCCTTGAACTGTTGATGTTAATGACTGTTCCTAGTTGGCTGGCAGGAAATTGGCAGTGCTTGATAGTCTGTCTGCTAGATAAGAACTGTGGCTTCAGTCAGTGACGTGTATACACTCCACATAAATTGTGGGGCAGAGATTGGCTATTTTTAGGTAGCTCTTGTGCCTGTGCTTTGAATGACTGCGTCTAAACTAAACTCTTACCTGTGCTGACCTACCACTGGGGACAGAGGAGCAAACGAATGAATATTTCTGGACAGGGTCTGACGATGTGATCAGTGGTGAGCTGGCCACAGAAAGGTGTATAAGTATGAGTAACAAATAGTTCTGCCCTTGGGCAGTCTTAGGGAGACAACACTGATTTGTCGATTTATAGCTTAGGAGGCAGGCAGTATGGTATAATGGATGCAAGCACAGCTTTGGAGTCAGGCCAAATGAGTTTATATCTCACTTATGCAAGTTATTAGCTGTGAAACTTTAAACCTCTTCCTGAATCTACTTTATACCTTAAGACATTCTCTTGAGGCCTGTCCTCCCTCTGCCCCTGTGTGGATGGGATTCTGTCCAGGTCTGCAGCCCAAGGTCACGCAGGGTGCGGCTTTCACTGATATGCTGGGTAATGTCTCTTGTTTCCAGGAATCCCTGTTCTTAGTTTTCTTTATTTTTTTTGGTTTGTTTTACTTTGTTTTTATATTTCTTCAAAAATACTTTTTGAGTACTTCCTCCATGACAGGCACTCTTCCGAGTACTTTTGATATACTGGTGTATTAAACATATAAAATCCCTGTCTTTGTGGAACTTGCATTGTAGCCAGGAAAACAGAAAATCAACAATAAAAAAAGCTAACTTATATAGGTACGTTAGAAGGTGGTGAGTGCTATGGGAAAGAAATAGACAATGTAGATCAGGGTAAAGGAGACTAGAAGGGCCTGTGAGGGGCAGAGCTGCAATTTATTGTTGTAATTAACAGACTTTCTTTTTAGAGCAGTTTTAGGTTTGTAAAAAAACTGAGCAGCAAGTAGAGAGATACCAAGCAAGTAGATATACCATCCGCTGCCACAGTTTCCCTTACTACTACAGTAAGTCCCCTACATACGAACCTTCAAGTTGTGAACTTTCAAAGATGCGAACTGCGTTCCCATGTCCAGTCACTTAGTTAGCTCACGTGTCTGGCGTACATTGTCACGTGTGTGCATCCTCTACAAGTGGTTGAGCTTCTGTATACTTTACTGTGCAGTACTGTATAGAGTACAGTAGTACAGTATCTTTATTTCAAGCCCAGGATGTCCAGAAGCAAACGTAAAAGCAGCGGTGATGTAGCTGGTACTAAGAAGTGCCAAGCGATAACGATGGAAACAAAAGTGAAAATAATTGAGAGAGTGGAGCGAGGTGAAAAGATGGTAGACGTCGCTCATTCTTATACCGTGCATCGTGCAACCATCGGCACAATTCTAAAGGACAAGGACAAGATCATGGAACATGTGAAGTCTGTCGATGATGTCAACAATAAAGTGAAGAAGCGTGGAAAAGTGATGGAGGAGACCGAGAAACTTCTCAGTATGTGGATGCAGGGTCAGCATCAGTGTCAAGTCCCGCTCAGCTTAATGCTGATTCAAGAGAAAGCTGAAAGCCTGTATGAAGACTTGAAGAAGAAACACGGCGAAGAATTAGAGGGCACATCTTTTAATGCCAGCCATGGCTGGTTTCTTCGGTTCAAGGCTAGAGCCAACCTTCACAACGTAAAATAAGTGGCGAGGCAGCGAGTGCAGATACGGTAGATGCCTAGGGATTTCCTGAAATGCTTCGAGAAATTATTGATGAAGGCGCATATTTACCCGAGCAGGTTTTTAATGTGGGTGAGATAGGACTCTACTGGAAGAGGCTGCCAGACCAAGGTTACATCAGTAAGGAGGAAAAGTTGATGCCAGGCTATAAAGCAGCAAACAATAGGCTAACTCTGTTGTTTGGTGGCAATGCTTCTGGTGACATGAAGCTGAAGCCTTTCTTAGTTTATCATTCTGAGAACCCAAGAGCCCTTGAAAACATAGCCAAGGGCTCTCTTCCTGTTGTGTGGAAGAGTAACCCCAAAGCCTGGGTTACACAGGCCATGTTCCAGGACTGATTTTTCCACCACTTGATCCCGGAGGTGGAGAAATATTGCTTGCAGAAGGACGTCCCATTCAACATTCTTTTGCTGCTCGACAATGCTCCGCCCCCCCCTCCCCCGGCCGCCCCAATCATGGACAGCTTTCGTCCCAATGTCAAAGGAGTGCATCTGCCACTGAATACTATGTCGCTCATCCAACCTATGGACCAGGAAGTTACAGCGACTTTCAAGAAATATTATTTACGTCACACTTTTTGTCAGGCAGTAAAGGTGAGTGACGAATCAGGAGCAGCCTTGTGATAATTTTGGAAGGACTATAACATCTACAAGGCCATCAAAAACATTGACTTTGCTTAGCGTGAGGTTATGGCCATCACCATGAATGGGGTTTGGAAGAACCTTTGCCCGCAGTTTGCTCACGATTTTCGTGGATTTGAGAAGGTGGATGAGGAGTCCAAAGAGGTCTTCAGCAACGTAGTGACCCTCAGCGAGAAGCTGCAGCTAGATCTGCAAGAGGACGACTTCACTGAACTCCTTGCCGTGCAACACGAGGAGCTTACTAATGAAGGCCTGATGGAATTGGAGGCCCAGAGAAAGGACAAAGAGAGACAAGAGAAAGAAGTAACTGAAGAACCGAAGAGATTCACGATGCAGGAAATGGCAAGCGGATTTTCTTTATTTGAGGAGGCACTGTTAGTTTTTGAGGCACAGGACCCGAACGTAGAATGCTACACGAAGGTTGCAGCAGCCGTTCAGAATGCAATCCAGTGCTCCTGTGTCATCTATGATGAGAAAAAAAGAGCCACTACCCAGACATCACTGGATCGTTTTCTCAGGAGGGTAGATAGAATTGAATCCAGCAGGGAACCAGCACCTGTGCCATCAGCGTCAGGCATGAGTGACATTGCAGCTTGCCCTCCGTCTCCTGTTGCTGACGATCCTTCAGCTCTACCATCTCCCACCTCCTCTCCTCCTCCAGTCAGTAACTCTTCTTGCCTGTTCACTCGATGCCAGCCCCTGGATGCCAGCTGTTGTACTGTACTACTGCACTGTAAGATTAAAAATATCTTCTTTATTTCTTGTGTTTGTTTTTTGTGTATTATTTGTGTGAAAAGTATTATAAAACTATTACAGTACTGTATAGCCGATTGTGTTAGTTGGGTACCTAGGCTAACTTTGTTGGACTTACGAAACAAATTAGACTTAGGAACATGCTCTCGGAACAGAACTCGTTCATACTTAGGGGACTTGTTTTATCTTGCATTTAGTTAGTGTTACAGTTGATGAATGGATATTTATATATTATTATTAACTGAAGTCCTTAGTTTACATTAAAGTTCACTCTTCTTGTTGACCATTCTGTGGATTTTGATAAACGTATGGTGTCCCATACTCATTATTACAGTATCACACAGTTTCACTGCCCAGAAACTTCCCTGTGCTCCACCTATTTATCCCTTCTCCCTTGCCCCAAACCCACAGAGACTACTGATCTTTTACCATCTCTGCAGTTTTGCCTTTTCCAGAATGTCATATGGTTGGAATCATACAGCAGGTACCCTTTTCAGACTGGCTTCTTTCAGGTAGAAATATGCATTTAAGGTGCCTCCATGTCTTTTTGTAGCTTGATAGCCCATTTACGTTTATGATTTTGGGTTGCGATTTTTAATCGGGCGTGCAATGCAGGTCACTTTGTGGGAGCATATACTCTAATAACTTCTTAAGAAAAGGTACCTGGGAGGGAGATTTTTCGAGTTCTTGAGTGCTCAAGCATGTGAGTGTTTTATCCACATCCTTAACTGACAGTTTGTGTTGGCGTAGTTCTCTAGGAAAATGGAATGTCCCTCCAGTGTTTTGGTTGCCCCGTTCCATTGCCTTTTAGCATCTAGTGTTGATAGTGAAAAGTGTAGCACTCAGTACTTTGCAGATAATCTTCATGTTTCATTTTCCTGTAGACACTCAGGATTTTCTGCTCTTCTTGATTGTTCTGAAATTTCACAAGCATGTGCCGAGGTGCCGAATCTTTTTATTTTCATTCTGGTCTTAAATTTTTTTCTTCTGTTATTTATTTGATTATATCTTTCCCTCCATTTTGGGTGTTCTCTCTTTTTGGAACTCCCATTGGTTCAATGTTGACTGTCCTAGATTGAATCTTTTTCTCTCTTAAATTTTATCTCATGTTTTCTGCGTGCTTTCCTTCTTTGTTCTGGAAGATTTCCTAAAAAAATAATTTGTAATTCTTTATTTGTATTTTTATTTTGATAATTGTAAAAGATCATTATATTCTTTTTCTTTTCACATATGTTTCTTTCTCATAGCATTCTGTTTTTATTTTATGGTGGCATTATATTCTTAAATATCTACAAGAATAATATTCATTTTTTGAATGAATATTCACTTTCAAAAGACACTTTTGAAAGTTGTCTTTTGTTGTCTGAATTATGTTTCTTGAGCATCAATTTAATTGAGAGTGTTTGGGTATGAAATAGGCTAGCAAATTGACCCTCAATCACTCTCTCAACCCATACTGGTTTTCCACAGGCAAATTAATTTCTGTCAAAAAGGAGTTCTTTAGCTTGTTTTGCCTTGAGATGAATTCTGAGCTTCTCACTCTTAGTACCTGCTAGGGTGGAGATGGGATATTAGGGAACTAATGTGTTTTTTAAATTGCCCATATCATTTTCTGTTTCACTCCCCACCCCTCCCAGTCACCAGTGGATTCTAAACCTGGGGATTCACCAGGAATATTGACTCTTGCCTCTACAGGCAACAGAGCCCACCAGCTACTGAAAATATACTGACACAGAAGCTTTGAACATGTTCCTAATGTTGCAGCACTAAACACACACATACGCTCTCTCTCACTCCTACACACACACACACACACACACACACACACACCCCATACTCAATTTGGGGTCTTTAATGATCTGTTTCGCTATCAATGAGTTCATATATAATCTGTGACTCTGACTTCAACTGGGATTATTATTCTGCCTAGTTAGAATGTTTTTGTTTCATTATCAATTTTCTTTTGTAATGTATCTATTATAAGTGTGATGAGAACCAGTAAATGACAGCAAGTCTAAACATATTAATTTACTTTTTCTACAACTATGTATTGTGTAAACCGTGAACCAGGCATTGTGTTAGGCTCTGGTGACAAAGCAATGAGACATCTCATTCCTGAGCTCAAGGATTTTGTGCTTCAGTCAGCAAGACGTACACGCAGAGCCACAATTATAGTGCTGTGTGTGCACTAATCCAGAGGCTTCCTAGGACACCGTGTAAACACAGGGACCCATGATTAGCTAACCTTGGGGATGAGGAAGGGTTGTTGGTAAGTTGCTGAGTTGAATTTGCAGGGATTTTGGAGTTAGCCAGGGAAAGGGAAGCTAGAATATATTCTGGGCAAATGGAGTAGCTCAGCGAAAGGCACAGACGTTCCTGATTCGCGGAACTGCCACTTGTTTGGTGTAGTGAGAGTGTCATGCAGATGGGAAGGTTAAGATGAAAGTGGATGAAGAACCGGGGAGGCCCAGGAGCTCAACCACAATGAGCTTGAGAGATGTGCTGAAGAGCTTGGAACTTCTCCAAAGAATGAGGTACACAACTAAAGGATTTAAAATAGGTGAGTGTCATGATCAGGACTGCATTTTAGAAAGATCACTCTGGATGCTGTGTGGAGACTTAGAATTCTGCCCTCGAATCAGTGTGGTGCTGTGGAGGATTTATTTTATTTCTGCTGAGATCCAGCAGTGACAGTTAAGGGCTGCCTGCTCACCTCTTCCATTTAATTCTTTCCAAATCAGGAGGCATTAGTGAAAATTCTCAACAAATTGGTAATTCATCTTCTTTGCCTAGTTCCGTTTCTGGGGATTGAGGTGGGGATGGTTAGAAGTGTGGAGCGATGACAAAATTTTTGTCTCGTTCATGGCCACCATTTTGCAAAACTCATAGTATGAACTTGACTCTTCCTTTATTTGATTGCTTCTGGTAATTATTATTATTATTTGCTACTGTTTATAATATTTTTCTTCATTCTGTTAGGCTTGGGAGAAAGAAAGTTCTTTGACTTGGTTTCTCCCCATCTTTCCTTAGGTTGTATTCTCCAATACAGTAGCCTGTAGTCACAAGTGGCTACTGAGCACTTAAAATGTAGCTAATCTGAGTGGAAATGGTCTATAAATATAAAATAGACACCAGATTTGAGAGATTTAGTAAGAAAAATAAGAAAGTATAACATATTAATAACTGTATATTGATTACATGTTTAAATCATAATAATTTTAATCTATTAGGTTAAACAAAATAGATTTTTAAGTTATTTTCATCTGTTTCTTTTTACTTTTTTAATGTGGCTTCCGGAAAATATAAAATTATATCTGTGACTCATATTTTTGTTAGACAGCAATGACTCAGAAGACTTTCCTTTATTCACTGAAAAATAAAAATAAGGAAGAGCGTATAAGGGATTTTTTAAAATGTAAATTAATTTATTAATCAAGCAAGTATTTGTTGAGTATGATATGTTAAACACTTTTCTAGGCATTAGGGCTGTAGTGGTGAATAAAACAAAATCCTAGCTCTCATGGAGCTTATAATTTAGTTGGGGAGGCATACAAACAACAAGTAAGCAAGTAATTGCATATGGAATTCTACTTAGTGTTGAGTGGTATGAAGAACTTGAACAGTGTAAGAGACTTTCCTGAGGCTCTGTTGGGGAAGATGGACCCTAACATGGATAGGAGCATCAGGAAAAACATCTTGGAGGAGCTATCACCTGAATAGACCGGATGTGAGGAGGAGGAGCCAGCTGGGTCAACCACAGTGGGAGCCTCACCGGCAGAGGAAATAGCAAGTGTAGAAGCCCTGAGGCAGAAACAAGCTCAGAGTGTTTAAGAAATAGCAAGAAAGCCTGTGTGGCTGGGCCGAGTAAGGTGGGAGAGTGGTTAAGAGATACCTTGGAGAGGTAGGCTGGGTTGTTCTCAAAGTGTGATTCATAGACCCTTAGGGATCCCAAGACCTTTCAGGGACCTCTGCAAGGTCAAAACTATTTAACTGTGTAAATATTTGCACTCCTGATGGAAAGGCAATGGCTGGTGTCCTCGTGTCTATCAAGGCGGGAGCACTAAACTGTACTAGTCACTGTATACTTCATTGCCATTCAAGACCAGTGCACAAAGTATCAAGTTCAATTAAGAATGACCTTGCTAAAGCACTGCAATTATTAATTATATTGAGCTGTGAGCACACCTCTCTTTAACATTCTTTGTCATGAAATGGGAAGTACTCTTTAAAGAATTTTGCCACAGATCCAAATATGATGGTTGTTCCAAGGAAAAGCACTGGTGCAATTGATGGTGAGCTAAACTGGCAATGTTTCTCATGGAACATCATTTTTTGCTTGATATAATGTCTTCAACTTACGGTTATTCTGACTTGGATATTTGGCAGACATTTTCTCAAGCATGAACCTATCACTCTGAAAGTGAGTCTATCACTTGAAAAGAAACAAAGACCATTATGTGCTAATGATAAACTTTGAGCTCTCAGGAGAAAATTAGAATTTTTGGAAAACCTGTATCAGTCTCCAAGACAGGTAAGACTCTTAAAACTTTACTGATGAGATTGGTAGTAATATTAACAAATGTGACTTTTAAAATATTATGTAATGAAATATGTCAACATTTGGATGGTCTACGTAACTCAATGAACTGATAGTTTCCAGTGACCAATGTGTAATGTCAAAAGTCATACCTGAGAAGAAGATTCATTCAAAGTGCAAGATAGACCAATATATTTTACCATGATACCTTACAAAAGTTCACTGGTAAAGCTTCAGATTCTATGTTGTAACTAAACATGAAGATACTACCACTCATCAAGTTTGCATGTGGTACCAAAGACAAATGTCCAGAATTATCTGAAAATGACATTAAAATAGTTCTCCCTTTTCCAACTACATATTTGTGGGAAGCCAGATTTTCTCATCTCCTTCAACCAAAGTAATATATCAACCCAGAAGCAAAAATGAGAATTTAAGTGTCTTTTTAAAGCCAGCCATTAAAAAGATGCAAAATATAAAACAATGCCATTCCTCTCACTGATTTTTTTTGAGAGGTGGGTTAGTATCTTTGTTTCCATAAAAATGCATTATTTATATTAACGTAATGGATTTATTATTGCTATTTATAAACATATTGGTAAATTAATATTTTTAATATTTCTTACTTTTAATGTAAAATACAATAGATATCAGTAGATATTACCTCAAAAGCTCCTTGAGGTACTCAATAATTTTTAGGAATTTAATTGCTGCTAATGATAAATTTTGAGCTCGTGAGGCCAATTTGAGAACAGCTGATCCAGAGTTAGAATTTGGATTGTATTCTAAGTGTAAGATCTAATTTATATGCAAAATATTATTGTAGCTACTAGAGATCAGAATAGATTGAAAGAGGGGGTATGGGGGCCAGTTGGGAGAGATGGAGTCTTGGATCAGAGTAATGATGGTAGATGTGGTAAGAATACATTGGATTCAGAGTATTCTTTGAAGGTAGAACCTGTGACATTTAGTGATGATTCAGATGTCTATATACTCTACCTCATCCTTATTTATCCATATGCCTTTCTACCTTTTAACCATATGCATACATGAATTTATATCACTGCAACCATGGTAATCTTACATTTTATATTCTTCATTATTTGGTTATCATTTTATTATAAACTTTTTTCCAAGTAGAGGCCTGATGTTCATAACTTTCATGATTTTTGCATGTAAAACATTGAGGTGATTTTATTTTTTTAATATTATACATAAATCACATTGAATATATTTACATTAACAATTGCTTTCTTCTAGCAAATTATTTCTTTAGTATAAATTCAGATAGAATCGCCCTTACCTTTTAGTTATCAAGTTAACAAGAGGAAATTGCCATGTTAAACGACGTTTACTTCTCCCCTCTGTTATTCTGGAGATTGCCAATAATGAGGCCGAGCGTGTCTAAGTTTTATTTGTCTCAATACCTCAAAAAATACCATGAATCCAAGAAGACAGAGGGTAATAGTCCAGACGTTAGAGTTGGTACTGATCCTCAAATTACATGGTTCAAAGATTCGTAAGATAATTATGAAAAACACGATAGATACGTTGTTGTTGTTGTGTGTTTCACAGATAAATTTGGGGAGTAAGGACTTGGAGAACTGCCCACCTTTCTTTCTCCCCACCGTGATGGTTCCTGAAACACCGCTTCAGATCCCCAGGTGTTTGTGGAACGTGATTTGAAATCCATAGGTAGTGCATGCAGTCCTCCAACTCATATGAAATGCATGTCTTCTCTGTGCCAGGTGAACAAGTCCTTATTTGACAAATGACCCAAGATGGAAGCCTTAGAACTTCATCTTAATTCTTCCTTTACACGGGTGTGCTTCATCTGATCAGTCTCCAAATCCATTCTTTGTATTTCTGGTATGTCTTCTGAATAAATCTATTCCCGCCATTCCATTTCCAACATCAGTTTGGTCTTTATCGTCACTCCCTTGTACTATCACAGTAGAACCCCAATTGGCTGCCCTGGTGTGGTCTTTCCTAATAATAATTTATCCCCCTACTTTTGTTGGTCCCCCATGACTTGAAAGACAGAACTGATGCTATCAATCCCTATTTTAAAATCCAGAAAGCCATAACCAGTGAGTGCTTCTCAAATTTTAATGTGCGGTAGAATCACCTGGGGTCTTGTGAAAATGCAGATTCTGATTTAGTAGATCTGATGATTCTGCATTTCTAACAACTTTCACATGAACACTATGCTGCTGGTCCATGGACCACAATGAGTAGCAAGTGTTTAGGTCTCTCCACATGGTTTATAAATGGCACATCTTCACAGTGGCATTCAGTGCTAATCAGAAACTCTCCAGTCTCTACTGCTAGCCATGTCTCTTTTCACTTTCTCCCTCCTCTCTGGCCTCATCATTGTTCTAGTTATTATTCTGATGAACAGTAAATTTATTGGAGACAAAGTAAAAGTTTGCAAGCTCCCCTTCCCCCAACCTTGTCCACACAGCTGGGCTCTGAGAGATTCAGATTATCCTGGCTTGGTAACAAACTGATATTTGGAAAAATAAGATTTTACTTAGATTAAACCATGTTTTACAAATGTCCTAAATATAAGACGTGACACGATAAAACTCCTAGAAGAGAACAGAGGCAAAACATTCTCTGACATAAATTGTAGCAATGTTGTTTTTTTTAACATCTTTATTAGAGTATAATTGCTTTACAATGGTGTGTCAGTTTCTGCTTTATAACAAAGTGAATCAGTTATACATATGTCCCCATATCTCTTCCCTCTTGCATCTCCCTCCCTCCCACCCTCCCTATCCTACCCCTCTAGGTGGTCACAAAGCACCGAGCTGATCTCCCTGTGCTATGCAGATGCTTCCCACTAGGTATCTATTTTATGTTTGGTAGTGTATATATGTCCATGCCACTCTCTCACTTTGTCCCAGCTTACCCTTCCCCCTCCCCGTATCCTCAAGTCCATTCTCTAGTAAGTCTGCATCTTTGTTCCCGTCTTGCCCCTAGGTTCTTCTGAACATTTTCTTTTTTTTTTAGATTCCATATATATGTGTTAGCATACGGTATTTGTTTTTCTCTTTCTGACTTACTTCACTGTGTATGACAGTCTCTAGGTCCATCCACCTCACTACAAATAACTCAGTTTCTTTCCCTTTTATGGCTGAGTAATATTCCATTGTATATATGTGCCACATCTTCTTTATCCATTCATCTGTTGATGGACACTTAGGTTGCTTCCATGTCCTGGCTATTGTAAATAGAGCTGCAATGAACATTTTGGTACATGACTCTTTTTGAATTATGGTTCTCTCAGGGTATATGCCCAGTAGTGGGATT
>NC_041226.1:67909969-67979616 GCF_002837175.3 Physeter macrocephalus
TATGTATAGTATCATGTCATCTGCAAACAGTGACAGCTTTACTTCTTCTTTTCTGATTTGGATTCCTTTTATTTCTTTTTCTTCTCTGATTGCTGTGGCTAAAACTTCCAAAACTTTGTTGAATTATAGTGGTGAGAGTGGGCAACCTTTTCTTTTTCCTGATCTTAGTGGAAATGTTTCCAGTGTTTCACCATTGAGGACGATTCTGGCTGTGGGTTTGTCATATATGGCCTTTATTATGTCGAGGAAAGTTCCCTGTATGCCTACTTTCTGGTGGGTTTTTATCAGAAATGGGTGTTGAATTTTGTCAAAAGCTTTCTCTACATCTGTTGAGATGATCATATGTTTTTCTCCTTCAGTTTGTTAATATGGTGTATCACGTTGATTGATTTACGTATATTGAAGAATCCTTGCATTCCTGGGATAAACCCCACTTGATCGTAGCATATGATCCTTTTAATGTGCTGTTGGATGTTGTTTGCTAGTAGCAATGTTTTCTTAGGTCTGTCTCCCAAGGCAATAGAAATAAAAGCAAAAATAAACAAATAGGACCTAATCAAACTTACAAGCTTTTGCACATCAAAGGAAACCATAAACAAAACGAAAAGAGAATCTACAGACTGGGAGAAAATATTTGCAAATGATATGACTGACGAGGGTTTAATTTCTGAGATATTTAAACAGGTCATACAACTGAACAGCAACAAAAGAAACAACCCATATCGAAAAACTAGCAGAAGACCTAAACAGACGTTTCTCAATATGGTGTATCACGTTGATTGATTTACGTATATTGAAGAATCCTTGCATTCCTGGGATAAACCCCACTTGATCGTAGCATATGATCCTTTTAATGTGCTGTTGGATGTTGTTTGCTAGTAGCAATGTTTTCTTAGGTCTGTCTCCCAAGGCAATAGAAATAAAAGCAAAAATAAACAAATAGGACCTAATCAAACTTACAAGCTTTTGCACATCAAAGGAAACCATAAACAAAACGAAAAGAGAATCTACAGACTGGGAGAAAATATTTGCAAATGATATGACTGACGAGGGTTTAATTTCTGAGATATTTAAACAGGTCATACAACTGAACAGCAACAAAAGAAACAACCCATATCGAAAAACTAGCAGAAGACCTAAACAGACATTTCTCCAAAGAAGACATACAGATGGCCAACAGGCACACGAAAAAATGCTCAACATCACTAATCAAAACCACAATGAGGTATCACCTCATACCAGTGAGAATGACCATCATCAAAAAGTCTACAAATAATTAATGCTGGAGAGGGTGTGGAGAAAATGGAGTCCTCCTACACTGTTGGTGGGAATGTAAATTGGTGCAGCCACTGTGGAGAACAGTATGGAGGTTCCTTAAAAACAGAGTTGCCATATGGTCCAGCAATCCCACTCCTGGGTATATATCTGGACAGAACTATAATTGGAAAAGATATATGCATCCTAATGTTCATAGCGACACTATTTACAATAGCCAAGACATGGAATCAACGTAAATGTCCATCGACAGATGAATTGATAACGAAGCTGTGGTATATATTAATATATACAGTGGAATACTTACTCAGCCATAAGAAAGAATGAAATAATGCCATTTGCAGCAGCATGGATGGACCTAGAGATTATCATACTAAGTGAAGTCAGTCAGAAAGAGAAAGACAAATGTCATATGATATCACTTATATGTGGAATCTAAAATATGATACAAAAGAACTTATTTACAAAGCAGAAACAGTCTCACAGATATAAAAAACAATCTTATGGTTACCAAAGGGGAAAGGGCGGGGAGAGGGAAAAATTAGGAGTTTGGGATTAGCAGATACAAACTACTATATATTGAAAATAGATAAACAACAAGGATCTACTGTATAGCACAGGGAACTATACTCAATATCGTGTACAAACTATAATGGAAAAGAATATGAAAAAGAATATATATAATATATATGTGTGTGTGTGTGTGTGTGTATACAACTGAATCACTTTGCTGTGTACCAGAAACTAACACAACATTGTAAATCGACTCTACTTCACTAAAAAAATACTCATAAAAAATAAATACACGTAGTAAAAAAGAAACGGAAAAAACCACATGGTTTTACAGATGTCTCTTCATTGCCTTTTGGACAAACTGTAGATTTTTTTTTTAAGATTTTTTTTGGACGTGCATCATTTTTTTTAAGTCTTTATTGAATTTGTTACAATACTGCTTCTGTTTTATGTTTTGGTATTTTGACTGCGAGGCCTGTGGGATCTTAGCTCCCCAACCAGGGATCGAACCCTCAACCCCTGCACTGGAAGGCAAAGTCTTAACCACTGGACCTCCAGGGAAGTCCCAAAGTGGGATTTGATGGTTTTCCAAGTAGTTGCTGTGAGATCATTACAAGCCCAAACTTTAGAAGAGTGTTGTGGGAACATCTCAGTGTAGACTGGGTGTTAATCAGCCTAAATTTCAATTCATGATAATTACATCAAAGCCTGAACTGTTTCTTATGTTTATTGCTCTCCCAGTGCAGATCAGAAGGGCAGAGGGTGGGCTGTGATCTGTTAGTGCTGTTGCAGCTAGAACCATCCTTCTGGCTAAGAGAGGATCGTCAGCTAATCCATGGCCATCTTTACCGCAGGCGGTATGGAAATGCCAGCTTCCTAGAGGGTGCAAGTATTTTGGCAACAAAATGCTTTTGAGAAAGGAAAGTAACACAGTGGCCCGAGGTCGTGGAAGCTGTGAAGAAAGCTTACACTGAGAGATCCAAGGGACCTTCGGAACCTAGAGGACTGCTGCCTGCATTCCGTCCCTCCATGCATTATGAAGCTTGGTTGTTCTTGTTCTGGATGCTACTGCTTTTGTGAACGTAGGCAAATCACCAGACATCTAGGAAACTCAGTCTCCTCACATGGGAAATGAAGATCTTATTTGCCCTACCTGCCTACCTGGGGTGTCATGAGGGCTAAATGAGACAAGAAGCAGGAACGTAATTCTGTATAGCCTAGAACGACCTGTTTATTACTGAAGCCACTGGGAATGGAGTAGCTGCCGTGTACCAGTCTTCATCGTCTGGGCAATATGTGTACCTCATAGTTCGTGCTGCCTCTCTCCTGAGTCCTTTCCACTTTGAGAAATAAACACAACTTGCGGATGTCAGTTTTATTACAAGTAAAGCTGGGTGGAAAAACACAACTTGGACACAAGGCCAGTGTTTCATCTCTTCTCCTTCTCACCTGAATTAAAAGTTCCTGCCTCCCAAAGCCCATGAGTCAGATAGGTGACTGCAGTCTGTTGCAGAAACCCCAGCCTTATGAGGTAGGACCTGCCCCAGCTGAATCCAGAGAACAGCCAGACCTCACACTGCAGTCACCCCTTCTCTGTGGAAAGGCAACAATGATTGTGAGGCTAGTTCCCCAGGACTTCTGAGAGAGGGGAATTCCTATTTGATGGGTCACAAGGAGTAACTAATAAGGGAAAAAATGAGTTCTTCTACATATACACTATTCCATTTAACCCTTGCCACTGCACTTTAATATACATATTATTTTTACAATGAGAAATGTAACGCTTAGAGAACTTAGGAAACTTGCTCAAGTCCTTTCAGCTAGTGTGGATTTGCAAGTGTGCTGCACGCTTTCAGCCCTTTAGTAATATGAAAGGTATGAGGTCTATGGGTTCCAGCGGCAAATATATTTCAGGAAGATGGGTGTGGTTGGCAAGGAGTCACTTTATTTTTTTCATTTATTTATTTAAAATTTATTTATCTTATTTATTTACTTTGGCTGCATTGGGTCTTCGTTGCTGTGTGCGGGCTTTCTCTACTTGTGGCGAGAGGGGGCTACTCTTCGTTGCGGTGCACGGGCTTCTCATTGAGGTGGCTTCTCTTGTTGCGGAGCACGGTCTCTAGGTGCGTGGGCTTCAGTAGTTGTGGCTCGCGGGCTCAGAAGTTGTGGCACGTGGGCTCAGTAGTTGTGGCTTGCAGGCTCTAGAGCGCAGGCTCAGTAGTTGTGGAGCACGGGGCTTAGTTGCTCCGCGGCATGTGGTATCTTCCCGGACCAGGGCTTGAACCCGTGTCCCCTGCATTGGCAGGCAGATTCTTAACCACTGTGCCACCAGGGAAGCCCCAAGGAGTCATTTTAAAAGGAGGGTGTTAATGGAGGCCCCAATGTTCTAAGAAGGGCTCACGGAAGAGGGAGAAAATGCTTGGCCTGAATTTTAGTAGGTCAAAAAGTACTAAAAGTGCAGAGGTCTGAGTGGGAACAGGGCTGGAGGGGAAAAAGTTGTGCTAGGATAAAAAGAGGACCTTTCTGAATATTCCAAGGAACTCAGATTTTATACTTACCCCACGGATTGGAGGAAAAAACAAGGATTAACAATCATACTTTCTTCCACTTTTACTGGCCTGATGAGACAGCTCTCCCCAGTGTTTCCCCCAAAGTAGAAGGCTCTTCTAGAAGGTGGTCTGCACGGCAGCACTGCTAGGCAGGAGGTTAAAAGCTCTAACATAAGATGCATACTTAATGTGATTTTCTGCTTCATTCTCCTTTGAAGATAAACTGGGGAGCTAAAGTGTCAATGTTTGTAACTTCTTTCTCTGTTGTAATTGGATGATGTTGTTTGCATTTGAAATGGGACCTAGGTGAAGTGAAACTAAAAACTTCTTAAGTGGTGCTTTGATTCTTCAGGGGAGAGGGGCCATGGAGACTGATGAGTTATTTGGCCCTTCTTCGGAAAATTCCCGAATGTTGTCAAGACCTCCAAGTTTATTTACTTAAAAACAAGCTTCCCATTCCTCAAGAGCTTCAAAAATGATCCTGCGTATTATTGAAAAATAATAATTTAATGAACAGCCTGATTAGATGGGTACAATGAATTAGCTATCGGCCTGACAGCCATGTAAGCATTATGTTCTGTATCTGTTTACTCAGCACTAGGTGAAATGCAGAAGTCTATTGAAAATCAGATTTCCATGCTGCTTTGTCAAAGCAAATTTAATCACAGCCAGAACTTGTGGAATCCATCATTTCCACTTCAGAAGGCATCACCGGGGACAGATCAGCGACAAGGAGTCTGGCTGCCATGGCTGTCCTCCACTCACAGGAAAATTAAATTTAACTATAGATCCTTGATAAATGAGGCTGCCAAAGCCATCAAACATGGTGACTAAGTGCTCAGTATTAAAGTAATCCCCAGAGGCCCCCAACCTGGAAAGAAGCGCAGTCTCATTTGATCTGGCCTCGAGGTCTTTGCACACATTCACACTCCTGCTATGGACAGATAAATATGGGCTTTAGCGCACTGCCCCAGGGGTCCAGAGATAATTTTTCTAGAAATCTTTACTTGGTCTTTGCTTTTCTAGAAGTTTCTATTACAGCTCTCCCAGTCACTTACCCAATGTGTCTTTTCCTTATATACCTCTTTCCTTTCTCATTATTCTTTACCCCACCAGGCACTGATCATCTAGGCCCTAAAATGACTATCGGACCTTGATTGCTTTTTAAAATGCTCCTTCTCTAGCATTTCACAGTATTCTCCCCCAGGCTGCAACTCATGGGAAATAAGACTAGAGACGTAATTTTGTGGAATGCCAAACTGTGAGCTGTTTGAGGGCAGGAACTATATTTTATTGATTTTTTTTTTTTAATCACCAGAACTTAGAAATTAGCATATGGCACATGGAGGTGGCTTGATGAATGTATATTGAATGAATGAGTAAATAGTAAATAAATGCTTATGAAACTCAGCAGAATGCTCTGATTAAGAGCCGTATATTTCTGAACTTAATCCAGGTGTGTATGCTGATTGTATTACTCAATGTCTCAGGAATAATTGTGTATACCTGCCTCTTTGAAATTCAGTTTAATGAACTAGCTAATCAAACTGACCTTTATATGCCTCTGTTTTCTCATGTTTTAAATGAAGTATTTAACCATATCTGTCCCATGTGGTTGTTATGAGATTTAAATGCAATAATTTATTAACGTTGGGCAGCACAGGGCCTGCCACATAAGCCAAGACTCAATATACATTAGTTGCCATCATGGTCAAAGTGATTCTCATCACGGTTATCATTATTTACATGCTCTTTGCTCAGCTCAGTCTTGGTGTTGTAGAGGAGGTAAGAGACTTGTAAAGTCTGCTCTTTTCCTAGAAGAGATTTCTAAGTGCCTGGGAAGACAAAAAAAGAAAAGACATATACAGGAACAACATACCAGGGAAATGCGGAACAGGCCATAAACGCATAGAATTTCAACATAGTGCCTGCTCAGCTGTGTATGGGGAAATCTGCGTTAGTAGGAAAAGATCTAGGTTTTAGAGGGCCAGTCACTGCAGCAGAGAGTCCTGAATGACATGGGGAACGGAGATGTACCTGGGAGCGGGTGGGCCCCGGGAGATATTAAGGAGACCAGCCTAACTTGAGTAGAAGGTTTGATTGGGGGTTCGTAGAAAATTAAATTGTATAAATATGGGTGGAGCTAAATTTTGGAGAGCTTTGAAAGTGAGGTAGGGTTTAAACTTGTGGCCTGATATGTATGCATGGAGATCTGTTTTAGGTTCTTTACCAGGAAGTCACATAGAGGAATGAGGTTCTTGAAAGAGTAGTGAATGTGGACTGGGGGCAAGAGGCAGGGTTTGCAGCAGAAACCAGGGATGAGATAAGGGAAGATGAGTGAGGGACAAACGTGAGCATCTCTCTGCGTTTCTCTGAGGAAGAAGAAATGGGTCTGGATGACTCTTCAGTTTCCATTGCCCAACAGTGAGAAGCCCATTGCTGGTAGGGAGCAAACTCCCTTTCATAAAGCTGATAAGAGAGAAAGGCAGGATGAGTTCCCCTCACTCCAAATTGATTGACTTGCTGGAATAATTTGAAGTGTTAGTAATTGAGAATAACTCTACAGCCTGAGAGCACTCTGCATGTGGAGGTATATTTATAACTCTTTTTAACCTCATCAAATGCCAATTTAAAAACTTAGAGTCAATAATCAAGCACATCTTAACTCCCCTGAAAAAATTATGGTGCACTTAAGTATACCCCTGCACTTAAATTTTCAACATGAAGCATTCAAAAATCATTTGGACTAAGTAAATGTACTGTCTACCTTCTTAGCAGATTTACATAGAAATTTTTCAAAGTTGTTATGAAATTGTTAAAGCATTTTTCCTGGTATCTCTTGGAAACACTTAGAAGCTTTGGCAGAAATTGTTGTCTTTGGTCTAATCACATATTTCCAAAGGCAGTTTACAAACATGTTATTTTGCTATTTACTAATTATATTTATTTGATACACCAATCACTTAATAGCCTCTGGCTGCATTTACAAATAGTATTGAAAAAGCTCCCGCTGTTACCCTTATAATTTATTAGAGACAACATAAAAACAAGATGCTCCCTCTCCACATGCGTAACGCACACAGGGATGCTTAGAGAAAAACCCTGTACAGATCCTGAATGATCAAATATAAAGGGCATTCTTAGCTGAGGGCATTAGTTTCTTTCTAGACAGCTGGAAATTGTGGCTCTTCTCCATCTGTGCCTGGGAGGAGGAGAGGCAAAAAGGTGCCTGCAATGCTGTCTTTGGTTGGCCGAGCAAAGTATGGTCTCCAAGGGACAAGTTGGTACTTGTCATTCTCCTTTTAGGAAAATCTGAAGCAGCCAGGTAAAATGTGGTCCTAGGGGCTCTCAAAGAGTCTGTGATGAGCAATACTTTCTCCATGAATGATTATGTAAAAAATGTCCATCCCATGTGGATGCTACCTAAGTTGTGTGGTTTTAGAAGGATGCGAATGGCCTGCTTTTGGAGAGAGACTCTTCCATTTACCTATACTTGATGGTCCTCCCTTTTAGCCTCTTCTCACTTGAAAAATTATCCTTTAAACATCTGTAGGCCCTTTGCTCTGTGTATGATGTGAGGAGCCGTTGAGAAGCTTATACCCTGGAAGTTAGACTAAAGCACTTCTGTCTTGCCTCCGAGACCTGAGTAACGCTCTCTATTACTAACCATGATGAAAAGAGCTTTCCATCTCCTGTTCCATGTTCATCCTGTATTGAGCATTTATTTCTCTGTGCTGGTCCCTCATTCAAACCATTCATTCCATTACTTATACATGTGTGTTTCCTTCCCTATAGATCATAAAATCATAAGCTTTTCTTAGGATGGGGGACATGTTTTATACACCTTATATCACTGACATATCTAATGACCAGTAGGATGCTATTCACATCGTTAAGTGTTCATTATAATACAAAGAAAAAAATCATCTTAGCCTGGATCAGTTAATTTCATTAATGTGTCTCAAGCCAGGGCACTAATAAATAAACCAATGCTAGGACTGATACATTTAAAAAAATTTATTTCATTCAAGTATAGTTGATTTATAATGTTGTGTTAGTTTCTGCTATACAGCAAAATGATTCAGCTTTACATATATATATATATAGACCGGGGCGCGAACCCGGTTCCCCTGCATCGGCAGGCGGACGCGCAACCACCGCGCCACCAGGGAAGCCCTATCACAGGATATTGAATATAGTTCCCTGTGCTCTGCAGTAGGACCTTGTTGTTTATCCAGCCTATATATACTCGTTTGCATCTGCTAACCCCAAACTCCCAATCCATCCCTTCCCCACCCCGCCTCCCCCTTGGCAACCACAGGTCTGTTCTCTATGTCTGTGAGTCTGTTTCTGCTTCGTGGATAAGTTCATTTATGTCATATTTTAGATTCCACATATAAGTGATATCATACGGTATTTGTCTTTCTCTTTCTGACTTACTTAGTATGATAATCTTTAGGTAGGACTGATACATTTTTGATAGTAGGTTGGATGTCAGATATATTTCATAAATGAGCAAGAGAGAGAGACAGAGGTTTGCTTCCATTTGCAGAGGTTTATTTTAAGATCCAGGTATGGCATGGTGAGAAGTGTGTGTGGGTAGTGATGCTTTCAAATGGGAAAGAGGGTACCAGAAAAAGTGGAGGGAGTGAGATAGAGAGACTCTTGCCCTCAACCTCACAATTCTGCTGAAGGCTTGGCATACCTTAAAGGTTATGCTCCAAGTATAACAGATGCAGATGAAACAGTTGCTAATGCAAGTGCGATGCTCACACTGTAGACTTCAAAATAGGAAGAACCAAACGCTGATCATAGCTTGAGGTGCCTTGTCTTTATCTAATGACTGGTAGGTTGCTGTTGTGGTATTAAAACAACATTTTGAGCTAATTTTACTACACACTCCAAATAAGTGATGTGATTTATGTAGAAAGAGATGCTGTTTTATTATTCTAGCAGAATATGTGAATAATTTGTGAGGTAATTCTCATCACACTTTGAAGAAAAAAAAAAAGACAGTGGTCATACCTGTCTCCAAGCCTTATATATTAATTATAGAGATCATTGGCATTATAAATTTAGTAACAATTTGAGAGGAAAATAATTTTGTTCTAAAATATTATGAGATGTCCTAGTGAAATATTTGAGTATGTGGAAATTGATTTTAGCAATATTTAGACCATATAAAAGCTAAAGACTTAAATTACCAAAAATCTTATCTCTAAATTTTTACCAGCTCCACATTTTCAGATTTTTTTTTAACCAGTTCACTGTTTTCTTGGTGAAGGTAGGTTACAGAGGACTTGGGACAGAGGAGATCCTGCATCTCCAGCTGGTCTGTGAGTCCTATTTGGGCAGGTCTCTTGTTCTGTGTTTTTTTGCATGATCTTAACATTTTGCCTTCCCCAGTGTTTCTGTAGGTTGTGATATCATCAAGGCATGAGAGTGGTTTATTCCTCTGAGGTTTCTCAGAAGGTCTTTCTCAACAGAGAATGATGCCCAGGCCATCTAGAAAAAAAGAGTGGTTGACACAACATAGGTTCTTTATACTTTGGGCAGACTCATTGGGAAATAGGGAAATTATACACTTAAAAATGTCCCTATCAGTTTATGTCCTGTTCTAGCATTCATTGTATTGTTTTACTAGTTTTCTCTATAAACTTTAATCTGAGCCCAAATTTGTATCTATCACACGACTACAAAGACTATAAAATCCAAACCAACGAAGGTATTTGCCCAGCTTGGTTTGGGTGCTCATTTAAAGTCTGTTTACCTCCAGGTGGCTCTTCATTGTTTTCCTGCCATGTTAATGTCTTCCTGGAATTGAAGAGGGAAACCCTACACGATGGATAATCAACTGATTAATAAGAGATGCTGAGTTCCCTCATGTAACTGCCCCTGGGCTCAGAAAGCCACAGTGGCTCCCTGCTGCATCTTGACATGTCTGCTTGTTCTACTGGTTCCCTGGTTAACTACCCTTAACTAGTGCTGTGGGTTTGCATCGCCCACCTCCTACTCCCCCCAACCCCCTCCCTTGCAGCCTACACCATAAATGTGCTTGCTGTTTTCCTGTAGCCCAGGGACTGGACCTTCTCCATATGAGAATCTGCTTTATTCCTTCACTTCCTGGGTCTCTCTGATGGATAACAAGAGCAGAGTGTTGAGTATACGTCACTGATGGGCCATACAAGGGGGTAGTTGCTGTTGGCTAAAACCCAGTGGTTGTGGAGAATTCCTTTATGGGGACATAACATTGAAAACTAACTTCGGGCTGGCCAGGCAGAGTTCTGAAATCTTCTGGCAGGTTGAGTCTTGCTGTGTGGTGAGCCCTGCTCTAGACCTTAATACACATTGGACTCTTTGGTGAGTTCCACTTCGTTGCATTTCTTCCCAGGTACGTTCCAGTGTATGATTTGTAGTTATTCTTCTAAGCCACTTTCCAAAACGAATTCTAACTTTCTCTGAATGCCCATCCTAAGGTCGTCACCGTACTTGGGTATAAAACTTATTCAAGTTTTCCCAGCTATTTATCATGTGCTGTCAGTTCATACATTTCTCTCTTTTTCTTTTTTTTATAGCTATTTATAATTTTATTTATGTAGGAATCTGTTCATCATAACAATTGATGTAAAAATATGCAATATTTTCAATCAATCTCTTTTTCTTTTTTAACTTGTCCCTTCACTTAAATGTTTGATTCATTTTAGCTGCTAAATTATAAGCACGTAAAGGTCAAGAAGTATTTAGGGACGTTATCTGATCCCCACTATCTAACCCAGCATCCCCAGTTCCTCCTCAGCCAAAGGGACCTCGTCAACAGTGTTTAAATTTGGTTTTTGGATCCCTCTCTGAGGATAACCTCTTAAATTGACATTTTAAGTTATGCCATCATCAGTTACTGAGATGCTCTTGTAACGTAATGCCGTTCCCTCACTTCACTCTGCAAACCATTTTTGTTCTAAAATAGATCTCATGAAGGAATCACTTCTCTTTGCTTAGCTTGGGACATCTAAGTTAGCCCTAGGCATTCCTATTTATTTCTGGTTCTGAGGACCTTAAGGAATTAGATTTGACATGGAGCCCTCCACAGGGAGCTGTCAGCTGGCAAGCACCAGGATGGATAATGCATTTAAGGAGCATAGAGTAAGAGTGACCCCAGGAACAGATTAATGCATGTCTATGCATAGATATGTGTCAGATACATCTTCCTGAGAGCGCTGATGTACAAAATCAGAAAATCTTAGAGCTGAAGAGGGTATCAGAGGCTATTTAGTCCAAGCCTGATAGTTTACCCTTGAGAAGACTGAGGTCTAGAAATCAGAAATGACTTCTCTTAGCCACAGAGACAAAGTGTGGAAAATCTGGCATTAGAACCCAGGACTCCTGCTTCCTGAGAAAGTACTCTGGTTTGAGTGCTTGAGAGTTTCAGTTCTTCCTACCGATTTTAGGGCTTCACACGTAAGGAGACCTGAGAGTTAACTAGCAAAATTGAAATGACTATAATAAATTAACAATGGATAGTGCCTGGGAGCTATGATTGCAGGGGCTGTGAAAATGCAAAATGTAATGGGAATGGTAACTTTACTGAGAACACTCTGAAAATGGGATGATATGATGTCTGCCCAGGGCCAGATGGGAGGTGCCTCTTCAGATCAACTGATGCTGTGTGACCTTTGGAACCTCTAGGAATGTTTGTCCATTAGTCCTGGCTTGCATCTGTGATGCCCAAAATAGTCACCCAGGGGCCCGGCGCATAAGGTATCATCATCAGTGCTAAATTATTCATGAAGTGATTTTCTCGGTAGACTGTAACTCATTGTATTATTTGATTTAGAGGCATTTCCACAATTTACAAAGTGTTCTTCTTATGTCAGTTGAACTCCAGTATAACACTATAGGAATAAAATTTGACATGGTGTGCATTTCCTGATAGTTTTTTGTTTTTACTTTTTTTCTCAGTCTTATTGGATCAAAATATTTTTTACCTTCTGTGGATTTGTTATGCATATTTATAGATCTAAAACCTTTTCTTGTTTGTTTTTTTGCGGTACGCGGGCCTCTCACTGCTGCGGCCTCTCCCGTTGCGGAGCACAGGCTCCAGACGCGCGGGCTCAGCGGCCATGGCTCACGGGCCCAGCCGCTCCGCGGCACGTGGGATCTTCCCGGACCGGGGCACGAACCCGCGTCCCCTGCATCGGCAGGCGGACTCCCAACCACTGCGCCACCAGGGAAGCCCCCTAAAACCTTTTTGATTCAAGGATCCCCAGGGGCACAAAACCTCTGGAACAAATACTTAACAAATTACGTTGAACAATTACGTAAGAAAAAGATGGTTCCTGGCTCGTTAAGAACAAGACATGCCAGTTACTTTCTCACATTTGTGGTTAGGATTACTGGGCTGGCAGAAGGAGGTCAAAATCATAAAGCACAGATACAGTATATCTTTATTTTATTACAATATCCAGCTGCTTTTCTACTGCTATGGATGTACTCGTGAGTGGGGAGAAATTGGATGTCATGATAACAGAGTCAGATGGACTCTTATTGAACACCTATATGCAAAGTATTAGATTCATGTCATCTGCAAGGTAATCTGGAGTCCCATTTGGTGTTTTTATTCATGATTATGCAAATACATAATTAAACAAAGTAACTGCTTCCCACTCTTTCAAGGGTCAACTTTTTCGGGCATATTTGGGAAAGGGGAGCTTGGTGTCACATTGCTAATGCAATCAGGGGCATTCACTTCATTCCTGGTCCCTTTCTGACCTCCTGACCACGGTCCCCTGTATTTGCTCTATCTTCCTTCCTATGAACTTAGCAGAGTGGTACACATGGAGGTGACTACATTCACCTCTACCTCTCTATCCCTGTACTGCTCACGTGACCTCTTCAGGTGTGCACTAAAGGGAAAAGGACTAATAAGGTTAATCTTTACTAGGGATTTTCTCTTGGGGACACAGTCTAGGTTCTTGCTCTGCTAATTTCAAGTCCCGCCCTGTCCCAGTCTGTCTTTCAATATGTCCCTATAGCCTCACATAGTCATCGAAAGGCTCTCCAGGCACTGTTCCAGGTGCCAGGACACAAGTGAAAAAAATGTGCTGGGTAACCCTACTCAAAAAAGTATCAAATAAACACGATGCTTTCAGTTAGAAACTAGTGCTATGAAGAAAAAGACACAATGGTTTTTACTTCTTTACACGCCCATATTCGTATCTTTACACATCCATAGTTTGACTCCCTGTGGGGAATGCAACCCCTACTCACAGACAGGATTCTGTCTCTCTTCCCATCTTCCGTCCAGACAATCTGGGACGTAGCAGTGCATTACTCAATACCTGATTTATTCAGTCTAGAATAACTCCCTGGGAGACTTTAGCTACCTTCCTCTCCGGGTCTGGTTGGTTCAAAGTCTGCTGCTTGCCAGCATGCGGTATAATAGGTCTACTCATTTTGATATTCATCCATTGGGTAGTGGCACCCAAACTCAAGCACCTTGTCTCAGAGACAAGACAGAACGCATGTTGAGAAAGAGAAGCATGACCTTTACAGTTGCCTCTGCCCGTGAAAGATCATTATTGATTTGCAGATGTTTGTTCTTTGTACTGAAATCTATAACGATATAACAAAATGGCCCACCTATTCCCTATGGGCCAACTCTTAGCTCTTAGCTATATCGAGCAAAAACTTTGCAATTAATATAGTTTCCCTTACGTTTAGAGCCAAGCCAATTTCTTGACCAGGACATTCTCCTATGATCATTGTATGAAAGGAACCAATTTCAGGATCTATTCTTTTTCTGTCTAAGTAACACTTTAGGAACGTGTGGGCAAATTGTGCCTCAGCTACACATGGAAACCACACTTCTGGGTTTTGTGTAAGACACAAAGTATGAAGGATGGCAAATACATTTTAAAACATGTCTTCATAGAAGTTATGGAAAAAAAAACTGTTGAACAGGCCAAGGCCAAGAATAGATGACAGAATCAAAACGTTTTCTTAACAGAATGGAATGATGTGTTTCAACCACGGTTATGAAATATGACAGGAATAAATATAAAGTACTGAATTCAAAACCTTATCTGTATCAGTTCACGGTTGGGGAGACCCAACCTGACTTGACGACAGTTAATGTTAAAATAGACCCTGAGAGCTTCAGCAGACCGTGAGCTTACCCCGTGTCCACAGCACGGCATAGCAACAAAAGGGCGGAACGGGGGAGGATATATTCTCACAGACATCTGCCCTGGTAAACTCAAATCTGGAATATTGTATCTAATTTGGAGACTAACTCACTGACAGGGATAACTACACACCACAGAGCATTCGAAATAGGTTGAATCCAATGGAAGGACATCTGAAGCTGTATAATACAGGGAGCTGTTTCTGGAGCTGAGGAACTGAACTCAGAAAGAAAAGGCTTATCGTAAACATGGTAAGTTTCTTTAAATATTTATATGGCTAGCATGTGGCAGAACGGGTAGATGGAAACTGTGTCATACCAGGGCACTGTTGGTGGATAGATGGGATTCTTCGCTGCAATAGTCTAACCGTGGAATAAGCTCCCTAATGAAGTGGTGAGTGCTTTGTCCCTGAAAATGATCAAGTAGGGGCTTGAGCAGGTGTAAATCACTGTTAGGTATCTTTATTTTGTTTTAGTTATGATCTTCAAGACTATCTTCTGTTAATCTTCCTTCTTGACCCGCAAAATGAGAAAATCCAAAATATGAATATTTTCCAGCTTTGAGTCCCTCATCCTTCTGCTCTCTTGTGCATGCATGACGTTTGCATCAAATTCTGCGACGCCACCTTCGCTAGTGGATGTCTGATGCGATGTGATAAGTGGGCCCCTGATGGCCTGGAAGGCACAGCAGTCTACCAGGGAGTGACTTCGGCTCATTATACTATTTAAAAATGAACCTTGTTAGAAATTCACACGTGTATTGCTTTGCAATAAAGCTTGTACTAAGAGGAATATCTGGAAATTATAACAGTGAAGAAACTTCTTTCAAAATCGGTATTCTAGAGAGAAGCATACGAATCTTTGATAATTACAAAATGGAAAATGCACTCCTTGTCTGGTGAATATGTAATAGAAATGTTTGAGAACATCTCTGGATACTGCTTTCGAAGTCTCGCTGGCATTTTTTATGCAGCCTGTGTAGAAAGTTGGGGTGGGTTCTATGCAGGACTAAAATGTGTTTTACTTTTGAAGCAACTCCTGGTCAAATTTTTGCTCTGTGTTTGGATTATGAATTTGATAACTCAGCTAATTGTTCTCCCATGGAAGAATGAAGCAGATTTCAATGTACCTCATCCAACCACTGTGAGCAGACTTCTCAGCTGAACATAGTCAACGGAAATAAAATGACATTCTACAAATGATGCTGGCATATTCACTGTCCTGTGCTCCCTTTATAGCCCAAACTACTCTTCTGAAAAGTTTAGGAAATATTTTAGAGCTTATTTAAAATTATGTTCAAACCCATCGATAATCACAGGAAGGAGAAGAGTGATGTACCTCAGTACTGTACTTCTGATGGAGATCAGACCATTATTATCAAGAATGGGAAGTACAGTTGTGCTTCTCTTACAAACGTCACAATAGAGGATCAAATCTTCATAAAGAGATAATGTTTCCTATTTCTCTTTCGGGTGATTCTTTGAAGTGCTCATTAGTTTCAAAATCATGTTATGACCTGTGTCCTTATTGCTGTTATAAAGATATGTGAGTTCACTAGTTTTCATCTGTATTCATAAGAAATTTAAAAACAGAAGTTCCGAGTAGAAAAATCCAGTACCTACTTGGATCACCTGATACAGTCTAAATATCAAGAACAGGTAGAACATTGGCTGGAATGCAGGAAGTAGAAAACGCTGCCCACAAATATCTCCTGAACCCTACTCTCTGTGAAGACAGGGCACTTCTGTCTTATTTGTTCTTGTATCTCCAGGGCCTTCTGCAGTGCCTGGCACATAGTAGGTGCTCAAGAAATATTTGTGGAACTTGCTGTAATAAATTGCAGGGTGAATTAGAAATGGAACAACCTTTGAGTTTACTCGTCAAGTTATTTCACTTGGGGGGATTTAAATTCCATATTGTAGCTTTGCCTAATACTCTTAAAATTCTTTAGGGTAGTAAATCTCAGTCTGGACTTTACATTAGGCTCACCTGGGAACTTTTAAAAATCTCAGTTCCCCAGGCTGCTTACCAAGCCAATTAAAGCAGACCCTCTGGGAGTGGAACCCAGGTATCAGTATTTTTAGAGCTCTCCAGGAAATTCTAGTGTGCAGCCAAGTTTGAAAAATTATTATAGGATATGGTGTGCATGCAGGTGTGTGTGTGTGTGCATGTGTGCAGGTGTGTTAGAGAGTTTAAGCCCCATATTGTGAATTTTGCCTGATACCATTTCTCTCCTGTGGTAAGGGCAGGGACTGGGGTCTGGAGGGGAGGAACTTGCACCAGCTACAGAAAATGCATAAATATGTATGGAGAAAGAGTTGGTGCCATAAATCATTTCACTATTAATTATGCGATGGCCTGTTTTTATGTTCACTCTTCTTTAGAAATGAGATGAAATAGCTTTACAGTGTGTCTAACATCGCTTTAAAATGCCACATAAATTAACTCCTGTTTTTATGGCGTTGAAAAATTTTAACACGAAAATAATTTGCCTAGCTTGAAGAATTTGCATAAAACCATCGTAGGGGTGTGTTAAAAAGTACTGTTCTTCCCTTTAAGGTAAGAGCGCAAGACAGGATGGACGATAGATTTCATTCTTATGGTGCCCCAGGTGAATCTCACATTTGCATATTAAGGATTCAATTTAAAATAAACTCTCGGGAAGAGATATGGGAACATATGTATATGTATAACTGATTCACTTCGTTGTAAAGGAGAAACTAACACACTATTGTAAAACAGTTATACTCCAATAAAGATGTTAAAAAAATAAAAAATAAAATAAAATAAAGTCTCAAGTCACAATGAGCATTTACCCTAGAATACATATTTCAGCATTGGCCTGAGACCAGGTAAGGAAAACTCCTAGAGGGCCAGCAATGTCCACAGTTGTTGCAGGCTATTCCTTTACAGGTAATAGTAGGAGGAGAATATGATCTGGGTAGCCCAAGGCTGATGCCAGAGGGAAAATGGTAAGTTACAGAAGTGAAAAGTTACAGCGGTCTGGGTTCCTAAAGCCTGTGGCATTGTTGTCCCTGGCAACAGTGGGGCTATTTTATGGGAATAAATAGATGAAAGCTTGCTGTTACTAACAAGCTCTGTGGGAGCAGAGTGGAGATGAGGAGATACTGGGGAGAGCCCCTATCAGTAGGGGTACAGTAAATGTCCTCTAGAAGAAATTAACCCTGGAGGCAACAGCTGGGGGTTCAGGGCATGGGTGAAGGTTCAGGCAAGGTCCCGTATGGCTCAGGCAGCTATTAACATCAGGATTGTCAACTTGGTGCCAAAATCAGCTCATAGTAAATCCACCAGCAATTCTAGGGTCTCTTTCCTCCTTTGGGGGTTTGCCCAGCCCCTCTATCTAGTATTTTTTATTCCTGAAAAGCCACTGGAAACAGAGCCTACCATCAGTAGATATCTTTCATTAGAGACAAACTAAAGGTACTATATGAATGAGATATTTATTACTTTCTTAGTATTGCTTTTGAAACTTAAATATAATAGAATAGTTTTCCTTAAGATTAACCTTAGTGGTTCCCTTGTCGTCAAAAAAGTGAAAGGCAGAGAGAGAGAGAGAGAGAGAGAGAGAATTCAACTTAGGCATTTTAATCAACTCTACCCATTATACAGTCTCACTGCGTTATCTGCCGCCATGATTGTTTCTGCCTTGTCTTCATTTGTAGTCTGGGTTTTTTGGGATTTGGCCAACGTTTCCTATGAGTAGTTGTGTTGATCTGCGGCAGTGGGGAAGGTTCCAGTTTTAGGTCTTAGTGTTGCTTGTTCTGTAGTTTGCTTTTGGTTTAAAAGACCATGGGGTGTTTTAAGGCCTGTGAATCCTTTTTTTATCCTAGAGATTTGTTTGAAAGATGAAGCTGTCACAGAAGCACCCAAGGAAGTCATGACAATTCTCTTCCACTGTGAAGCTTTATTTAGGGGAAATGGCAGAAAAGTACAAAAATCACAAAATTGTAGTGTTTAGAGAAGGACAAACCCAGTCGTCTTACATTTTGTTCAATGATTTTGTTTTCGTTGCACTGTGGCTGCCCCCTTCCCACCCTGGCCAACCCAGTTTTTAACTGAAAATATTTTCCAGTTCTTTTGATTGAAAACTAGGTTTCTGTAGAGGAGCTTACTCTTCCTCAGCATGTGACTAGACCTAGGGCCTCCAGACGCTTCCTCTTCCAGGAGGTTGTGCCCTGTATCCAGACACATCTTCCTGAAGCATTGTGCTAATTATATCCCCACCCCCTCAAAGACATCCAGTGATGTGGACACCTGCAGGAATCAAGCTTATGGTTCCAATTTAACTGTTCCATCTTCTTCTCCACAATGCCGCTATAAGAACTCTGCTTGGGCTACCCTGGTGGCGCAGTGGTTGAGAGTCCGCCTGCCGATGCAGGGGACGCGGGTTCGTGCCCCGGTCTGGGAAGATCCCACATGCCGCGGAACGGCTGGGCCCGTGAGCCATGGCCACTGTGCCTGCGCGTCCAGAGCCTGTGCTCCGCAACGGGAGAGGCCACAACAGTGAGAGGCCCGCGTACCGCAAAAAAAAAAAAAAAAAGAACTCTGCTTATATAAACTGTCCTATCCACTGTCACCCCCAAATGTCTTATACTAACTTAACTTTTCATGTTTTCTCATGCTGTTCCCCCTTCATTATTACTTTCTATATTAGTCAGAGTTCTCCAGAGAAACAGAACCAATAGGAGATACATTTATCTCTCTCCCCCGCTCCTCATCTCTCTCTCTCTCTCTCTATCTAGATTTATTATAAGGAATTGGTTCACATGATTATGGATGCTGGCATGTCCAAAATCTGCAGAGCTGGTATCCCAGCTCAAGTCCAAAGGCTGGAAGCTGCTGTAGATTCAGGAAGAGCATATTTTTCAGTCTGAAGGCTGTCAGGCTGGAGAATTTTCTCTTAATTGGGGGGTGGTCAGTATTGTGTTCTATTCAGGCCTTCAGCTGATTGGATGAGGCCCACCCACACAAGAGAGGGCAATCTGCTTTACTCAGTCTACTGGGTTAAATGCTCATCTCATCCAAAATACCTTTACAGAAACACCCAGAATAATGTTTGAGCTGGTAAATATCTGAGCACCCTATGGCCCAGTGAAGCTGACACATAAAATTAAACATCACACTTTCCCTACCACGTTTGAAGACAGTTCATTATTCCCTTCAATATGCAGTTCTTCAACCTAAATACCCTAGACCTTCAGTCATTCCTCATACACCTGAGTTTCAGATACACTAGCGCCCTGGTTGCCCTCCCGTGAATTGCACTATGTCTTGTCCCTACCATCCCTCATCCCCGAAGTCCTATCCCAAAGGACCAGAGCTGTTTTTCCTTCCCCATTTCTCCAAGGGTGACCAGCCTCACTTGAGTTTTTGGCTTTATTCTCCTAAGGCATTCAGGAGAAGTTATTCCTGGGTGTGCGCACAAAATAAAGAAACTCTCCAGCCTCCAAGAATCATCATTTATTTGTTGGTTGGATGCATGTATTAATTTATTTGTGTTTTTCAATACACAGTTGAGATAGTTCATCAGACTGGGGGAAATGGTGGTGTGGGGTTTGAGGTTTTACTGCTGGCTTATTCAGAGTATAGAAGATTAGAATATTAAATCCTCATTGCATCAGGAACAGCTGCAACTCTGATTTAATTCTAGACTTATATAAAAATTGTTGAACTCTTTTTGTGAAAGTCATCAAAAATACTAATATTTGAAAAGAAAACTCTTCAACTTTGTAAATGATATAGTGAAAGATTCTTTATCCTTTGATTTAATAATTATAATAAATCAATAATAATTTTTCATTTTGATTACTTGCAAAAGCATTGTTTTTGCTTAGGTAACAGTTTATAAGGAAACCTGAGAAAAATTCTGATTATGTCCACAGTACTCTTCAAATTTCCTTAGTTGTAACAAAACATTTGTGGGTTTAGAGTATGCCATGTTCTTTCCCACTCCCATGCCTTGGTACTTGCCGGTCTGTCTGCCTGGAGTACCCTCTCATGCCTGGCATGATAATGCTTCATCCCATTGGGGCTTCAGCCCAACAGTGTGTATTTCTTTGCCCTCTGGAGGCCAACTAATGTATTCCACAAAGCAATAAAGCTCCCTGTGCATTCTTTTATTATCTCACTTGTCGCATTGTATGTTGTTCTCTGTTTTCACATCTGTCTTTCTAATGCACCAGCACCTTGGAAAGCGCCACAAAGAAATACATACTTTTTGATACTCCTGACATTAGAGATTCAATGGTGAACAGCACAGACTAGCTCCTGCCCTCATGGAGCTTCCAGCCTAATGTGAACCCAAGCCATGTAGTATTTGTAAATACCAATGCTTATGAAATCAACAAATAAAAAGTGACTCCTCCTCTAGACTCCTCAAGAATAAGGATAGTATCTTATGGATTGGTTTTGGTTTTGGTTTTGGTTTTAGTTTTGCATTCCTTAGAACTTAGCAGAGTAAACAACACACTCCAGGCACTCAATAATTACGTGTTGAGTGAATGCAGGAATGATTAATTTAAGTAATTTCATTGTTGACTTTCAATTTTATACATGCAAGTAGCTTTTCAGAAAAACCTCATTTAAAGGTCTATGTTAATTTCTTTTCATAAATGCTGTTTTGAAGCTGATAATTCTAGGGGTAATGAAAATTCAAAAGTCAGGTCATATCCCAGGAGGATGAGTCAGAATCATGACACTTTTTACTAGCACAAGATATTTAGACAATTCTAATCATAGTTTCATTAATTATAAAATTATTAATATCAACTGTCAGTTATATTTAGACTTCCAAGGTAGAATTTAACCTTTAACTCTGTCCAAATCTGTCATGTAAACAAGCTAAATTAACTATCCTTTAAGATCAAAAACTAATATCTTACAAGGATTTACTCAGAGTGTGCTATTTCTTTGAAGCTTCCTGGAAAACAAATTCAAATTCAAGACAATTAAATGTTAATAAATGTCTAGTGATCAGAGAGATAAACACAAGGAAGATTAATATTCTTTCTCATGCTTTAGAGACAGGATCTCAAAGTGATAAAATAAAATGTTACCTTTGAAAATGACACCTTAAATTACAGTGCTTCTATGGCTTTTATATATTTAGTGAACAGGCAGATTTTTTCTTTTTGGGGGCATTGAATAGGTGCTAAGGTTAGTGAGCTCTTTTGAGGGGGTCATGGTAAGAATAAATATGTATTCATTCAACAAATTTTTATTGATAAACGGCCATGTGTCAGGCTTTATTCTCGGCACTCAGAAATCTTGTCCTGTGGAGCTTACTGCTGGTGGGTGAGGAAATGCAAATACCTAGGAAAATAAACACAAAATAATTGCAAAATAAAGACATGATGATAATTTGCAAATACTCTAGAGAGCGTTACATTTCACAATTCATATTTTGACATATCTTTGGGAAGGGATTTAGCCAGAGCCTAGAGTTGGGGATTTACCTGTAAATGTTTATTCAGGATGAAGAGTTTGCCTGGAGCACTGGAACCAAAGCTCATCGTTTGTCTCTGCTCAGCCCACATCCCCACCTCCTAGATCTCACTTTCTCACTTTAGGAAAGAAAGCTAATGTAGGAGCTAACTGCAGCTCTCTGCCAGCTCTGTATTGACCTTATATGTTCAGCTCTGTAATTTTAAGACTTCATAAATATAAAAAATACTTACTTTTTATCTTCAGTTTGGCTTTAATTTCCCTTCTCTGTGAGAACTGTAAACCTGCCAGCTTTAAAGTTAGTTGATCTATTTATTCTGAGCCATAGGAATACAGAACAAGTCAGTTGTTGTTTTTTTTTTTTTTTTTAAGTTAGAGGACTCTTAACTGATATCCTAGGGAAAAAGTTTATTGCATGCATTAAAAATGAAATTTGTTTATTTCAATGGTTTTGGAGCACTTCAAAGTGCTAGTATTTATTGCTCAGATGCATGCTATATACCTATTACAGAAGTATAGCGGTTTAGGATGATATTTTCAATGTCTTTCCTCTTAAAAATGTTCCGCTTTTCTGAAGTAGGTTCCTTTATATATTTGTGGCCACAGCCTCACAGGGTCACCCAAGGGCAGGAGCAGCTAGAGGCAACAGCTGATCCCAACTGCTCTGAAGGTGGCATGGTGTTTGTGCTGTGTGTTTCTAGGTTCTCTGCAGCTGGCCTCCTGTCAACTTGTCACATCTGCGGTCAGATCCAGGTCAACTAGAGCAGAAAGGGCCAGAGAGCAAGGGTCCAGGGGCCTAATTCAGACCTTCTCACCTGGCTGCTCTGGGCACTGCGGATGGATATCCAGTTGCCTGCTCTTGGAGCAGATCTAGTGGGGCTGCCAAAGTAAATATCCAGGGCAGCAAGAGCCAGTGCAAGGGAGAGTTCACGGTAAGGACCAGTAGGGGCACGTGGACCAGTGGCTGGAGCTTGGCAGTGGCTTTGCAGGAGGTGGGCACTTGGTATCAAAAGCTACTTCAGCAGGTAGGCGGCTCCTGGCTGAGGTTCAAACGTAGGAGTTTATGTCAGAGGAGGCATGAAGACAGTACTGAGAAACCCAAACTAAAATCCCAAACTCAGGGGACAGGGAAGATTCACATGGTGTAGCCACAGCATCAAGCAAAGGATCCAGCTGCCGGCCTGGAATATTAGGTGGAAGGAGAGGTAAGCCCAGTTTTAATGGCTGGGATAAAGATTCAGAGCCAAATTTGCAGCAAAGGCCCTTGGAATCTGGTAGGGGTTTGAGGTGTCCAGGCACAGGGACAGGAATCCCGGGAAAGGATCGCCTGACATTAGGGAGGGATCAGAGAGTCCTCCGCGGGGTGTGGACATTTGGGTCACTGAAGGTACTGGACTTCATGAAACTCAAAGTGCACTTGAAGAGGTCCATGCAGCTCCCCCACACACAGTTTATTTTCCTTATTCCCGGTCCGTTCTACATTGTGATCCCTCTATTCCTTGGTTTATAGCACCTCTTCCCTCTTCCTGGGAGCTCAAATACCCATTGTTCAAGGTTCAACATATGCTTTCCTTACGTGGACAAGGCCATGTGCTGGATGCCCTGGGAGCTACAGTGGTCAAATAGGTGCAGTGTCAACATGCTGACGCAAAGGTAGTGAGTTATGACACGGATGCAAATGGGACAAGTCAGGGCATAGGTGTAGTAGGAGTGGTCTACAGTGCTGCAGCAGTCCAGGGACAGAAAAAGGGCTTCCCGGCAGTGGGTACAGAAGGCTTCTCAGAGGAAATCTCGTCCGAGCTGAGCCTGGGAAGAGGGTAACATTTCAGTAGCTGTAGAGGAAAGAGATAAGGCTGAGGGAAGAGCGGGTGTTCAGATAGGAAGGCTTGGGCATTTAGGAGAACAGGACACAAAAGGTTAGAATGGGAGGGTAAGCTTGCACAGACATGCCTCCTGCCTACATTTGATAGAGTCTTAAGTGTCAGATTACAGGCAGACCTCAGAGATATTGTGGGTTCGGTTCCAGACCACCACGTGGCATGAATATTACAGAATATGGCAATAAAGCGAGTCACACGAATCCTGGGGTTTTCCAGTGCATAGAAAAGTTATGTTTACACTATTCTGCAGTCTGTTAAGTGTACAATAGCATCATGTCTAAAAATATATGCATACCTTAATTTAAAATATTGCTAAAAAATGCTAACCAACATCTGAGCCTTCGGCAAGATGTAATCTTTTGGTTGTCAGAGGGTCTCACCTCGATCTTGACAGCTGCCGGCTGATCAGGGCAGTGGTTGCTGACGGCGGGGGTGGCTTGGCAATTTATTCAAATAAGACAACAGTGAAGTTTGCTGAACTGATTGATGCTTCCTTTCACTAGGACACGTGGGGGCCATTGTAGGGTTATTAACTGGCCTGATTTCAATATTGTTCTGTCTCAGGGAATAGGGAGGCTCCAGGAGAGGGAGGGAGATGGAGGAGCGGCCAGTCCATGGAGCAGTCAGAAAACACACATTTCTCAATTAAGTTTGCCGTCTTACACGCACCCCCAAACAATTACCATAGTAACATCAGAGATCCCTGATCACAGATCACCGGGACAAATAATAATGAAAAAGCTTGAAATCTTGCGAGAATTACCAAAATGTGACAGAAGAGAGAGGAAGTGAGCAAATGCCCTTGGAAAAATGATGCCAATAAACTTGCTTGATGCAGGGTTGCCACAAAAACGTCAATCTGTAAGACCCTCAGTTTCTGCGAAGCACAGGCAAGTGAAGTACAATAAAATGAGGTCTGCCTGTAATTGCACTAAATTACATTGAAGCTTCATGGGGTAGTTCCAGAGTATTTTACGCATAAGATTAATACAACCAAAGAGGTGCATGGTTTCATCCAAAGTAAACTAAATGTTGACTCAAAGAAGAAAGGCACGTCAGAAAGCTTGTGCAGCCCTGATTCCAACACGGAAGCACCCGTGATGGGAACAATTTCATGATGGAGAGAAAAGAATCAAGAATGGCTGCAGGTTTGAATCTGATTGACTCAGAGAATATTGGTACAATAAATAGCATTAGGGACATTAGAAGGAGGAGTTGGTCGTGTGTGTGTGTGTGTGTGTGTGTGTGTGTGTGTGTGTGTATGTGCACTTGACTAGGCTAGGGAATGAATGCCAAGAGCTGAAATACAAATAGCCTGATTAGGCGGTTAGCTGGAAATAGATGTGAACATGTTCAGTAATTAGAATGTAGTGCCACAGCTCAGGGAATGTATTAGGGATTAAGACAGAAGAGAGGTCGGAACCTTGGCATTCATAGTCATTTAAGGGACAGAAGAAAAATGAGGGAGAAGAGAAAGAAACAGTGAAAGGACAATTCAGAATAGATGAGAACGGGAAAGTACAAGTGTCACCAAGCCAAGAGATAAGAGTTTCATGGAGAAGGTATCATAGCTTGCTCTTGATTAAAAAAATTTTTTTTTAATGACAAACGTGTTTGGGTAATTAACTGCAATGGGGTGTAGACAGAACAGTAAAAGTCAACAATTAAGATGAATGAGAGTATCATAGCCAAACAAGTACATCCATCCATTAATATCCATTTTCAGAATGTAAATAGCTAAAAAATAGCTGACCGAAGTTCCCTGTTTCTGTGACAACAAAACCAGCGTTCACTGCACAAATTACTTTTTATTTGGGTTCTCTGGGGAAGAGTCTGGGCACAGTCTCCTTATACGTGGGCCTCGGGTCGAGGAAGGAACCCTGTAGGGTGGCAGCAAAGCCCTTTCTCATCAGCTGCTAGGCATGCAAGCCCTCGCTCTTTCAGCAGCAGCCATGCCCTTTTGCAGGCTCATAGCCCAGCATTGGGGTCCCAGCCTCCCTTGGGTACTTCCAGTCAAGAGCTGGGAAAAGGCACTGTGGGATTTAATGGCGGGTGATGGTCGAAAAGTTTTGCCGTCTGCAGAATAAAGTGAGATGCTGTGTAGATATTTGTAAACAAACAGTATTAAACCTAATTCTCCTTTTGCTCTTCTGGACACCAGTGGAAAGTGGGCCAGTGATCCAGTAATTCACAATGAAGGAATAGTGGTCTGAGTGCAAACTTCCCAGGAAACATATACCTTAAGCTTCAAGTCAAATATGATAGCTTTCTTAAAGATTTTTTTGATGTGGACCATTTTTAAAGTCTTTATTGAATTTGTTACAATATTGCTTCCGTTTTATGTTTTGGCTTTTTGGCTGCGAGGCATGTGGGATCTTCTCTCCCCAGCCAGGGGTTGAACCTGTACCCCCTGCATTGGAAGGCGAAGTCTTAACCTCTGGACCACCAGGGAATTCCTAAATATGATATTTTTTAAGAAAACAGTGAGATAAGATAGAGGCTATAATGAGAGTAAAATTACAGCCTTCCTGCAGAGTTCTCTAGACCTAAGAGAAACTGTCCCACTGCACTATATTCCGTGAATTGGAGTTTATCTACTGATGATCTTGGTGTTAGCAAACATGACTTTCATTATCTAAGAGTTACTTGGGTGCATAGGTGAATACCAATTCTATATTTAGATTCTCATGTTAGGTTCTGCCTAGAGCTCTATGAACGATTTGTTATTAGAAAATTTATGATCTGTAATTTGTAGACGTGTCAAAAAATACACCAAAAGGAATAAATAAAGTCATTTTAAACAGATGGTTCTTTAAAAGAAAAAAGTCCTGAATGGAATACAGTGCACTGAACTGAAGTGGGATGTGGAAGACAGTACATTCTTGTCTGAAAATCTTCACAGATGTCAGTGACAATAAACACCAGACAGAGACAATAAATTCTCAATTTTTTAGCAGGAAAATTGCTTCAAACAATTTATTTGCCCAGTATCTCAGCCACCTTAAGTTAGTACCATAGATTATTATATCTTGATCTCCTAATTTATATAATTAAGGAGAAATGGAAAATTTCAGGAAGGTCAAGGTGGCGCTATGCCTTTACCCCTTGCATCTAGACCATTCTTCGTACAATGGAAATGGATCTTGACCATACGATCAACCGCTACTGGACCATATGTCCTCCCTAGGCTATTCTTAAATTTAGAGAGAAATACATCTGGGCTTTCCCAGTATTAGACTAGGAGGGGCCTGGTTGCTCATAAAGTAATAGGAATGCCTTGGGTTTTCATGCCCGTATATTTATAATGCTTTAAAAAAAATAACACTGGACTTGGAGGAAAGAAACTTTGGTTTTAATGCTAGTTCTTGTACTAACTAGGTGTGTAACTAGGTCGTTTGAGTTATGGCCTCCATTTCCTTAGCTTTAAAATAAAGTTCCTTTTCAGCATAAGCAATATTTTATTTAAGTTTTACCATTATTCTTACGTATCCATTCCTAGAAATTGATATCTAAATTGGCATCCTTCAAATTTCCATAATCACTCTCAGATTCGGCCAGAACTTGTTATCCCTAAATTTGTCAACTGGAATTACTCCAGTTTAAAAAAAAAAAAAAATTCTACTTGGGTGTATTTTTGGGCTAATTGAGAAAATTATTTGCTTTGAAAATATGAGTGTATTTGAATCCTGGGCAATGAGGATTGGTCTCTGCAGTGCAAGTGAGGCAGCTTTTTTCCTGATTCTGATACCAACTCTTTTGTGTGTTCCAAACCATCCACTTCTATGAGAAGAGCTAACAATAGTAACTGTGTCCCAGGCACGGGTGAGTCATTACTCATAAAAATGGCAGAAAAGCAGTTTTCCAATGCTAAAAGTGACATTAATGATATATAATAATGGCTCAGGATATTCTGGCTGCAGGCAGTTATGCCGGCAGCAACGGCTACAGCAAAGCACCGTTGTTGGGTGTGCTGGAAAGAGGTGGCCCTATATCTGATGTCACATCCAATTCCTTAAACTACTTAATCCAGGTGATTTGTAGATCATCTTTAAAGTTGAGATGGATTCACCGTCTCAACTTTAAAGATGATCTAGAAACAGTCTAGAAAGATGGTCTAGAAACAGTCAGTCCCGCCGTTCATAAGTAATATTTGCTACTGACATCCATATTCAGTACATATTTATAGAACACCGGATTATTTTTACAGGCGTAATCTTGTTGTACCTTTGCACCTCCCCTGGGAGTATCCTGTTGTACCATTTCTTTGTAGATGGAGATGTACTCAAGGAGGTTAAATATCAAGGAGGTTAAAGGTCACACAACTAGCAATGGTACAGCCTGGCCTGGGCTGCCTCTGACTGCAGAGCTGGTACTGAAGGGCGTCAGCTGATAGGGTCTGTGTGGCAAAGGAGCCACTGACGGATGAGTTGAAGTGGCTGTGTTTATGAGTAAGGAGGCAAGGGAGGAGCCTAAGAAAAGCCCTGAGGATGCCACACCGAGGGGGAAGCCCAGCCCTCCCTGAGTTTTCAGCGAAAGGACAGTCCTCACAAGCTCAACGTTTAGAATGGATTGCTGGGAAAATTTACTGTCTTTCAGCCACAGCCTCTCAATTTAAGTGATCCCTCAACAGTCTTGGCCAGTGCACAAGCAACGGTGTCTACTTTGTGTCTCATCATCCCAAGCCCCTAGTGACCTGCTGCACTGGGCCAGGTCTGTCCAAACCAGAGCACACTCAGGTGGTTTCTGCCTTCAACACAGATGTCCTGTAGTTGAGTAATTGAGTATTTTCAGCATCTACTCTACCTCTCTGCTGCTTTTGACTCCCAGCTCAGACCAGGAGCAGAACAGCATGGAATCAGAGTGCAGACTTTGGAGTCAGAGAGCCAGGGTTTGAATCTCAGCTGTGTGACCTTGGGTAAGATACCTAACCTCCCTGTCCCTCAATTGACTCTTCTGTAAAATGGGGACAATAATAATGATAATAATCTCATAGGGTTAGTGAGAAGATTTAATAAGGATATAAATGCTATACCTGCTTTGGGTCATTCAATTATTATCCAGAGGCTGATATGTGCATATATGTGTAAGTATCATTTTTCTTTAAATTCTTCTTTTTCACTTACCTCAGCCTTTACCTTTCTGCTCTTTTCCTATCTCAATCTCCTCCCAATGCTCTTTTATTTTCTATTTTACAAATGACCAAACCATCAAGTCTACTCTCCACTTACTTAACCTCCAACAGTTCCATCTTTGAAAAGAAAAAAACTACGTTCACAGCTTTAATTATCACGTAGGTTCTGATAATGCTCAACCTGAGATGCATATTAAATAGGATTTGTGAACTCACTGTGTGCCAAGTTCTGAGTTCCTCTGACATGCTCTTTTGTTGATTTCTCTCAAAGGCAAGTATGTTATTATTTTGATATTAAGAAGAGAAAGTTAAGTTTCAGAGAGATTTACTAACTTGCCTTCAGCTTCCCAGCAGGCAGATAACAGTTATCACTGTCTGCTGCCTGCTGAGCGTAAGAGGTTCATTTTTCACAAACCATTTACAGATTCATTTACAAAGAGTATAATAACGTTCTGGAGAATTTGTGCTGTATGGCAAGGGCCAGGTAAGGGGAAATGTTTAACTTAAAAAGACCAAGTCCTATAAAGAGCCCAGGGCCAGTTGGAAGTTCTTGGAATCCTCTTTTAGCCGTTTAAGATCGATGTCAGCTCAGGCAAGTCATGTAATCTTCTTGAGCCTCATTTTCCTCATCTGGAAAATGGGAATCAATATTGTTGATGTGAGAATTAAAAAATGGAAACAGACATGAAAATTGTAGACTTTATGTTACAATAGATATGTAAGTTTTATTAATCTTATTATCATTTTTCAGACCAGTAGGTTCCACCTGCAATTTAAGATGTAGATAGGGGAATATTAATTAACTCTTGGACAAGATGCATTCTGAATACCTGATATAATTTTGGCCAAGGAAAGATGAAGAATGGTAGGCTTGTGCTTTTGGAAAAGCATGTTCTGACTTTAAAAGGAAGCTCTATTAGTATCAAACTGAATTTGGGGGCCATTTTGACCAATTTCTAAGTGAGAATATAGACAGTCAATTAAATTTTATTGGTCAATAAAGCTATGTGTCACTCCATTCCTCTTTTCCCAGCCTAGTTTATCGCACTGATATCTAACTGGTTTTTGTGGATTTTCATCCTGATGAAACTAGACTATAGGAAGAGGTGTGTGGATTATATCTTTGGTTCATTTAATGAGCCAGGAAAAGGGGGTGTAGCTCTCTCTTTAATCAGCAGACCGCAGGCTGTTTCAATGAGAATAACCCAGGTGCTGATCACCTTAATGACAACACTATTTTAGAAAGCGTTTTAAACACATTATACTGTAGATTATTCTATTTTTTTTCCCCTAATGGAGCTGTCCTTGAAGGACCATTATGCTATTCCTTTCAGATGTTTAATAAAGCACGAGATTATAATGATCATGCTTGAGAATAGGTTTTGTACAGCTGGGAATTGCAGTGTAGCAATCTTCTATTAAATCATCAAGACGCTAAAATGTATCTTTAGTGGAATGGTAATGCGGATTTTATTAAATTGGTCTAGTCGGTATTGCCTATGATCATTCATATAATTTTATTTTTAATTATTATCATCCTAATCAAAAAGCATGTATTCAAGATTCCTTTGTGCGTATTCCAGGGTTGAGATCTAGGAGAGTTTCAGCGCAGGCCCTCCACAGGCTTATAATTGGAAACAACCCTGAAGTTTATCTAATCTAGTAAATGAAGGACAGATACATTGTTCACTGTAGATGTTGTAGATGTTGGTGTGAGAGTTTGAGTGTGGGCTTCTGAGTGTGCTTGCTTGGGTTCAAAGATGTGCAGTGCACTTAGTACTAGGCTACCTGTTTGGGCGTGTTACTTAATCGCCTCTGAGAACAATGTGACCTTGTGAGCATTAAATGAGATGATTTGTATTAAGTAAACCCTTAGCGTTGAGCCCTTAGCAAGTGCCTAAGAAATGGTAGCTTTTTATAAGTATGATGCTGAACATTACAGATAATGTTTAACCAGGAAATTTAGATTTATTTCCCACACAATTTCTCAACAGTCTTTATTACACTGTTCTTGACATTCAGATTTTTTTAAAATGTAGAGTCAAAGGTCTGACCAGGTGAGTCGAGTCTCTTTCTTTCAGAATTATAACAGAAAAAAAAAATTTTGTAGCAAATGAATTTCAGTGACGTAATTTTTATCTCGTTTTGAAAAAATTATTTACTTTCCTCCCAATATTATTCCAAATACATGTTTTACAGACAAGGGCCTCTGTGGGTTGTGTTGCATTGTATACACACAACAGGCAGGAGGACAGTGTGACTGGGCTCAGCATCTCTCACCCAGAGGGAAGGAGCTAGGCGCTCTCCATGCAGTAGGTGGTATTCAGGCAGAGGACTTCAGAGAGCTTATAGTTCCGGAAACTGCAAAAGGTGCCTTGGTTTTGGTTCACAAATGGTCAGGAGGGGAGCAGAGAGAGAAAGCCACAAAAGCGGAGCTCTGGGATCCAGACAGAAGCTCTCAGGTTTCCTGGTTAAGAAAGAGAAAGCAGGAGCTATACTGAGCAATGATCCAACTAGGCGAAACGAAAAAGGAGCCTCAGGATGGAAAGCTAGTCGGCAATTCAACCAATAAAATGTTTTCTTTTGATCTCAATTTAATTTTTTAAATAAATCAAACTTGTGATGATCTTACATAGAGCTTTTAATAAAAAGGATCCCGTGACACAGGTCTGGCAATGGCTTAGGCAAGGGATTTCTTTCTATCACATTGTTTCAGATCCATTCCTGATTAAAGGGTGAACCTATCACACTTACGTGTATTATAAAGGACTGAAAAAAAACCTTAAAAAGAAATCAAACCCCAGGTGTCTCAGATAGTGACAGAGCAACAGCATTTGTTTGGCTTTGAAAGTTATTATTATTTTTGATCCCTGCTCCTTTAGAATGAACACCCATTAGCCTTAAAAAAAATTCTTTAAAGCTGCTCCATTTTCTTTCTTTTTTCTTTTTTTTTTTTTTTTTTTTGCGGTACGCGGGCCTCTCACTGTTGCGGCCTCTCCCATGGCGGGGCACAGGCTCCGGACGCGCAGGCCCAGCTGCCATGGCTCACGGGCCCAGCCGCTCCGCGGCACGTGGGATCCTCCCGGACCGGGGGACGAACCCATGTCCCCTGCATCGGCAGGCGGATTTTCAACCACTGCGCCACCAGGGAAGCCCAAAAGCTGCTCCATTTTCAAATATTTACTTTTATGCTTGAAGAAGTCTTAAAGCAGTGGGGAAAAAAAACCACTTCAAGTTACATTTGGGAGGAAGAAACTGAAGTACGTAAGAAAGGGAAAGGAGGACAGGTAATAATCCACAGACCTGACTGGCAGATGCTCTAGGGGGTGTACAGGTATAGGGGACCTGTGATAGTCCCACAGAATCATGTCACTTTATGTAGCTGCTCAACAGTTTCGAAAGTGTGCCCTGCTCTTTGGTGTAGCATCCCAGCATGGTAATGACACCAGATGAATGATTGGGACGGAATATGCAACGAGGGATTGGAAAGAACTTAATTGTGCATCTATTAGGTGCAATACGTCGTGTGGCCATGTCTTCATGGAGTCCCTCCGAAGTATGTATTATCATACCTTGTTTTCTTTTAATGTTAAGTGACTTGCTAATGCTGTGTTTTGGGGAGCCCTGCCTGATGCCAAAACTCATCACCTTCCTTTATGATACAGCCTCTTTCTGAGATGATGGGCTTCTGTAAGAGAAGTAAGCCCAAGGAGACGTTAATGCATGCCCTCCACTCCTTCCCTTCCCGTTGCTTTGGTCCCAAGTGTGAGGTCTGTGCCGTATCTGTACGGCCAGCCTGTGAGCAAACAACATCTTGACTTTTCTCCTGCCTCTATTTATTGCCCTGCAGATAACACAAAAAATAATATAATTGGCTGTAGCTTCTTCAGATATAAATGATAATGGTACATATCTAGTTTATGACCTTGCTCATTTTTCACTGCCCAGAAATAGGAAAAAGAAACTACTTTGTTGTTCCTTGCAATTGAAAATGAACTAACAAGTTCAGCAAGAGGTGTGAACTGCATTTTGAAAGTTTCTTTAGAGCATGAGTAATTAGACAATTTAGCACAGTACTTCTGGCTGATGCATTTTGTAGAACTTTCTTCTACCTATTCAGGAACTCTTTGGGAAAAAAACTCAGACTGCATGCAGTTTATGTGTTTTTAAGTGAAGAAAGTACATACTTACTATTCGTTTGTCTTATAAAATTACTTGAGATTATTTTTTTTCCCTTTATGGTGAACTGCTGTAATCTGTCTTGGAAAGTACTTTTAAAAAACCAAAGACAAAGTTCTGTTTCCTTCACAGATCATTGGGTGCTTTGCCTTAGTACCTTGCATAATGAATGTCTTGTTGGCCTACTGTTTAAGCACCATTTAGTCGTGAAACCAGAGGAAATTCCCTATTTGACCAGGAGTGACTCTTTAAAACCATAGCAAATACACATGAAAATAAAAGGAAAAGAAAGCACAAGGTCATGAGAATTTGTGTGGGGATGCTTTCTCCATGAAAAGATCTGGGCAAATCTAAAATAAAGAGCTCTTAATTAAATTCACAGAAATAACAGACTATCTCATTATACCGAATCTTCCCTCATCCCCATCCTGAGTTTTAAAATAAGCAAGCTATTCCTCATGACCCTAAATAATTACTCAATTAACTTCTGGGTTAGTGCTCAAACATATCAACAAACACAAAACCCGAATTATTTAAAGAACTCATAGTAATTAAACTTTCTACTAAAATCCATGGGAAAATACCCATTTTTCATGTGTACTTGCAGAATAAAAGCATTCTCTCCACCTGTCTCTTTGATGAGAGAAGAAATTAGAAGTGCTGTCGTGGGTGTTATATTAGAAGGACAAGGTCAGAGGCCATGGTCACATTGCAAGCTGCAGCTACAGTGCTTAAGCCAGCATGTGTGACAGAGTGAAGAGTCTAAAGTGTGGAGAGCTCAGGACTCCTGGTTGACATTGTGGGTTGGCCACATACATTTATCTCTTTCCTCTTCCAAAACACTTATAAAATGAGAATAAAGGAAATCATGAAGTATGATGCCTCCAGCTTTGTTCTTCTTTCTCAGGATTGCTTTGGCTATCTGGTGTCTCTTGTGGTTCCATATATTAGAATTATTTTTCTATTTCTGTGGAAAAGGCCATTGGAATTTTGACAGAGATTGTATTGAATCTGTAGATTGCCTTCAGTAGATGGACATTTTAACAATTTTAATTCTTCCAATCCATGAACATGAGATATCGTTCCATTTATTTGTGTCTTCTTCACTTGTTTTTATCAATGTCTTATAGTTTTCAGTGTATAGATTTTTCAGCTCCTTGGTTAAATTTATTCCTAAGTGATTTTTGTTGCTATTGTAAATGGGATTGCTTTCTTAATTTATTTTTCAGATAGTTCCTTGTTAGCATATAGAAACAACTGATTTTTGTAAATTGATTTTGTATCTTGCAACTTTACTGAACTCGTTTATTAGTTCCAACAGTTTTTTGTTGGGGTATTTAGGGTTTTCTGTATGTGAGATTTATCATGTCTATTTAACTTCTTTCTCTCTTATTTGGATATCTTTTTATTTATTTATTACAAAACTACAGAAATCAGAACAGCAGGGTACTGGTATGGAAATAGGCACATAAACCAACTGAACAGAATAGAGGGCCCAGAAATAAACCCACACATACATGTCCAACTAATCTTGGTCAGCGGTGCCAAGATACACAATGTGGAAAGAATAGTCTCTTCAAAATGATATTGAGACAACTCATCAATCACATGCAAAAGAATTTAAATTAAGACCTGAAAATGTAAAACTCCTGGAAGAAAACATAGGGGAAAATCTCCTTGACATTGGCAATGATTTTTTTGGCTATGACTATAAAAGCGCAGGCAACAAAAGCAACAATAAATAAGTGAGACTACATCAAACTAAAAAGTTTCTGCACAGCAAAGGAAACAATCAACAAAGTGCAACCTACAGAAGGGGGGGGGAAATATTTTCAATCCATACATCTGATAAAAGGTTAATATCCATAATATATAAGGGTCTCCTATAAATCAATCGCAATAAAACAAGTAACCTGACTAAAAAATGGGCAAGGACCTGAACAGATGTTTTTCCAAAAGAAACATACATATGGTCAACAGGTATATGAAAATGTGCTCAACATCACCAACCATCAGTGAAATGCAAATCAAAACCAGAATGAGATAATCATCTCTCACCTGTTAGAATGCTTATCATCAAAAAGACAAGAGATAACAAGTATTGGTCAGGGTGTAGAGGAAAGGGCACCCTTGTATATCGCTGGTGGAAATGTAAATTGGTACAGCCATCATGAAAAACAGTATGACGTTTCCCCTCAAAATTAAAAAAAATCGAACTATTACCATATTTCATCAATCTCACTTCTGGGTATATATCCAAAGGAAATGAAATCAGTATGGCAAAGGAATATCAGTACTCCTTTGTGAGACAATGGATGTGTGAATTAATTTGATTGTGGTAGTCATTTCACTCTATATATATATAAAATCATCATGTCGTACCCCTTTAAAAATCACGTTGTACAACCTAAATATATATGCAACTTTTATTTGTGACTCATATTTCAATAAAGTTGGGAAAAATAAAATGAGATGGACTTCCCTGGTGGCTCAGTGGTTAAGAATCCTCCTGCCAATGCAGGGGACATGAGAAGGAGCCCTGGTCCGGGAAGATACCACATGCTGCGGAGCAACTAAGCCAGTGCACCACAACTACTGAGCCTGCGCTCTAGAGCCCGTGAGCCACAACTACTGAGCCCATGCACCACAACTACTGAAGCCCGTGCTCCTAGAGCCCATGCTCCGCAGCAAGAGAAGCCACTGCAATGAGAAGCCTGCGCACCGCAATGGAGTAGCCCCCGCTCGTTGCAACTAGAGAAAGCCCGCATGCAGCAACGAAGACGCAACGCAGCCAGGAAGGAAGGAAGGGAGGGAGGGAGGGAGAAAAGGAAGGAAGGAAAGAAAGAAAGAGAGAGAGAAAGAAAAAGAAAATGAGAGTGAAGGAGTAAAAGAAGCATTAACCCACAAGAACCAACATATATGGAAAAAACTTACGTCAATATGAAATAGAAAACATCCCAATAGAAAAATGAGCAAACAGAACAAATAGGCATTTTTCAGAAGAAGAAAGGCTTTTCGTGGCTAATGAACATGGAAGAAAGTGTTTAAGTTTAATCTCATTGGGAATCTGAGAAGTGCAAATGAGGAGAAAAATGAGATGCCATTTCTCGCCCACCGGATTGGTAAAAATTAAAATGTCGTATATCATGTGTTTATGAGAAGGTAGTGAAACAAAAACTCTCATATACAGCTGGTGGGAATATGTACAACCATTTTGGAAGCAATTTGGCAGCATTCGTGAAGATGAAAAATGTGCATATACTCTGTGACCCATAAGGAGTTCCACTACCAGGTCTCCAGCACAGAGAAACTGTCACTCATATGCTGCAGAAGGCATTACCACAATATTGTTGGAAATAGAAACTAGGGACGCAATTAGGTATTCTGTAATATATTCATACTACAGTGCTTTTAACAAATTCTACCATTTGACTCTGTGAATCTCTAAATTCAAGTACCTGGATACTATGATTACTCTTTCATCACATAGTCCAATTTTAGACCATAGTATAGTATTACCAATACAAAACAGGTTATATCTGAGAACAGTGGATTTAGGAATGCATTGTACATACCATATGCCATATATTTTAATTTATAGCAGCTATGATTATGTTTTACTCTTATGCTTATCTTGCTGAAAACCTTAGTCTGAATATCTCAAATAACCCTTGGTTGCAATCCACTGCGATCTGAAATGCATTCTGCTTTGCCGAGCTTTAGTCACTTCAAAAGTAAGGTCAGTGTAGTCGATGATAAATTCCTTTGAAAAATCATCCTTAAGTGTGGAATTTACAAGTAAGGAATTTGTTTTCTTCAGAAGTAAGAATAAGGTCACACCGTCTAACCACACCTGGAGATTCTGCTAGGGCTGGGTTAACCTCATGGAAAGAGTATTTCTGTCCTGGTTTAAGGTTCTGAAACGGATTTACAGTTGATTCACTGTATCTGCGGGTTCTGCCTCCATGAATTCAACCAACCTCGGATGGAAAATATGCAAAAAAACAGAAAAAATTCCAGAAAGTTTCAAAAAGCAAAACTTGAATTTGCCATGCAATGGCAGCCATATACATAGCAATTGTATTAGGTATTATAGGTAACCTAGAGATGATTTAAAGCATAGGGAGGATGTGCATAGATTATATGTGAATGCTCTGCCATTTTATGTAAGGGACTTGAGAATCCTCAGATTTTGGTATCCAAATAGTGGTGCAACTGTACTTCATTTTCTGTGTTAGTCATGATCCCACAATGAAAGACTGAATGGCTTTTCCTTTATACTTCTTTCTATTGTAACACGAACAATTCCTAGCATCGTACTGGTGTTCAACAGCTACTTCCCAAACTACTTTAATAATATGACAGAGAGGAGAAGATGCTTTGCTGAGCTGTTGGCTTTTAGCTTGGAGAAAGATGATGACATCTTCCCTGAAGATTTGACGTTATAAGTCTGGTCTTCATATTCTCTATTGTACCCTAGGACAAGCACCTTGCTACAAATCTGAAGAGGAGACTGATACCCAGGAAGTCAGAGCAGAAAGATGGGAAAAACCTGGGTCCTTGATGATATCTTTCACCCAGCCCTGAGCCCATCCACACTCTAAATATCCTATTTATGAAATAATACTTTTGCATGATGTTGGACTTTCTATTATATTACTTGAGGCTGGAAGCATCACAATGGATAGCATTTTAGAATAAGCTAACTTTGCAGTTATCAAACATGCTAAAAATTGCACATGTTTTATCAAGCCACCGACATTTTCCTCTAACAGAAGAGTAAGAGCAGGGATAACAAATCAGATAAACCTTAGAAATAGGAACGATTGAATATTCAAATTGAAATGACATAATGATACACTATTCTAGCCCTTTGCTTTAAATGGGGAACTTTAGGCCCAAGGAAATACAAACGTTGCTCAGGGTCACTCAGCAAGTTTGTGGCATATTGAGATTAGATCTCAGGGCTGGATGGGCCACCTCATACTCTCTCTATATGGTGTCAGTGTCAGAGAGACAGCGTGTGTTATTAAGAGTGGAGACCTAGGTATTAACACAACAGATTCCATTTCTGGGTGATCATGAGTGCTCGCCCACCTAAAACTTCATAGAATCCCTTTCCAACTTATCATTAACTTGAAAGGATTGTATAAGATTGAGGCATTATTATTTTATGTTTCATTTTATAGGAATATACAATGTCAACACTTCCAGTGTTGTTTATACATAATTAATAATTATAGGTACTTCAGGGATTTGAGGATTTTTTTAAGCAATAAATATGCCTCTGGTTTTGTTTACATGCTTTCTGATTAATGCAGGAGGACCTGTGACACTTGCTCATTTCATCCTCTTTTAATTGTGAAATGTTTTAGCCTGCATTTTGGCTCTGAGTTTTCACACAGCACGGTTTCTGCACTCATACCTCTTTGCCTAGTTAATGTTTAATGTCACTTGTATTCTTACACCTCTGGATATTAAGCTACAGAAAGGTTTTTCAGTGATATAAATTATAGCTTCCATCAGAATTGCTGGTGGATTTAATATCCCAGATTAATGTAAGGCTGAAATCTAAGTGGATAGCACATTAAAAGGATGAACAAAGACTCATGCACTCTGGTTCGCAGCCTAAATGAAAGGTCAGGGAGTTGAGCCTCTGGGTCAACACATTATGTTTAGGAGGGTTTTCATCACCCACAAATCTAACGACCCATTAGATCCTGACTATCCACTGGCCACTCCCACACTAGTTCAGTCAATAAACATTTATAGAACTTAATCTATGCCCACAGTATGCAAGAAACTGGGGAGCATATTGGCAGGTGTAAGGGGCAGGGGACCAAGAAGTAGCAGAAATATAACAAGGAATAACACAACAGCCCTGGCCATGAAGAGTGTGCAATCTAATGGGTGAGGTAGCTAATCAAGTAATTACAGCATATTATGGTCGGTGATACAGGAATGGCTTGACCAAAGTACTTTTGAATGTAGATGAGTGTACAGTTGGCCTTCCGTATCTGTGGGTTCCATATCTGTGGATTCAACCAACTTCAATTGAAAGTATTTGAAAAAAAAATTTCAAAAAGTTCCAAAGAGCAGAATTTAAATTTGCCACAAGCTGGAAACTGTTTACACAGCATTTACGTTGTATTTACAAAGCGTTTACATTGTGTTAGGTATTATAAGTACTCTAGAGATGATTTAAAGTATACAGGAGGATGTTCATAGGTTATATGAAAATACTGTGCCATTTTATACAAAGGATTTGAGCACCTGTGGATTTTGGTATCCCCGGGGGTCCCTGCAGATAGTGAGGGACCACTGTACATTTACTTAGGTCTTCTCTGAGAAAGTGACATATAAGCTGGGTATTTAAAGATGAGTAGAATTCTGTAGGTGGAGAAGAGAAGGGAGAAACGGACTATTTCAACCAAAAAAACATACTTTGCAAAGGAATACTAGCCAGAAAATTGTTGTTGAAGTAACCATGAGTAAGTAGGTCAGGAGGTCTGGGGGTGGAGGATATGCATGGTGAGAAATCGAACTGAATATTCTAAATGATAAAGGGCTGATAGAGTGACGGCAGGAATGCTCACTTAATCCGTTCACAGCATTATTTAAAGCTCAAGGCTTCTTTCCTCCTCTCCATGTACATTGCTCAGCTCTACATGTTGATCAGTCATAAGTCGTCTGGTCATCCTAATCTGCTGTCACTGGGCAGTTATACATGTGCACGCACATCAGTCAGAAAAGATCTCCCTTCTATTACATACAAAGACTAAGAGGTGACATTTCACCACTAAGAAGCCCCAAACTGAGCCGTGTTGAAGCTCGTATTTATAGCAATGTAAGGTCAAGAATAAACATGATATTGCCATACAGGTAGGGTAAGGTGAAGGAGACTCTACAGTTGAACATAAGTGCATGTTTATTTCAGCTTCCTCTTTATTAATAAGTTTATAGCATAGAGTCATTTATTATGCATGTATTTCTCCATTTAACAAATTAATCTCCAAGATTCTTTCTTTTGGTATCTCTGCTCTCCCCACCGAAGTGAGGCTCACAGTAATTGTTGCCTGAGAAAAGAAGATTATCCATGAGTTTAGGTCTTGGTAATGTTAATGGTAGAAAAGGAGCTGTCATTTTTCTTGCCATTAGAATGACTAAGGGATATTTGACTCAGTTTCATTTATAAATTAAACCTAGTGTTTAGGAAAAAGAGTTGGAGAAACCAAAGATAGGTTGAGCATTTATACTCATCTCATATCAACAAGGATTTAAGGTATTGAACACACGTACTGATCCATGAAATACTGAAACAACCCACTGAAGGGAAATGCAGAGTCCCTGGAATCCGGTAAATGTAAGCCCCAATCGCACATATGTGTAATGTATACTTTTCTCTTTGAGGTCACTGCACATAAAAAAATATAGACCCTGGGAATGAAAGAAAAATGACATTAGAGCTCATCTAGCCTAACCCAGAATGCTGTACTCTTCCTGGAGAGCATGTGGAAGAGTGAAAGAGTACTTAGCAGGGGTCAGAGGACCCCTGGGTCCTGGTCCAGGATGTAGAACTTAGTTGCTACTATATCTTGGGCAAGTTCCTTCACCTCTGTTTACCCTCACATCACAGAAGTCTGTTGGGCACAAATTAGAAAATACATATGGACTCCCTGTGAGGAGTGGAGATGAATCATTATACTATCATTATCACTTCAGTAAGAGCGTTATTACTTTGAGAATTCTTGATCATTTAACTAGAACTAGACTAAAATTGACCTCTCTACTCTCTGTAGTCAAATGTTTTCCGTGCAAAATTTGGAATAAATAAGATTTGATGGCACATTTTTGATGTGCAGACGTATTTTCAAATGCTTTCTGATGCCATTTGCATGTAAACAATGTATCTGCTAATTACAGATGAGTTATTCGGTTATTAAAATAAGCCCTACAGGACTTACGTTTGACAGTATCTAAGTGGTTGCTTTCACTTACTTAAGAATAATCGTTATGTATTTCTTCCAAAATAGTTAATTTCTGACTTTATTTTTTACCAATTCGCTTGTCCCCACCTTGTACCCCATTCTCCCCAAAATGGTCCGAATCGATAAAGCTTTAGTGCACCGGTTCAGCCAGTGCTTGACACAGCTTTTAATTCTACAGTCTGTGAGCTATTGGTGGTGCCTGGGTCCCTGTTGGCCTGTGATGAACATTACAGACACATGAGCAACACCCCAAGGCAATGACTGTTTATCCATTATAATTACAAGGAGCAATAATAGATATGTTGAACAAATCAACATATAATAAAAAAGTCATCTATTTCAGATTTTCAACTGTGGTGTTTGCATTTACATTTAATGTGATTATCTTGCTCGATGAATTCCTTTTCAATGTTATAGTGACGCCTCACCCTGAAGACACAACTCGAGGTCAAGGTGCAGAGGAAAGAACCCTAGACTATATGGGTATACTGAGTTCAGTCCGATTCCTGCCACCAGCTAGCTGTGTAACACAGAGGAAGCTGCATCACCTCTCTGGACCTCACTTTCCTCATAGATATAAGGTTGAACTTGAGAATCTCTCAGAGTCATTTTCCAGTCCTATCTCCCGGTTTACTCTTGATGGGAATAGTGCTTTCATATCCCTCACCAAAGAGCCTTTTACACCTCTCTCAAACTTTCGTATAACAGAATATTTAGTCTCTCGTTTAAACAAACAGACGAGGAAATCAGCAAACAACAAGCAAGATCTCAGCGGGGCAAATTATTAACTCAGCTAATTAAAAAAAACACCAGTATTTTTTCTAAAGCAAGAAGCCCACGTTTTAGCCCTTCCTCTGTCACTGGCAAATTAAGCGACCTTGTACGAGGCACTGTAGGGGGTTTCCCTGGTGGTATTTCTTGAGTGACAGGTCTTAGGCGCTCATTAAGATGCCAAGTGCTAATGTAATGTGATATGATTCTATGCAAATGCTCTGTTATCAGTAAGTCAGGTGCTGGGTTAGGAACAATATAATCTCCCTTGAATAATTGAGGGCTGCTATCTTATATTTGAGTTGATAATGAATTTTCTCTGTCGAGTGATTTTTCACATTTTTTTCAATTTTGATTCACTATATGATATAATTGAATTAGAAACTAATGTCCTTATATATTTTTTCCTTCCAAATTCTTTTTTACTGCCTCCAAAGATTCAATTTGGCTGGGAAATGTTTTTTTTTTCTTATTTATTAGTGCATAAGCATCTTCCAAGCAATATATATGTGTGTGTGTATATATATATATGTTTATGAACAATGCAATCCATATTTTGCAAAGCATATTGGCATATGAGCCTTTTCTAAAAGATTTGTCTATGTTATTATTTTCATCTTCACTAACTGGCTATAATGGAAGTAGTTAATCCGTGTTTGCTACTTTATTCACCACTTTGAAGTGTGTGTGTGTGTGTGTGTGTGTGTGTGTGTGTGTGTGTGTGTGTGTGTGTGAAATGGTTGTACCTTATGGATTAGCTCTCGGCAGCAAGCCCACTTACAATTTGTCATGCCTTGTGATCCTGACAACACATCAAGAGGAGGTGGTTTAGGAAAACACAGATTGTTTGCTAATTCCTACTGAGTGGATTTCTTACTAATTATTTTTTTCCTTTGAACCTTCCTAACATTTTCTTTAAAGGTAATTATTGTGTGGAAAGAATTTTTTTTGATTGAGGAAATATTAGCTTTCTTTAAATCTTTTTTTTTTTTTTTTTTTTTTTGCGGTACACGCGCCTCTCACTGTTGTGGCCTCTCCTGTTGGGGGGGGTTTGTTTGTTTTTTTGTTGCTGTTGTTTTTTGCAGTACGCAGGCCTCTCACTGTTGTGGCCTCTCCTGTTGGCGGAGCACAGGCTCCGGACGCGCAGGCTCAGCGGCCATGGCTCACGGGCCCAGCCGCCCCGCGGCATGCGGGATCCTCCCGGACCGGGGCACGAACCCGCGTCCCCTGCATCGGCAGGCGGACTCTCAACCACTGCGCCACCAGGGAAACCCTAAATCTTATTCTTTTTTAAAGTATGGAACTAAAATAAATTATTTAAAACTCACTGTTTTTTACAAAGCTGTTTAAATAGATTTTGGTATCTGCTCGTATAGTTAGAAAACTTTTCTTAGAATTTAGGCTTCTCATCTATTCCCTTATGTTTTAATAGATACATACACAGAGAATACTTTATTTTCTCATTTCAAGTCTTTAACATTTAAATAATCAGCCTCCTTAAAACGATGGAAAATTGGGTCTTTGAGTTTTAATAATCTCATAAGAAGTAAGAACAAAATGAGTGAAATTTTTAGTCTTTATTGGTCATCGAATCAAATATATCTATGGAATAAAATGAGATAGTGTGGTTTAATTGAGGGGCTTTATTAAATTACCTTAAACAGAACTTTAAAAGAGCTTGCTTAGTTTCTATTTCTTACCTGCTATTTTTTAAAAATAGTAGATTTCAGGAAAAATAAACAGTTTCAAACCATACTGGTATACTGTTCAAAAAAGGAATAAGTTCAGGTCCACTTTTCTCTTTATGTGCTGATTAGATTGCAGTGTAGTCATTTCATGCGAACCACTAATTTTTGAGTGCTTTGCGGATGCCCAGAATTACTAAAAGAGGTATCAAAGAAGGCTCTTGTCCTTAGGGAGCTGACACAGGAGTCTTGGTGAGATAAGACAAGTGCCCCAAAACACCCAGAGAATATATGCATGTTAACTTTCAGAAAGAAAACCAAGGTAATGAACAATGTTGGTGAGATGTACAGAAACAATTTAAATAGGAAGTGAAATGAAAGAAAAAACAATCTGGATTGAAGAAGAGAAAATGTGGTAAAGGAGCAGGAAACAAAAATGAGACTTTTGGGGCTGTTGGCCTAACTGGGACATAGGACTGAAGTGGGGAACAGGGAAAGAGCTTTGAAAGGTCTCTGATGTTTGCTACAGAGGCGTTTGCACGTAATCCAGTTTTGGTCACAGTGTTAGATGCCAGCCAAGTCACCTAAGCAGGTGAGGTCTTACATGTTCTGTGTAAAGAAGAAAGTTTCTATTCAACTCCAGCTGTTATAGCCAAGGGTAAATGCAGATCCAGTGCGGCCAGATCTTCAGATCTTTCAGATGCAGCCAGACACCCAGATTTTAAAGAAAATGCTCTTAACCTTAAATATTGACACTTTTTTACTACTATGTGAGCCAAATTGAAAATATCTGCTAGCCTGACACAGCCTAAGAATGACCAATTTACAATTCTTTACAATGATAAGGAACACTGGAAGGTTTAAACCTGAGGGTGTTACTGAACTCAGGTCCGGTGCTCACCACTCGAAAATCAATAACCGACAGGCAGTTTTTGGTAGAAAAAGGAAAGTTGCTTTTAATCAGAATGCCAACAATCGGGGGAGATGGTGGACTCAGTGTCCCTCAAAAACCACCTCTGAAGATTCTGCTCGGCCATGAAAGTTTTTAAAGGGAAAAAGGGAAGTAATCGCAGTTAACCATTGGGATGGGGGTCAGAGTCCTTGACATGCCCCACTGTGTGCAGACTTGTGGACTCAGACTCCTCCTGGGCTTTCCTTAGACGCTGTCTCGTTCACACAGTTTGTTCGCGAGATTACTGAAAGGGAAGCTAGGGAAGAGATCTGGTCATCTGTTGATTACTTATTCTTCATTTCCACTTCTTTGATCTATGGAAAGAACCAACAGGTTAGGCAAGGTATTGTGTGATCAAAAGACTTGAAAGGTGTGCTAGGGCTGGAGATCAGTGGAGCATGGGTGTGACTTGTTCAAGGTTACTAACAAGACAAAAGGGGCCCCCCACCCCGTGGAGAGCGCTTTCCTGCCAAAAGCTGCTTCCAAATCCCCACTTGTCAGAACATCTTTCTGTTTCTATGGGATTATGGGCAAAGGTCCGTCTTCTGTAACTTCTTCCTGCTGATGTAGGGAGCTGTATTCTTAGAGTGGAAGATGTCTGCATGGGTTTGTAACATATCTTTGCTGACAGTTTAGTTGCCTGTTTACATACACAAGCAGAACAAGCCACAATTATTTTGATGCCCACAAAGATATAGATTATTAGGAGCAGTGGTGCTAATGCCATTCTCTTCAGGCTGTTCTTGGAATTGTGCTAGCCGTAGACTCAGTACTGATCAAGATGGAGCAGCTTATGTCATGGCTGCAGCCTGGTCATCATGCAGTTAGCATTTTCCCTCTGGTGGCAGTTACAGTATCTGTAAAACAACTCTGGAATGTGCATCAGACACTGAGTCTGTGACTCTATTGTGCTAATCATTAGCTGCTTGAGCCTGCACTTTGTGACTCAGGGGACCCTGGGAGACTTCAGCTTTTCTATAAACAAGAGCCAGGGGACACGGAGGGGACTTCGTGGTTGGGGGGTGCTGCAGGGTTCTGCTTGGTTCCAATCCCCCCTTTTCTTTGATACTCCCGAGGAGAATCCAGTTTAAGATAAATGCAAAAGAAGTGACAGAACTTGTATATTTTATTAGTTCACATTTGAAGGTAAAAGTCATGCAAGAAGCCTATCCCAAGATTTTGAACTTGGGGTTCCTGGTTGATGGGGACAGAAAACAGCTTAGGGGGCAATGAGAACCAATTTATAATATATGTTCCTTCTTTTAGTAAAGATACTAGAGGGATAAGGATAACGTGAAACTGGTTGGAGATTTTAAACTAATGAGAGAGAGATATAAGTGTCAAAACTGATTAGGTACTTAATTGATCTCCTGTATAACCAATATATATTTGAACACATGCTTCTTTCACATATAGAACCCATTCGTGCACAACCTTGTATTTTTGCATTTGAGAAGTATAGCAGGTTGGCTCATTTCCCAAGTACATATGATGCTATGTTTATCTGTGCAGATATCTGTCCATTCATGCATGCATAGAGTCGCCAGATTTTACAAATAAAAATAAAGGATGCCCAGTTAAATTTGGATTTCAGAGAAACAACAAATAATTTTTTACATAAGTACGTGCCAAATATTGCAGGGGACTTGTTATACGAAAAAAATTAAATCATTCTTTGCTGACTTGAAAGCCAAGTTTAGCTTGATATCCTGTATTTTATTTGGCAACTCTACCCACTCATACATCCAGGCCATCACCCTATTTCTGTTGGACCACTGCTGTAGTCTTCTCACTCAACCCATTGGTCTCACTTTTGCCCTTCTAACAATTCATTCTCCACACAACAGGCAGGGCGATTTCTTACAAGCTGATTATGTCATCTCTTTCCTTTAAATGTTTTAGGAGGTTCCCTTTGTAGTTAGAATAAAATTCAAACTCCTTACCATGACTTTTAAGGTCCTAAATGATTTGGACCACGCCTCCTCCCAAGTGTTATCTTGAATGCACCACTACCTGCCCAGACTTGAAGGTACTGTCCTTCCTCCTAGCTAAGTTGAGCCCCTTTACTCTTCTTTATTTTCTTCAGACCACCCAAACTGATTTGCACCTTGCGGCCTTGGCTTGGAAGCCCTTTCTCCAAAACGTTGCTCACCTGGCTTTCTCTATCATCATTCAGGTCGTAGCTCCAATGGGACCTCCTCAGGGAGGCCACCCCTCATCCCCATCTAAAATAGAATGAGAAAGTCTTGGTACTCTTGACATTAGGGGCTGGATAATTCTTTGTGGAGAGCGGTTGTCCTGTGCATTGTAAAATGTTTAGCAGCATGCTGGACCTCCACCCACTAGAGTCCCTCAGCTGTGACAATGACAAATGTCTTATCTAATGTCTCAAAACAAAATCACCCCTGGTTGAGAACCACTGAAGTAACCAGCCCCCTTTCACTTGATTGCTATCACATTATCTTATTTTCCTAACTTCTTAGCACTTATCACTCTGCTGTTTTTCTGTTTGTATTTATTCGTTACTTGTTTATCCTCTCTTTCTCTCTCACTAGAAGAGAAACAATCTGTGCAAGATGTGGTCTGTTTTATTCACCGCTCTATCCCTATTGTTGAGAACCATGCCTGGCACATCGAGGTGCTCAATAAACATTTATTGAATACATGCCAAATAACTTCCGATGACCTTTATTGTAAAGGTAACACACCCAGGCACTGCTGGGCTTAGGTGGAATAACAATGAACAGGATATTAGGCCAGGTCTCTTGTCTCTGATGTCTTAGAGAGAAGCCCAATCATGAACTCCATGCTATACGTAATAAGAATTACAGGCCCTACAGGCTACAGGCATCTTGGGTTCAGATTCAGGGACGCTAACCTTGTGACAGTGCCTGGGTCAATCCCATAAAACAAAGAATTGTCCTGCCAGAATGAGAACTTTGTGTCTGAGAGAAACTCAGGGTTGAGCCATCCATGCCTCACCTGCAGAGCTGGGAAGAGTGTCATGGGGCACAGACCCCGTGGAGGAGAAGTGGGGAACGGAGCCCCACAGGTGAAAGGGTACTCAGAAGCAGGAGGGAGGTCCAGTGCTCGGGAGAAACACACGTCTCCTATAACGGGAAAGGTGTCAGTGGGAGGCTACCAAGGACTTCCAATGTGGAGGTTGGAGAACTTTATGAAAATAATATTTAGATAACATTTTTGCATTATGTCACTTGGGTTAACGCTGAGGAAATATAATTCTCGCTATTAATTATGGTATAATTTCTGTACTACCCTTGGCACTGCTACAGAGGACTTCTTTCTTCATTCACAGTGTTTATCTTCTAAAGTAAACTTAAAAAAATTGAAGTCTATCATACACATTAAGAGGTTCACAAATCGTTAAGCGTGCAATGCAGTACATTTTCACAATAGGACACTACCCACGTAACAACCACCCAGTTCAGGAAAAAGAACGCGGCCAGCACCCCAAACCGGCCCCTGCCTGACTCAGTCACTGTTCCCCACTTTTCCCCCAAAGCGACCACTATGCTGATTTCTGTCACCACAGTGATTTTGTCAACCTTTAACGTTTACATAAATGGAATTGCAGAGTATATGCTATTGTGTTTGCCTTCTTTTGCTCAACTCTATGTTTGTAATATTCACTCCTGTTGTTTTTATAGCAGAAGTTTGTTGATTTCCATTGTCTTTATTATACCATTGTATAAATATGTCACAACTTATTTATTGATTCTGTCTGGATTGCTTCCTGGTTTGAGCTTTTACAAATAGTGCATCTATGAATATTCATATCAGTGTCTTTTGTGAGTATATGTATGCATTTCTGTGGGGCGTATACCTAGGAGTGGAATTGTTGGGCCATAGAGTATGTATATGTTCAGCTGTAATAGATACAGTCAAGCAGTTTTCCAAAATGGTTAATTCCACTTACATACGTGAGAGTCCCATTTGCTCTACATGAGGACAGAATTTTTTAAAAGGCAGTAACTTACAGGATTAGGATACGATGAAAAAAAAAGTATTGCCTTAAGAGAAACACTGCCTACTCTGTAATAATTTTACGCATGCTTGGCATACTTCAGCGTTTGTAACAAAGCTGATCACTTCCTTTTGTGAAATTTTACCCATGTGCCTACTTGAACCTACTTCAGACCAGATAATGATGGTAAGTATCTACTGAGTCTAGGAAATTCAAATTATCCCCAGAGTACTGGGGCTACGGGAATAATTTACTTTGTAAGTGTACAGTGTTCCTTTAACTAAATCATAAAAATCATTGCTGCGTTATATGAAAAGTTTATGAGGTCACATGAATGCTTGCTTACTGTGCATATGGTGAGAGCTGTGCATTTCAAGTTAAATATAGGAGCAGTTCTGGCTGTAAAGAAGTAGTTTAAGAAATCAAGAGAACTATAAATGGCCATCTGCTCTCTTCTCCATTTTTATTTGCTGAATTAACCCAGTGAAATATTTTAATGAATAACGGGTTGATATTCCATCTGTTCATTAATTTTTTCAAACTATACAATAATCCATCATTTTTACTGAGTGGAAACAATTTGCTACCTTGTAAAAATATTTTTTAAAATAGAGGCAGTGCGTGTAATTCAACTTTCCATTAATTTCAAGTGCGTTTTAGAGATGGAGCTAACTGAGAGCATCTTTTGGGTCAGGGTGCTGGGGAAAGAATTTCAGTTCTTTGAGATCACAATGCATATTGGGTGATGCATATCTTTGTTTTATAAGATATGTATGTTTGAGCTTATTCGAAAAGAACATAGAGAGAACCTTTCTCTGTATAGCCAAAGGTTGCTGAGATGGAAATGGCATCAATGATAATATAACACTTTGGCAAAAAGAGTGTAAGGATTAGTTCTTTAAAAATAATGTAAAACATATGTCACTATCGGAATGGAGCTTATGGCATTCCAATTCTGTACTCAATGCTACGAATCTAAAGCAAGTGGAGCATATGAATGTGTATATATGTATGTGTGAGTGCACGCAAAGGCACACCCTTAAATTAAAATTTCATTTAAGTATATTTTAAATTTGTTTCTGGGTTTTGTTTTGTTTGTTTGTTTTTGCTTTTTCTTTTGATTTCTCTTTAGTTGCCATGGCACATTATATGCTTTCAGGCCACTTAAGGTTCACGTGTCCAGGAGCAGATGTCAGCTTAATGGCATCTTTAATGCCTGCTGTGCCACGTCCACAAGTAAATTCCCTGAAACAGGATTTGGCCAGAGGGTTCAAGCTGACATTTGGAGAATTGATGGATGAGGTGAGAGGTGGAGAAGAACAGGGAAAGAGCTTTAAAATAATCCAGTGTTGACGGTTTTTAACATTTCTACATCATTTACCGAATATTTTCTCTTCTGGTGGCTTTCTAGCTCAATCAGTTTTAAATAATTTATCAACAGATTTTTAAAAGCCTCTACTCCAGTTCTTATAGGTTTGGGGACCTGAGGGTATTCTTACCTATCAGTAGAGATATATTATTCCCTTTAAAGGTAAGGGGTATTTTGTACAGAGGGAATGGAAAATAATTAATAACAATGTTCCTGTGGATTATAGGAGCCTCTTCTACATTAATATTGTTTTGAAATAATGACGAAATTCTGAGAATCATGACAACGTACCAATCACCAGGTCTAAAGTAGATGAACCATCTTAGAAGCACACATTTTAGTCCCACCATATTTGGCTTACGGCTTCTTTCTCCTGGGCAGAATGGATTAAAGCCGTAGCTTTTTAGTTACTCCTTAGACCTGTCTATGAAATATTACATACTTTTATTTTCGTAAGTCTCTTGGGCCTCACATATTGTTCATATGATCTCCCACAGCCAATTTTCCCCCATATTACTAACCAGAGTATCTAGTAAAATTGGGACTCTTGTATCCCAATGCATAAAGTTAATGATATATTATGAAGTTTTTCAAGAGAAGGTTCCATTAAAATTTAAAGACCAGGCGAAAAAGAAACAAAAATTAAATGAGTCAGTGTTTTAAATGATTCAATATAAGAAGTCAAGGATTTCTGTTTGGAGGAATATGAATATTAAAATGTTTGGACGGATAGCACTAGATTGTAAAGAGAGGACTTCTCCGTGGGTTATGCCTTGGGGGATTTTTATTTTTCATTTTTAACGTCCTTGTAAAATTCAGTTTCAAAATAGACTATGAATGTTTCTGAGAACCTGTGGTCAGAGAGATGACAGTGCAAAATGTTTCTATGAGCTACAAAGCATAAATAATAGATGGGTGTTTATTGATAACAGTCCAATATAATGCAAATGCATATGACGTGCATCTTACGGTAGCGAACTGAGTCCATCATGGCGATGCCAGGACCAGAACCCAGCTGACACTGCCTCCCAGTGTGTGCCAGTAGATTCCTCAGTAGGTCATGTCTGACACAGTTATGTATTTTCAAGATCCTAGGGACATTTTCTTCAATGACGAAGAGGGCCTATAACAGAGGAAAAATCATTATGTTCTATGAAAAGTTTCCCATGAGTTTAATGGAAATAATTCCATTCAAACATACTTGAATTTGAAATATACAACACTTTAATGTTTCTCATAAAATATGTTGATAGAAAATATTCTAGGAAGGGCAATACAGCCTTCTCCTTAAATCTTCAAGAAAGCATACACGATAGAAGTTCTTTTCCTTTCTCTGCTACAGAGCTCTTAGGTAAGCTGCATGACAGCAGATTTTGTGCTGTTCTTCACCAACATATCCCTAGTGAGAACACAGTACAGGGCACACAGGCTCATAGGCGGATCTCAGGACACAGACAGTAACATAAAGCAATGACTCTGGGCATGGATTCTGGCATCAGATAGCCTGGTTCAAAGCCCAGTTCCTACAGCTAATGGCTTCTGTAGCCTTAGGGGAAATGACTTAATCTCTCCAAGCTTCAGTTTGTGCCTTTGGGGATAAAGTTAACGACCTCCTAGGTTATTGTGAAAATTAAGATTTTATACCTAAAATATTCAGTTCCATGAGTGGCAGAATTTGTGCTCCAAAAAAAAGGTAACTGTGTCATATACTAAAGCTTGAGCTCTTCCTGCCCCAGGTAGAATTATTTATTTTTAAGCAAAAATTTTGGATGGAGAATGAGGCTTACGCATGAATATCAAAAATACTAGAGAATCTCTCAGGGCATTAGTGATTTCCAGCGCCCCCAATATGATAGAGCTCTCAGAAATGCCAGGGACTGGCGTTATTCCCTTACGCAGTCAGTCACTGATAGCTGATTTATAAGTTACTGTTGGGTTCTTCCTTTGTTCGTTTGCCTTAATTGTGTACCATGGTGTCCAGAAAGGAGAAATAACACCAGAAGCTTGAAATCCCTCTGAGAGTGAAGTATGTTTATCAAAATCCATAAAAATTTTCGATTATACAATCTGTTCCATGAAAAAGCCTGTGTTGATTATCATGTTAATTAGAATACCTTCTACTCTACTGAAATGTACTATACAATCAATATTTTACTGCCTTGTATCTCAAAGCACATAATTTCTAGTTTTCTGAAATGGAAGAGACAGATAGTACCAAATCTTTGTGTTATAGCCGGTTCCCCAGAGAAGCTTGTAGCTGTGCTAAAAAAAAAAAAAAAAAAAAAAAGAGAGAGAGAAAAAGAAAATCTTAAGGCATATTGCCTGAACTATATACTGGGATATCATAGAGACATTTTAAACCTTATCATGTAAAGCTCAAGGGTATTACCTTCATAATCAGCCAAAGAAACGTATCAGGCTTAAAAACAAAAGCAAAAAAACTGGAGACACATCAATTCTCCCTTTCATTATAACTTTCTTTTCTTTTCTGTTCTTATTTACCTATCAACATTTTATAAATGAAGAAAAATTTTTACATAGACATTTCATTTCATCTGATGAAATGAAAAATAAAATTATAAGATTAACATATTGTAAAGAGAGCACTTGATTGTTTACATATCAAAAGATTTGAAATGATACACATGTTAATTTCATTGGGACAGAAATATTTTTATTTAATGCAAGTAGTGTGTTAGGAACTGTAGACCCACTGACATAAATAAGATAGGATCTCTGCCTTCAAAGAGGTTTCAGTCTATTTGATGAAACAAACAACTATATACAATAACTTAAGGTGAAATGGAATATGTGTGACAAAAGTACAAAGCCCAAAGCCACCTGCCGCGAAATACCAGAGAAGCCTTCATCAGAGAATGGGAAATCCAAGTTAATCACGGAAGGATTAAGTGACCTTTTCGTAGGCCTACAAGAAGAGGAAGTACTTCCAGGAAAGGGAGTATCATGAAAAAGTCATCCACTGGTGAAGGTTTGGGGACCGGACAGTGGGTCGAGCTTGGCTGGAGCAGAAAGGGCGCGGACGAAATGCATGCGGTGTCAACAGGACCTTGAATGGAAGGCCCAGGGGACTCACTTTACAAAGTAAGCGGGGGCCACTGCGGACTTCTGAGGAGGAACATGATCTGACCTGTGACGGGTAACGCTTCCCCTTAGTTTGCGCGTCTCAGTCGATGGCAGCTTCATCCCTGCAGAAGCTTGGACCCCAAATCCTGGAGTCATCCTGGACTCCTCTCCCTCTCACCCAACATCCCTCAGTCAGGAAATGCTGAGGACTAACCTAGAAGATAACCCGAACCTGGCCACATCCTATGTTGCCCTCCGTCTTCAAAGCTACGTCATCACTCACCTAGCCTGCTGTTTCCTCACCGATCCTCCCGTGTTTACTCTGAACTCCTCGCCTTCCGTAGAGTTTCTTCTCTACACAGCAGCCAAGGTGATCCTTCTACCACAAAACTCCAGCAGCGGGAAGCGGCGGGGTACCCGGGATCCACCGCTAGTGGGTCCAGGCCACGGGGCAGCCCCGCGCGGCGGGGAGCGCGGAGGCGGCGTCCGCCTCTCGGGCCCACCGCGCTGTGAGCCGCGGCCGTGGGCCAGGAACTGGCCTACGTGCTGGTGCTGGGTCCCGGGCCGCCCCCGCTGGGACTCTTGGCCCGGACCCTGCAGCTTGCGCCGGCAGCCTGCCAGCTGCTCAACCTACTGGGCAACGTGGGGGGCTCTTCCTGCGCTCGGACCCCAGCATCCGGGCCGTGATGCTGGCCGGCCGTGGTCCGGGCCAGGGCTGGGCTTGCTGCTACCAGTGCCGAAGCCGGAGGCCACGGCGCAGCGGGCATTGCTCCGCCTGGCGCCGCTGCATCCTGCGCGCGTCTGCCGCTTCAGGCCGCGGGCGTCCTGCTGCACGTCCGTGTGCTGCCGGGCCCTGACCCCTCAGCCCTGCTGCGAGCCCACGCGGCCCTGCACGCCGCCGCGCGCCTCCTGCTGCCCCGGCGCAGCTGCGCACAGCCAGTGTCTCCGGCGCACCTCGCGCTGCCCTTCGTGACCGACACGTGTGTGGCGGGTGCACCGCTGTGCGCGGCTGGACTGCGCTTCCGTGGGGTGTTGCTGCTGAGGGGCCAGACCACGTGGGAGCGGGCTCGGGGCCGGCGCTCTTACGACCCGGGCCCCTCCCGCAACCTGCAGGCGGCCGCGGGGCCCCGCCGGGTCCTTGTCTGGCTCTGGCCCTTCCCGGCCTCCCCGTTGCCGGGGGACGGCATCAGCTTCCAGACCACAGCTGATGTGGGACTCGTGGCTGCCTGACTCCAGGAGGAGCGTGAGCTGTACAGTGAGTGGGGAACGGGAGAGGGGACTCATTTCAGAGCCACCCCCAGCCTCAGAAGGGGCGGCAGGCTGGTACTTGATGCCTGCTTTCGGCAACTCCAGCCCCGCCCGTGGCCTTGCCCTTGCCCGGCTTGGACTCCTAGTGTCCGGGGCTTGGGCCCTGCGGCGCTGCCTCTCCCGGTGGCCCCTGAGCACAGCGCAGGGTCTGGCAGGGGGCCGCTCGGCCTGCCCAGCTGCCCCTTTGCCGGGTTAATAAAGTGCCCACTTGGTTCTCGGACTCCCTCCGTCTTTGTGGGTTTCTGGACCTTCCCTGTTGCCCGGGCTGCCGTTTTTGGTTCCTCTGATTGGCAGGCCTGGGAACCACAGAAGGCCTGAGGGTGTGAGGTGCCAGGGCTCTGCCTCCTGCGGCCTTGGGGCCGGGGGTGGCCGGCAGCTTAAGCCAGAATGTAGTGATCCAGGGCATGAGAGTCCAGAGTTCTTTCCCAGGTTCAGTGCTGTATAGTTAGGGACACTTCACAGCAACAATTTCAGTGAACTTCTCTCCAGCTAACCCGGTGCACTGGGCAGCAGTTATGTGGGTGATAAAGCTCTGAGAGTTGATGTGATAAGATCACGTGGTAGTAAATGGAGGAGTCCGGATTTGAACCCAGATCTTTGTGCTTTCTCCTTCACCCTTGAACAGCCGGAAAAATCAAGGCAGAGAAGTCAGGTGGGGATGTTCGAGCATCTCAGCTGGATGGCGCTGAGACTGCTAAGCTCCTCCTCTCTGGACTCTTCAGGAGCTACTTGTTAAACACTTTTATTTAAATAGAGTAGATAGACACTTCCAGTTAAATGTGGCAGGTTTAAACATGTGAGTTTGTTTCCTCTTAAAATCTAAAATGATAGTAAAGAAATTAAAAGTGATGTAAATTTACAAAGACAAAGAAAATAGGGAGACAGCAGTAGACCAAAGAGCCTGACAACATTCTGAAAGATGGAAAGTGGATAGAGGCTCATCTACTCTCTTAGAGAATCAGAAGTTGAAATTAAGCGTTCCCCTCTTGGAGGAGCCGAGAGGCAGCCCGGTTGCCCCCAGGAGCCCTGGAGAGGTTCAGGAATTCCACCAGCACGGTGGAAGGCAAGGTTTGGAGCAGACAGTAGGGACTGCTTCAAGGTCTCTAGGAGAAGCAGCTAGGTTGCCCCTCCCCCCAGGACCTACCTGACCCCTTGCAGCCAAGCAGCTACCCCGCTGGGGTGAGGGTGAGGGACTGGACCAAAAATGGGGTTAAGTGAAAGTCTACACGTGCTGCTGGGGGAGGGCGGTAGTCCTCCACTGACGTGGTGGGCTTGCCTTCCAAGAGCCCTCAGAGAAGCCCACCCTTCCGACAGGCCCTGCACGTGCCCGCAAAGGTTTGAGCTGCTAGGACTCCTTCGTTTTTCTAAACATCGTGCTCTGTTACTATTTTTTAACTCTGTTAGGAACTTGGTGCACCTGTCACTTTGTACCGTCCATGAGCATTGGCCGACTTCCTGTTTCCTCCACTACTTTACCCCTCACCCTCCAGAATATCTTTTCTTGTTGTTGTTTTTTAATAGTGAAAAGATACAAGGAACTATTTATAAAATAAAGAGAAACACCACTCTCCCCACCCCCATTTAAGAAATGGATACTCTTTCCTTTGAAGTCCCTGTGTGCCCCTCCTTGGTAGAGGAAACACTGTGCTGTCTTAAACACCCCCTTGCTTTGCTTTGTGATTTTATTACATGTTTGTACTGGTTTTGCATGTTTTTCAACTTTATATAAATGGAGCCATACCATGTTTATTCTTCTGTGATTTGCTTTTTCCTTCAATATTATGTTTCTCAGATTTATCCAAATTAATGTGTGTGGTTGTAGAGCATTCCTTTTCCTTGCTGTATAGTGATCCATTGAATATACCACAGTTTATTTTTCTCTCTTGTCCCACTGATCATTTTATCTACCACTGATCATTTTATCTATCTTTATCTTAGATCTCCTAAGATCTATACTTGGCCCTTGCTCTTCCATATAAATTTTAGAATCAGCTTGTCAAGTTCTGCCAACAAAAATCACCATAGTGAATGGAACCCAACTGAATCTATAGATCAGTTCGGGGAAAATCAAAATCAACATGAAATTGAATTTTCCAGTTCGTGAACATGGTGTATCTCTCCATTTAATGTTTTCAATAAAGTTATATACTTCTTCTCATTAAAAAAAAAATCCAGTAGCATTACCCTTCCATTCTAAATCCTCCAGTGGTTTTTCGTTAAAATGTGTGCTCCTTCCTGTGAGCTGCAAGGCCCTACGGGGTTCCTCTCTCTGTTCCTGCTCTGACCTGGCCCCTGGCCATTCTCGTCCTCACTGGCTTTGCTTCAGCACCTCTCCTTAGTCTCCTGTGGTTCTGTCAATGCTCCAAGCTGTCTTCCTCCTCAGAGCTAGTTCAATTGGTTCCTGTGCCTGTGACTCCTCCAAGATTTCCAGAGCTCCTTCCTCACTTATTAAGGTTTCTGCTCAAAAGTCACATTATCAGAGAGGCCTTCTGGGGGAGACCACCTTGTATGAGCGAGCAAGGACCTCCATCCTCTGTTCCCTCGCCCCTCTTACTGTCTTCACAGCAGTAATCACCACGTGACCAATTACATATGTATGTGTTTTGTGTCTGTCTCTTTTTGGTAGAATTTAAGCGCCTTGAAATGTTGTCAAGCATTTACTTATATCATACATTCCAGGCACTCTTTAAAGAACTTTACAAATATTAACTCATTGAATACTCATAACAACCAATGACGTAGGTAATATTGTTCCCATTTTTATAGACTAGGAAATTGCAGCCCAGAGAGGTTAAGTAACTTACCTAAGATGTCACAGCTCGTATGTGATGGAGCTTGAACTCAAACCCAGGTGGTCTGCATCCCTCACCACTACTAAGTTGTGCTGTCTTTTGAAAGCAGGGACTTTGTTTTGTCCCCTGTTGAGCTGGTACCTAGGATGTGGCCTGGCTCAGTAGTCAATGAATAAATAAACTTTGACCACATTACTTTGAGGTGGTAGTACAGAATCTCTCCTGTGTTCAGAAACCAGTGGAAATACAGAAAGATAAAAATCAGAAAGTTTGTTTCTGTTCAATCACCATATACTATTTATTTTGAGAATACACTTAACTTTTTGTGTGTGTGCCTTCTGGATTTTTTAAAATCTGCCTGCATGATGCCATTTTCTATTAGAACACTGTTATTGTAAACTCAGCAGTAAACACTAAATATTCAATACTTGACTGCCTTTTTATGGTCATGTACTGAGTTGAGCAAATTAATCAAAAGAAAGCTTGTCTCTAAAAGTTCCTCTTTTTAATTTCACTGTGAGAAATAGTCAGTAAAAAGGTGTTTGATGAGGAAGGTTAGCTTTATCACAGTGAGCAAAGCTTATCTTGATCATCACAAGCGTCAGGCACTGTGCTGTTCTGTGAGTACACAGATCCGTAAGGTACTCCTACATCTATGGAGTTCAAAGTCCGGGGAACTGTGATCGACTAGTAAGTAAGTACAAAGATTATTAGCAGGGGACAGCAGGAACATAGAGTTATGTGTTTGGAGAACTAGGCAAAGACAGAGAGGTGACAAGGAAGGCTCGATGGAGGAGAGGAAGTTAGGTGTCTTAAGAGGCTAGCAAGTATTTGCAAGGCTGACTCAGGTCTGGGAGTGACGTCCGGGGTGGGTATTGGTGATGATAGTGGGTTACAGGCTTTCCAGACAGAAAAAAAGCATGAATAATAAAAACTTACCATGTTGTAAATCTTCGTTCAATTTGGTCTTTCACGGGGAAAAAGGTCTGTTAATTTGTTAGAATCCAATTTCTTATTAGCGCTATAAATAGCTTTAAGGCTATTGAAGGCTCAGAACTGCATATGTATAAAAATTGCTGACAGGAAATGATGTTATCATGTTATAGGCAGTTGAAAATGCATTTCCTTTTAATTATGAAAATGTGAGATTATGGTTTTATTTTTAACTTCTTCCTCTGAGAATTGACATTTTGTTACAGTTTTAGAAAGCAACCAAAGTTCTACAAACACTGGTTAAATTTTTGCTGAATTTCAGATTTGTTTCCCTCTCAGATACATTTTTGTAATAAGATTATTCTTAACATTTGCTTATAATATATCTTTAAAATGTATCCAGTTATTTTATTTGTGGGTACAATTTGGCATAGATATTTTGTGGTATTCCATACATCTTGGGCAAGACATCTAGGTTTTTCTTTACAAAACTTTCACAGAATAACATCTTAGGTTTTATGATCTTGAAAATTCCTTTTATCGGTATCATGCTTTCTGGTGTACAAAGCCTGTCACTTTATCACTCTACCTACATTATATTAATTGATCCTAGTAATAGTTCTGTGGGTTAGACAAAGGGTAGCTACTTCAAGAATTCCACGTACAAATTCCTGCTTCCCTTTTTACTGGCTCTTCAAATGCATTGCACTCAGATTGCTGTTGAGAACATGTAATTCCAAAGAAGCCAGGGCTCCGTGAAGATCATTGATCAAATGGCACAGTGAGAGCAACGTCGATGGACAGTGAGTCATGTGACCAGAGTTTCGATCAATCTTGGCCCTTTCATCACCCAGACATAGACACTGGACATCTCACTAGATTTTTTGGGTCTCAGTTAATCACACCTGAAGATTATTTGGAAGGGAAGAGACTAAATCATCTCCATGGTCTGTCCTAGTTCAGAGTTCTGAGCCTTGATGTGAACTTGAAAGTAAATGAAGCAGAATAAACACAACCATTAGAGGAATCCGTTAGAAGATTTCGGTGAAGCATGAAAGTTTTAAGACCTTGTGACACCTGTGAAGTGTATTTGGACTTGTTATCCTAGGCATTCTGCAAATGGGCAGCATCTCCTCAGATGGAATGTACCAAAAGCTGGTTTCATGGCGGCCGTGGCACCATTTGATATATGTGACCTGAAATGTACGTGGTAAGGCCGTTGCATCATTTAAGTGATCTGCTTCTAATAGGAATTTTTTATTTCCCTAATTATACTACACAAAAATGGTTGTTTTTCAAATTGTTGCTAACCACGTTAAGAAGAATTAAAATAATTATTTTCAGATATTGTAAATTCATGGAAATACAGTTGACACTGAGAAGAAAAACTGGCTTTTTTGTTTTGGGTGGTTTTTTTTTTTTTTTTGCTAAAGCGTATTTTTTTCAACCATCTGCCTATGAAATGTGGAGTGAAAAATAAATTTATAGAAGTCATTTTTAGAAAGCAGGAGTGGTATTGAATGTTGATATTATAGAGCATATATTTATTTTCTTATGAAATCTCTCTTATGTGAAGGTGTCTGTATCCCATGGTAATTGTTGGGAATTCCTTGTTTCCTTGTGCACTGATCCATAAAGTAGATAATTGACAGGAGGTTAGAGCTAAGATTTATTGCCACTGATGGTACATTTTCTAGGAAAATGCAGAACTTTCTTTTATATCATTTTAGATCAAAGGCAAATTTTATTACCAGCTCCTCAGAAAAATCACTGGTTCCTTTTCTGAAAAATCTGTGATCCTATTTGGAAAAACTCTTAATCTCTTCTCATTATCAGAATCGCCACCAATTCCCACTCTTTGAACAATTCCTGTGTAAACTCCACTGCACACAAACCCTTCCCAAGAGCCCCTGCTCCTGGAAGCAGAAAATACTATAACAAGGGGCCCACATTCACATTATTTCTTAAAAACTAGTCTTTTATCCAATACAAAGATCACTGTGTGAGAAAACTATGGAATCTCTGACCATCCATTCCTATAGATTGCACACCTATCAGAAGAAAAAGTCCATAAACCCAAAGCTCAAATTATTTTTCTTTCTCTGAGATGAATTACTAGATAGTTGTATTAATTCTATTTCCTTTCTTCAAGTAGAATAGAAAGAGGATAATGTAGTTGGCTAATTCTTTGAATAAGTATCTTACTAATTTGTGTATCCTTGGTACCTAGTAGGTGTCAATAATTCTTTGTTGCATAAACAAAGAGCCCCCTAGGCTTCCAACCAAAGAGCAAATACACAGGATGTTTACTGCAGAATAATCCACGAGATACTAATGGCAAAAGGATCATCTCTTCTCTCCATAAACATATTCAAGAGTCATTAAGAGTTCAGAGTGGGGCTTCCCTGGTGGCGCAGTGGTTGCGCGTCCGCCTGCCGATGCAGGGGGGCCGGGTTCGCGCCCCGGTTTGGGAGGATCCCACGTGCCGCGGAGCGGCTGGGCCCGTGAGCCACGGCCGCTGAGCCTGCGCGTCCGGGGCCTGTGCTCCGCAGCGGGAGAGGCCGCAGCAGAGGGAGGTCCGCATAAACATATTCAAGAGTCATTAAGAGTTCAGAGTGAACTCAAGTCTTTCAAACCTCAATATACTTAGTGCTGACATCTTAAACTAATTTATGGCTGTGACTTTTGTAGTATGTCATAGAGATAATTTGTCTACAGTCGTTTCATAAGCATCACTGAATAGCTTTCCTGTAATAAAAGTCCATCATCATTATATTGAATATCACTTAAATACAGAATGTAAGTTGTACTCTCTTGTAGGATGCATTTAAATACCTTGATTAAATCCTACTAACTCAATTTCAAATGACATTTCATGCCCTTAGTCCCTTAGTTTCCGCCACCCCCCTCCACCTGGTGATTCTCTTTCCTTGGCTTCTCACCATATTCATTGATTCTATTTTTCTATTAGTTTACAGAAAAATTAGGGTATTTATACGAGTTTTCATTAACTACCAGTACGTAACAGTTTTAAATTGTGCTATAGTGAGGCTAATTTAAATATACTGAGTTTCTCATTGTTGAATTCCATTTCAATACTATCTTTTCTTCCAACATAATTTTTCACTAACATCTTTCCTTTTCAGCATATTTTGTATTCCAGCTACTGTTAGTCCAGCTGAAATCTTTCATGAAGGGGTGGGGTTTAGCTCCATTTTAGCTGAGCTGGTTAAGTACCCCTGAACTACAGTAACTGTGGTTTCACTGGAGGACGAAGGTGGACGGGCAGAATGCTGGAATTAGCTCAGTTTCTCAAGGTCAGCGGCTAAATAAACGCATGGTGCTGGCCAAGCAACATCAACATCACCTGGGAAATTCTCAGACCCCACCCAGACCTACTGATTGAGAAACCCTGGAGGTGGGGCTCACAATCTGTGACTTCACAAGACTTCCAGGTGCCTCTGATTCACGCTTAAGCCTTCCCTTGCTGTAGAGAATTCTCTGGGGGCTAAAACAACGAAGACCACCACCCCATCTCGGGGAACTACAGGTGATAACAACCCAAACCTCAGTTAACTTAAACTGAAACGCAACGGTATGCATGGGTTTCAAGAGAGACACGCTTGAGCTTGCATCCCTAACAGAGTCCTCTGGGGCAACGCATCTGAGCCTCAGGTCCTCCTCTGAAGAATAATGCTGTCCTTGCTGGGCTTGTGTGAGGATCAGGAATGATATGGGAGAAACAAGATCCAGAAATACTTTTACTTTGTCGCTAATGAGGCTTAAGTGTCTGGCTTTCACTTGTACAAGTCCCTGATAAATAATATTAAGTTTTGAAGTTGGCATTCTTTTTTTTTTTTAAGGAGGACTTCAAATTGTATTAGCGTCAAGCCCGCACAGTATCCCAGTGCACTCCTGGCATAGGACAGTGCTTGGCAGTTATTTGGGTATTGAATCTCTTCACTATTTCTGCCACTTTTTGTCATTTATTGATATATTTGAGTCCTGAATTTTATTCTCGAATGACTTATCAGCATAGCGCATAAGCCAGGTGATGGGTGCATGGTACACATTTCTGGATGACAATGAGGCTGAAATGTATTTAGGAACAAAACTTCAGTGCTGAGGGATGTGATCTCTCACAGAGCAGCAGTTCGCTTGCTCATCAGATCAGGCGAGGATCCCAGCCTCTCTTTTACGTTTATCTAATGCATGGCAAGCAAAGTGTATGGAGAGTTGAATTTTTTTAAAGATAAAACCCTTTTTAAATCAATGGGAAGTTGCTTAAGATTCAAATGACAGTTCTCTGAAAGTCAGCATGTATTCTTTGCCCTCTCTTTGACAATGATTATAGTAATTGGACAGAATATAGTCTTCTACATTCAAGTGTATGAATGTAGACACTTCAGGTTATGTTTCCAAAGTAGCATGGATAGACCTAGCCATGTGTCTTTTCTTAATACCGATGATGTCGTGCAAGAAAGTACTTTTGCTCATTGGCTTGAAAATATACCCCGCAACGTTAACACAAGTATCCTTCAGCATCACCAATTATCGCATTTCTATACGACTTCTTTTCAATTAATTTCATTCCAGAATATAGAGTTATCTGAGCAGTGATTTTTTGTTTGTTTGTTTGCTTAACGATAGGAGTGCTAGCAGTTTCAGTATTTATCAAGTGCTGACTGGATCTTTTTGGTTGAAGAGTTGGTTAGGAAAATTACTGTCAAGCTCACTCACCACCATAGTAACCGAATTTTAATACCTTCTGGGGGTACAGACATTTATATAATCGAACTCTATGGCACTGAGGTACAGTGTATATAGTGTATTTATGATTGAACAGAAAGTTTCAAACAGCAGCCTGTGAAATTGGATTTTAGATGTAATGTACCATAAATAAGTGCTATAAAGATTGCCTTTAATGCTATAAATCAGATTTTATTGGTTTCAGCTATCTCATTCTGGTTATTGTATTACCCACAAAATCAAAGGAAATCAAAGAGCTGGAATATTTTTTATTTTAATATTCCATATTCTACAGTAACGGCACATGCACCCTTCCAGCTTCCTTTTTTGGGTAGGTTGGACAAAATTAACAGGTGGCAGGCCCTGGCAACGTATCAGTGCCAGGATCAGTATAAACAACCAAACTTTGGGGACTTGAAACCTTTTCAAATTTCCTGTCTGTGAAATATGCAAGGTAGGTGAATTGGCAGATCTCTTTCCTTTCTGAGATGCTGGCTGTCATGTTTTCATGCAAGGCTGACACCTGTAGAGATTGGCAGGTGAGGTGAGCTTTGCACCTTCTGCAAAGCTGATGGAATTCGGTGATGATGCTTTCCATTGGGGATAGAGGGTATCCATGCATGACCTATCTGAGTTATTTAAAATGCCCAAAACTATTGCTATAAAATAAAGTTGTGTCCTCAATCTCTCAGTGTTCAGTTTAGAATCAACACCCTTCTCCCCCAACACACACGCACACACATGCACACACACACACTTTACAATGCTTTTTCTTCAGTATGCTTTTAGTCAAGAAAATCAACATATTTGGCATTAAAAATTGCTTAGGAAAAGCATACACGTGGGCGTGCCGATCTGCCCAGTGCACCATGTCTGGTCCTTCCAGCGTCGCTGCTATGAAGAAAGTGGTTCAACAGGTTCGGCTGGAGGCCGGGCTCAACCCTGTGAAGGTTTCCCAGGCAGCTGAAGATTTGAAACAATTCTGTCTGCAGAACGCTCAACATGACCCGCTGCTGACTGGAGTATCTTCAAATCCCTTCAGACCCCAGAAAGTCTGTTCCTTTTTGTAGTAAAATGAATCTTTGCAAGGTTTTCTAAACCGCTTGTCATAAACCGGTGAATATTCAAAGGAAAGCTGAATTTGAAGCCAGTACAAAAGCCTGTCTCTATAACACGTGCCATACTATACAAACTTGTACTTTTGTCAGTCCTTAACATCTACCTCCCTGAAGATTCATGAATTTCTGTTTCACAAGGGTAGTTGTTTTATATACACTGGCAGCAGCATACAATAAAATACTTAGTATTTAAAAAAAAACAAGAAAAGCATACACATGAACTGGGAGAGCCCAGGAGGCTACCGTAATCTAAATTTGAACTAGTTAGGGGTACAACAGTTTTCAAGCTATTAAAAATGCAGTTGTGCTTGGTTTTTGTGTAGTTTTCCTCTGTGTTTACTTGTACAAATGCTCTGAGTTCCAGGCACTCTGAGCACACTACCTGCTACCTTTATTTTTCAAGGTTGAAGCCATAGGATCTGAAGAAAGCAAGAAGGGGTAGCAGGGGTTTCTTGAAACAGAGGCTACTAGAGAGCTACATCTTCATGACGCTTCACTTTTTAATTTATTTTTACTGCAGCGTTACACCAGATATGTTCTCCTTAGTTCCTCCACCTGAAAAACAGCCATCCTTAGCAATCAGAGAAGGTACCAAAATGTTGTGCTTCGTCTTGATTACAAAGAAATCTAATTCCCACAAACGCTTAAGTAATCTCGAACTTACTGGAGGTAAAAGCCGTATAGAACGTTAACACTGCTAATATTATACCAGCCCAAGTTCAGCAATTTTTTTTTTTCCAAAATAGGAAATCTTCTTGATGCCACCTTTCCTTGCCGTGAACTAAGCTGGAAGAGCTAAGGGGATTATGCTGATCAGGGCTTGACATTTATGACTGCCAGTTCACTGATGAAAATACAGCCCAGGAGCTCAGCCCTAGGCCTGGGAGGCAGCTGGATCCCAGAGTGTGCTTTGGCACTTGTTTAAGCTGCACTCAATTTTCTGGGAGCCCCGTGGGCTGCCCGCATGGCACAAGGAAGTGTCCCAGTCTGAAAGGGTATGTGCAGCTGCAAAGAGAAGCAAAGGGGCTTTTTTTCTTTAAGCACTTCTGCCACTAGTTCCATGTTCTTAATGGAACATGAAGGAACTTCTTTCTCTCTCTCTCTCTTCAAGGCTGGCCTTCTCCAAGAAGCTATCATCAATGAAAACCCTCTCTAGTTTCAGTCCAACCAAATGATTCTAACTAGCATTTACCTTTTCTGTTCCTCTCTATATGACTCTCTTTAGGCAAATGCTAAAAATATAATTTTATATTTTGGTTTATTTGGTTTGCTTCACCCTGTCTCCTGTCCTAGCTTAATCAGCCTAAGATCACCAGAAATGACCTTTTATTCAGCAAAGTCAGTTCTATTGCACCATTGCAATGAGGGAGACTGCATGCCAGGGGAACTGTGGGGCATCTCACCAAATAAAGGAAAAGACAGAGGTTATTATAGGATTTTTTAAAATAAATTTATTTATTGTATTTATTTATTTTTGGCTGCGTTGGGTCTTTGTTGCTGCGAACGGGCTTTCTCTAGTTGCAGTGCGCCAGGGCTACTCTTCGTTGTGGCTCGCGGGCTCTAGAGCACAGGCTCAGTAGTTGTGACGCAGGGGCCCAGCTGCTCCGCGTTATGTGGGATCTTTCCGGACCAGGACTCGAACCCGTGTCCCCTGCGTTGGCAGGCAGACTCTTAACCACTGCGCCACCAGGGAAGCCCAGGATTTTGAAGGATAATGGAGTTTAGGTTAAATTTAAATAAAGCAGTGTTTGGATAGGCTCAGAGAAAAGCTGGGCTGTGTGCAAAGGGTTTAACATCAACTCTGGACTGTGAAGTGGACCTAAGGTCCTGTTTCCTTGGAAACTACAAAGTTAAGATAAATGTGGAATATTGTATCCAGAAACCCCTTATTAGAAGCTCTGCACTTGGGTTGGAAATTGAGGCTGCCTCTGTTTCAGAGTGGCTTAGATCCTCTAGGTAAGAGTGGGATGTTTCATTTTTACTGATATAATTTCTAACAAACAACGTTTTTGATAGTTAATGATTTTAGAAACCAAAGCATCTTAGTAAAAAAGCAGTAGTCACCCGAAGAGGTGATTGTTATGATACTTTAGAGCTGCAGTATTGGAGAAGTGTTGTTTCCTGTTAACTTTTAGCTGGATTTGTCTTGAGTCTATTTTTCCAGATGTTTAATGGTCAGGTACTTTTTAAAAAAACTTTCTTAGTCTAATCTTTATTTTCTTACTTCCAATATCAGCTAGGAAAACTTAGCTTGCAAAGAACAAAATGCTCAACATAAATGGGATTAAATAATTTTTAAAATGTATAGGCTAAAAATATAAAAGCTGAGGAATGGAAAGGGCTTCAGGCAAGGTTTGATCAAGCATCTTTTAAAAATCACTAAATATCTTATTTCTCTCTCTTCCCATGGGTCTCTATATTGTCTGCCTTGCCCACATCTTAAATATATAGCTCTTTTGGAACTTGAAATGAATAAATGTGGCCTTCATATTCTATCTTTTATGACTCTTTCATATTTTATACTTTTATACTTTTTTTAGTCCTGCTTTCTTAATAATTTTATTATCTCTATATTTTAGTTCACTGATTTTGTCTTCATCTAGGTCTTATTTAGCTGTTAATCTGTCTTTGGGGTTTTATATTTCAATTATTTTACTCCTGGAAATTCCAGGTGGTAATTTTTCAAATCTCCCTGGCTTTGTGATAGTGCTCATAATTTTAAGATATTTTTAATTTCTCTTTTTGTGTCCTCAATAATTTAAAATATACTAAATTTTTATTCTATATCTTGTAGTCCTATTATCTGAAATCTATTTTCAGACATCTGTTTCTATATATCTGTTGACTTTCACATGATGAATTTTGGGGGGGTTATTTGGTAATTTGGGGTGGTGAACTTATTTTTCTTAGGAGTTTACTTGTTGGAATCTCATGCCTCCCGGGTTAAGCATTAGGGTGGAGGTGGGAGGCATGAATCTCAGGAGAATTACTGGCAAGAATACTGTATGTTAAATTTTCAGGTTGTAGGTTCCTGTTTCACGGGGTAGGAAAGATGCATACTCCAAATCTATGTGAGAGCACATTTGTGAGTATATATTATTGGAGGAAACTTTTACAGACCCTGTATAAACTTTCATTCACCAGTATATCACCCTGTGCTGCTGGGATGTGTGTGTGAGTGTGTGTGTGTGTGTATTTTTTTTTACAGGGGGTGAGGACATATATGTATTTAATCCACTATTTTTCTGAGGGTTAGGCCTTAAACTTTACATATGGTCCCAGCTGCAGCTCTCTGACTTTTTGCAGACCTAAGCCACCATCTCCTGTCCCCACATGGGCTGTAAAATGCAAGCTTCTTGGTTATAGAAAGTGGCAACCAATCTCTGCCCCTTGCCCAGTCTACCCTTCTTGCTCTGGTGCTCAGTTCCCACTTTATTTTTCATTTGGATTTTCATTTCTCACCTACGCAGCCTACATACTGCTGGGGAAGGTGACTCTACTCTCATCAACTGGCTGGCTGAGAGATTTCCCTTACTTTCTTTTGGGCTCAGCCATGCACTTAAAAGGATGTTTGTTGTATTTTATTTGGCATTTCTAAGTGTTCTGTAGCAAGTGTTCTAGGTTACCTAGTCAACCATATTACCAGAAGGGCTGGCCCTGACCTACCTGGGGCTTAATTTAAGGCTAGCTCCTCAGATGCCACATAGGCGGCTCTAGCAGCTTCTAGGGGCAGGGATTGGTTGCCAGTCTTGTTCATACGTTCAATAAACACAGCGAGTGCCTCTCTGAGTATCTTTCAGAAGACCTAGGAGGATTCCTCACCCTCCCAAGTCACACACACACACACACCCCAAACCTCTCATAAATATTTTCTTGTATCTCATTTCTCGTCTCTCATTGGCTCATATTTTGTTAACTGTTTTGAACCAAACACTGTTGTCAAGAATTGGAAGGTACTAAATAACTTAAGCCAATCAGAGTCCTCCTTGATTGCTAAGAGTGGGGTCACCTGCCCCAGTAGCATATAGACTGTGTGGTTGAGGGATAAGTATACAGTGAAAATTGGAGCTCTGTTACAAAGAAAGCAAGGCTGAGATGGACAATCCAGAATAGCTGATGTCACACATTTACCGCTTGTATTATACACATTTTAATTTAGTTCAATTCAACAAACATTTATTCAGTGCTATTTGTTCCACGACAGGAAACAGCCCAGGGCTTGTGGAGATCACATAATTATCATTTTTTAAATCAGAAAGACCACACCTCCACTAAGTATTTATCTTAGGTCAAATTTTGTTAGGTACCTGAAAAACAGAAGAGTTGGCTTTTTTTGTGATGTGTCATTATTGGTGATAATTTTTTTTTGACTGTTGAAATAGATCAAATATAAAAAGAATGTAATATATAGACATACATGCATAATGTATATGTATATATGTATACACCCACACACATATATATACATATATATATAGCTTAAAGAATAATAAGGAAATGAAAAACTGTGTACCATCACCTAGCCTGGAATAAAGACACAGAGAATGGACTTGAGGACCCGGGAAGGGAGAAGGGTAAGCTGGGACGAAGTGAGAGAGTAGCATTGACATATATACACTACCAAATGCAAAATAGGTAGCTAGTGGGAAGCAGCTGCATAGCACAGGGAGATCAGCTCGGTGCTTTGTAACCACCTAGAGGGGTGGGATAGGGAGGGTGGGAGGGAGATGCAAGAAGGAGGGGATATGGGGATATGGGGATACTTATAACTGATTCACTTTGTTATACAGCAGAAACTAACACAGCATTGTAAAGCAATTATACTCCAATAAAGATGTTAAAAAAAACTACAATAGGCAAAAATAATAATAATAATAATATAGTATCAGTTCCTTAGAAGCCCTCTCTACTTATCACATCTCAGAACTCATACTTCTTTCAGAGGTAACACTGCTGATTTTTGTATTTATTAATACCATTGGGTTTCTTTACACCTCCACACATATATGTAACCATAGGCAATACATTATTTTTAGTTTTGCTTGGTTTTGGATTTTATATAAATGGAATAATAAAATATTTTTCTAATTTGCTTTTATTTCGTCAGTATTGCTTTTAATATTCACCCATGCTGGTGTAGGCAGCTGCTGTATTATTTATTTATTCAAACATATACTATTGAATGACTATAACACAATTTTTGGTTTTCTGTTGTTAATTTATGTTAGGTTGTTTCCAGTTTGGTCTATCAAACAATGGGTCTGTGGACATTTTTGAACCAGTATTTTGGTGCATGTGTACAGAAGGTTCTTTGGGTCTATATTAAGGAATAGAATTGCTGGTTTTAAGGCATGCACATGTCCAGCTTCACAAGGTATAACAAATCATTTACTGAAATGACTATATACCAGTTTACCTTCCCAGCAGTACTGTATGAAAGTTTCATACAATATAGTGATTCACAATTTTTAAAAGTTAGACTCCATTTATAGTTATTATAAAATCTTGGCATATACCCTGTTTTGTGCAATATCTTTGTAGCTTATTTTATACATAAAAATTTGTACCTCTTTATCTCCTACCCCTGTATTGCACCTTCCCCCTTCCCCTCCCCACTGGTAACCACTAGGTTATTCTCTATATCTATAAGTCTGCTTCTCTTTTTTTTTTTTTTTTTTTTTTGGTACGCGGGCCTCTCACTGCTGTGGCCTCTCCCGTTGCGGAGCACAGGCTCCGGACACG